>NC_080169.1:40448888-40791716 GCF_950295315.1 Erinaceus europaeus
TACACCAGTCTCTTTCTCTAATAAAAATAAATACATAAGAAAAATAGACCAGAACCTTCCTTTTCACAGCTAAACACCATTGTAAAATAGAATAATATTTTTATTTTTTAGTTTTAATATTTAAAATGGCAGCTATAATAAGTTTTATATCTGAAACCTATAAAAAAATGACTTCATTTTCTCTGAAGACCCCTAACTAGTTCATTAGAGGATTTTTACATGGATATATGCTAAGATAAATGTTAAATGTGATTAAGAATGGGTAATGTAGGGCTGGCGAAAGAAGGAAAGGAAAAAAAGATGCAATAAGTTCCTTTAAAATTTTTAAAAACTGGTGTAAAAGTTTCTCTCACTGATGAAATGAGCTCTTTACATTTAAATTATATTGTAATAACAGAGCTCCTGGGTGGTAAAGAGTTCCTTCTCCTGCTGGCAAAAATTAAAATAATCACAGATGGCTAATGATCAAAAATACTGACTGACAGCTCTGAAGTATAAGAATATTCACACTTCTCTGAGGATATTCTCAGAGTTTCATCAGCCAAAACTCGGTTGCTTTAATATCCCCATAGCTTTTCTCCACTCCATATTCACATGTAGGGAGAATCAATTCTATTTTGTACAGCAACACAAGGACTCATAGAATTTCTTCAAGAAAACTAATGGAATTTTTCATCTTTACAGTTATAGAAATATTAGGGAGGGATGTAAGAGCAGAAATTCATTAAGGAGAGGGAATTCAGGATGCCTTTAGAAACAGTATATTACAGTTCTGCAAGTCCTATGCTTTAGTACTACACAGCTTTTCCTGTCCTAAAGTTTATTTTTTAATTTTGATTTTTACATTATCTTTATTCATTTATGTATTGGATAGATAGAGCTAAAAATTGACAAGTAATGAGGTGGAAGAGAGGGAGAGAGACAGAGGGACACCTGAAACACTGTTTACCACTTCACCACTTGCACAGCTTTCCCCCTGCATATGAGGACTGGGGGCTTGAACCTGGGTCCTTACTCACTGTAACATGTGCACCACCACCCAGACTATTAAACTTTCTAATTTCTTTATTACTAGCATATTAAAATTGCATAATGGTATGTTAGCAACAATTATAAAATAAACATATATTTAGAGGGAAGATAAAAAATTTCAAAATGATCCTATTAAATAATCCTATTTAGGAATGAGAAGACAGCCTAATTTTTTTTAATTATATGTGGAAAATGGTGGATTTTCCCAGCACAATTAAGTCTTTGTAAAGTGTCAAATAATGTTTATAAAAACATTTAATGGGTATAGACAACTAATGAGTCTAACATTTTTAAGCATGACCAAGAGCATGTTACTTATTTCCTCTAAAATTAACAAATGATTATATAAAATGCATCACAGAATTATTTCACATTTTTACCTAATGTAAAAAAAATGCAAACTGTGGTTAATTTCAATTATATATGATGTACAGCAAATCGGAGGTTAAGGAGTATTTCTAAGCTAGTGCCTAATATCAATGCAAATAGTGCATTATTTTATTAGAACATAAATTCAACATCTACATTAAGACCATCAATACAATGACTAATCAACATGACTCTTAGAAGACGTTTTATTTTACAGTCACTCAGTAAAGGAAGTCATGTTGCATAACAAATAATTATATTATCTCCTATACTGCATTCATTTATGAACTCAAATGACATTATATTAAATAGTTAAAGAATTCTACTATTGAAAATGCAAAGGTATATAACTCTGCCTTTGCCTTTTAAACATTTCTATTCTATATAGAGCCATGCACAATACATATGTGTCATACATTTAAGTACATTGTTAAAAGATGATTGCGTGCCAAAGATTACAGTCACACTGTAGAGCTATAAAATAAGAACTACTGATGAGGAATATCAAATAAAGTCATCATAAAAGTGATCACATGACATAGATAAGGACCACACATAAATGTCAGGCTTTTAATAGATAGATGGAGTATAGCTAGATAATGTTGGGAGAGAATTGTCTTAGTGCCTAGAGTAAACAGACACATGATAGATATGCTTAATGATGCATCTCCTTTATCTGATTTGATAAATGATAATCACAAGTAGACAAATTCCTTTGAAATATTGTGCCATTGTTGCTAAAACAAATGTAACATCATAATACAAGCAAGAATCCTTTGTAAAAGTTTTATTTGTTAAGATAAATCATAGGTTTATTACATCATGGTATAGCAGTATGGAATGGTATTATATAGATATAGCAAGATAAGTGATGGAACAGAGATCTAAGTTATTTATTATGGCTGTAGAGGATAGTCTGTTTTTTTTTTTAACTTTTATTTATAAAATGGAAACACTAACAAGACCATAGGGTAAAAGGAGTATTGCACCAATCACAGACAAAGAAATTGAAACTGATATTAAGAATCTCCCCAACAACAAAAGTCCTGTACCAGATGGCTTCACAAACGAATTCTACAAAACTTTCAGGAAACAGTTAGTACCCATACATCTTAAGCTATTCCATAAGATTGAAGAAACAGGAATACGCCCTTCCACCTTCTATGAAGCCAACATCACTCTGATACCAAAAGCTGATAGGGACAGAACAAAAAAGGAAAACTACAGACCAATATCTCTGATGAACATAGATGCCAAAATATTAAACAAGATCTTGGCCAACTGGATACAGCAGCATATCAAAAAGATTGTTCATCATGACCAAGTGGGATTCATCCTAGAAATGCAAGGCTGGTTCAACATCCGTAAGTCAATCAATGTCATTCACCACATCAATAAAAGCAAAGTCAAAAAAAAATCTCAATAAATGCAGAGAAAGCCTTTGACAAAAACCAACACCCATTCATGCTCAAAACTCTACAAACAATGGGAATAGATGGGAAATTCCTAAAGATAGTGGAATCTATATATAGCAAAACTACATCCAACATCATAATTGACAGAAGCTGAAAGCATTCCCCCTCAGATCAGGCACTAGACAGGGCTGTCCACTGTCACCATTACTCTTCAACATAGTATTGGAAGTTCTTGCCATAGCAATCAGGCAAGAGAAAGAAATCAAAAGAATACTGATTGGAAGGGAAGAAGTCAAGCTCTCACTATTTGCAGATGACATGATAGTATACATAGAAAAATCTAAAGAATCCAGCAGAAAACTACTAGAAGTTATTAGGCAATGTAGCAAGGTATCAGGCTACAAAATCAATGTACAAAAATCAGTGGCATTTCTTTATGCAAACACTAAATCTGAAGAAGAAGACATCCAGAAATCACTCCCATTTACAGTTTCAGCAAAATCAGTAAAATACCTAGGAATAAAGTTGACCAAAGAAGTGAAAGACTTGGGGAGTCGGGCTGTAGCGCAACAGGTTAAGCACAGGTGGCACAAAGCACAAGGACCAGCATAAGGATCCCGGTTCGAACCCCGGCTCCCCACCTGCAGGGAAGTCACTTCACAGGCGGTGAAGCAGGTCTGCAGGTGTCTATCTTTCTCTCCTCCTCTCTGTCTTCCCCTCCTCTCTCCATTACTCTCTGTCCTATCCAACAACGACAACAACAATAATAACTACAACAATAAAACAACAAGGGCAACAAAAGGGAATAAATAAATAAAATATTTTTAAAAAAAGAAGTGAAAGACTTGTATACTGAAAACTATGAGTCGCTACTCAAGGAAATAGAAACTGATACCAAGAAATGGAAAGATATCTCATGCTCATGGATTGGAAGGATAAATATCATCAAAATGAATATTCTCCCCAGAGCCATATACAAATTTAATGAAATACCCATCAAAGTTCCACCAAGCTTCTTTAATAGAACAAACACTACAATCATTTATCTGGAACCTGAAAACACCTAGAATTGCCAAAACCATCTTGAAGAAAAGAAACACAAATGGAGGCATCACACTCCCAGTCCTTAAACTGTATTATAAAGCTGTCGTCATCAAAACAGCATGGTACTGGAACAAAAAATAGGCACACAGAGCAGTGGATCAGAATTGAAAGACCAGAAATAAATCCCCACACATATGGACATCTAATCTTTAATAAGCGGGCCCAAAGAATTAAATGGAAGAAGGAGATTCTCTTCAATAAATGGTGCTGTGAAAACTGGGTTATAACATGCAGAAGAATGAAATTGAACCATTTTATCTCACCAGAAACAGAAATCAACTCCAAATGGATCAAAGACATGGATGTCAGGCCAGAAATAATCAAATACTTAGAAGAAAACATTGGTAAAATAGTTTTCTACCTACACCTCAAGGACATCTTTGATGAATCAAACCCAATTGCAAGAAAGACTAAAGCAGAAACAAACCAATGGGACTACATCAAATTTAAAAGCTTCTGCACAGCCAAAGAAACTATTAAACAAACAAAGAGACCCCTCACAGAATGGGATAAGATCTTCACATGCCATACATCAGACAAGAAACTAATCACCAAAATATATAAAGAGCTCAGCAAACTTAGCACCAAAAAAGCAAATGACCCCATCCAAAAATGGACAGAGGATATGAACAAAACATTCACCTCAGAGGAGATCCAAAAGGCTAACAAACATATGAAAAACTGCTCTAGGTCACTGATTATCAGAGAAATGCAAATTAAGACAACACTAAGATACCACCTTACTCCTGTAAGAATGGCATACATCAAAAAGGACAGCAGCAACAAATGCTGGAGAGATGTGGGGACAGAGGAACCCTTCTGCACTGCTGATGGGAATGTAAATTGGTACAGCCTCTGTGGAGAGCAGTCTGGAAAACTCTTACAAGGCTATACATGGACCTTCCATATGATCCAGTCATTCCTCTCCTGGGGATATACCCCAAGGACTCCATAACACCCAACAAAAAAGAGGTGTGTACCCCTATGTTCATAGCAGCACAATTCATAATAGCTAAAACCTGGAAGCAACCCAGGTGCCCAACAACAGATGAGTGGCTGAGAAAGCTGTGGTATATATACACAACGGAATATTATGCAGCTAACAAGAACAATGAACCCACCTTGTCTGACCCATCTTGGACAGAGCTAGAAGGAATTATGTTAAGTGAGCTAAGTCAGAAAGATAAATAGGAGTATAGGATGATCCCAATCATCAACAGAAGTTGACTAAGAAGACCTGAAAGGGAAACTAAAAGCAGGATCTGACCAAATTGTAAGTAGGGCACCAAAGTAAAAACCCTGTGGTGAGGGGTAGACATGCAGCTTCCTGGGCCAGTGGGGGGTGGGAGTGGGTGGGAGGGATGGGTCACAGTCTTTTGGTGGTGGGAATGGTGTTTATGCACACTCCTAGTAAAATGTAGTCAGATAAATCACTAGTTAATTAATATGAGAGGGGGAAAATTAATTGTATGTCTCAAAGTTTTTCAAAACACAAACTGAATCTTTTCAATATATCGGCTGTGTATTTGATATACAGACTCTCTCAAAAGCATAGACCAAGTAGATCAGAAGCAACCAATAGCACAGCTATATACAAGATACTGGGTACTGTACAGCAAACCCTAACAAAAGGACTTTTCAAAGTTAACCCAATTACCAAATAATGTGATGATGACATTAACTATCCACAGTCTTTTTGAACCCTAAGATAGCAGGAACCTCACATATCCACTATAGAGCCCCTACTTCCCCCAGTCCTGGAACCTTTGGATAGGGCCCACTTTCCCGTATGCCTCTCCCAATCCATATCAAATAATATTGCATCTGTCAATCGCAACCTAATCAACACAATGATTGCCATCTCAACATGCTTCAGCTCAGACTGTGTCCAGAGCCTTCATGTGTGGAATGACTAGCCTTCAGCTTCATTACTCGGGTGAGACCTTTCCTTTCATAGTATTCTCTAATTCCATACCAGGTGGTTCACTTTCTAACAAAGTCCCAAAACCTAGATATACATTAGTTTCAGTGAGAGAGAGCATATGTTCATATGTATCCATAAACTACTGCAAAATATATACCTGAAAGCAGAAGTACACTAGAGTTTGCAGTGAGTACCCCCCCTAACACTTCCTCTCCACTATTCCAAACGTTGGGTGCATAATTGCTCAACAATTTGTTTGGCTTTGTACGTTAACTCTATTTTCAGTAACCAGGTTCCAGATGCCATCAGGATGCTGGCCAGGCTTCCCTGGACTGAAGATCCCACCAATGTGTCCTGGAGCTCCGAGTCCCCCAGAGACCCACCTACTAGGGAAAGAGAGAGGCAGACTGGGTGTATGGACCGACCATTCGATGCCTATTTTCAGCGGGGAAGCAATTACAGAAGCCAGACCTTCCACCTTCTGCAACCCACAATGACCCCTGGGTCCATGCTCCCAGAGGGATAGAGAATGGGAAAGCTATTGGGGGAAGGGGTGGGATATATGGGGACTGGGTGGTGGGAATTATTTGGAGTTGTACCCCTCCTACCCTATGGTTTTGTTAATTTATATTTTCTTATATAAAATAATAATAATAATAATAAAAGGATAAGAGGAGTATTGTGTAAAAGTAATTTTTAAAAACACCTTTGCAACTCAGTGATCATGATGACAAGAGCAGAGTATTTTGAAACAAAAACTTAAAGTTCTTAGCACTATTTGAACAAAATACTAGTTAGTAACCATTTAAAAGATTGTCTTTTATATCCTTGCCAGAAATGCTTATAATGTGTGATTTCTTCATTTGGATGTTACTTATTCCAAGTAAAACATTTCCAAGTCAGCTAATTGTACTTCATAATATGCTGAAATGAGTAAAGTATTAAAAGTATGCCTGAGGCGAGAAGAAACTTTGAGGTTAGTTTCCATTTCTTCAAGTATATTTGATGAATGATGTGACAAAAGAATCTTAATTAAGGTTGAAATCCTGAATATAAATTAGAAGTGCCACTACATTCATCATCCACAGTGATAATACTGCCGCTTCTGCTTCTCTTTAACCTAGTCCTTGACTTTTTGAAAAACCTTTCCCTACATATTTTCTTCCTCTATCACTTTAACTGCTAATTTGATCACGAGTAACTTACCAAGTCAAGCCAAAATCTAAAATTCTTCTCTCTTTTTGTATTTTTTTCAGACTCACCCATTTTTATAAAAAAAAAACTATTTTATTTAACATTTAACCAAAGAAATTATTTCACTTATAATATGAACACATAAACAAAAGCTGAGAAAAAACAGAAAGGGAAATGGAAAGCAGAATTTGACTGAGTTCAGAGTATTGCACCAAAGCAAAAAAAAAAAAAAAAAAACTCTGGGGGGGAGGGTGATGGTATATTTTCAGCTTCATGGTTGGGGGGGCTTAGGGACACAGATCTTCGGTGGTGGGAATGTTGTTAATACACACTCCTATTAATTTATAGTCTTATAACTTACAATTTAATAAATCTTTGACAAAAATTATTTCACTTATAATATGAGAGGCATTTCCTCCTTTATTTACATTATTATATCTAAAGGCACACTGTATAGTGAGTACTTTAGCTTCTATGATATGTAGAAGTAATCAGTTTCAATAAGCTATTTAATGAAACCATCTTACTATTATCACTATTGTTATGAGTCAACAAGTAAATATTCTAATTGTATCATTTCTTATTAGTGGGAAAACAGGCAAATTCCAAAATATTTATGGAACCTAATGTCTTGATTTTGATTTTGAACTACCTATAACCAATCATGAAACAAACTTCACTAGCCCTAATATTTTGGCAGCATTTTATTTTATTTTATTATTTTTTTATTTTTTTATTTAAGAAAGGATTAATAAACAAAAACATAAGGTAGGAGGGGTACAACTCCACACAATTCCCACCATAACCCACCCCCTCCCATGATACCTTTCCCATTCTCTAGCCCTCTGGGAGCATGGACCCAGGATCGTTGAGGGTTGCAGAAGGTAGAAGGTCTGGCTTCTGTAATTGCTTCCCCGCTGAAAATGGGCGTTGACTGGTCAGTCCATACTCCCAGTCTGCCTCTCTCTTTCCCTAGTAAGGTGTGTCTCTGGGGAAGCTGCACTCCAGGGCACATTGGTGGGGTCTTCAATCCAGGGAAGCCTGGCCAGCATTCTGGTGGCATCTGGAACCTGGTGATTGAAAAGAGAGTTAACATACGAAGCCAAGCAATTTGTTGAGCAATCATGGATCCCAAGCTTGGAATAGTGGAGAGGAAGTGTTAGGGGGATACTCACTGCAAACTCTAGTGTACTTCTGCTTTCAGGCATATATTTTGCAGTAGTTTATGGATACGTGTGCACATAAGCTCTCTCTCACAGAAACTGGTGTATATCTAGGTTATGGGACTTTGTTAGAAAGTGAACTACCTGAGATGAAATTAGAGTGTACTATGAAAGAAAAGGTCTCACCCGAGTAATGAAGCTGAAGGGTTGTCATTCCACACGTGTAGTCTCTGGACACAGTCTGAGGTGAAGCATGTTGAGGTGGCAATCGTTGCGTTGGTTAGGTTGTGATCAGCGGATGCAATATTATTTGGTTTGGATTGGGAGATGCATACGGGAAAGTGGGCCCTATCCAAGGGTTCTAGGACTGGGGGAAGTAGGGGCTCTATAGTGGAGATGTGAGGTTCCTGCTGTCTTAGGGTTCAAAAAGACCCTAAGATAGTTAATGTTATCATCACATTACTTGTTAATTGGGTTAACTTTGAAAAGTCCGTTTGTTATGGTTTGCTGTACAGTATCCAGTATCTTGTATATAGCTGTGCTATTGGATGCTTCTAATCTACTTGGTCTAGGCTTTTGAGAGAGTCCGCATATCAAATACACAGCCTATATATTAAAAAGATTCAGTTTGTGTTTTGAGAAACTTTGAGACATACAATTGATTTTCCCTCTCTCATATTAATTAACTACTGATTTATATGTCTACATTTTGCTAGGAGTGTAGATAAACACCATTCCCACACCAAAGGACTGTGACCCATCCCTCCCGCCCACTCTCACCACCCACTGGCCCAGGAAGCTGCATGTCTACCCCTCACCGCTGGGTTCTTACTTTGGTGCCCTACTTAAAATTTGATCAGGTCCTGCTTTTAGTTTCCCTTTCAGATCTTCTTAGTCAGCTTTTCTTGATGAGTGGGATCATCCCATACTCATCTTTACCTTTCTGACTTAGCTTACTTAACATAAATCCTTCTAGCTCTGTCCAAGATGGGTCAGCAAAGGTGGGTTCATTGTTCTTGATAGCTGCATAGTATTCCATTGTGTATATATACCACAGCTTTCTCAGCCACTCATCTGTTGTTGGGCACCTGGGTTGCTTCCAGGTTTTAACTATTATGAATTGTGTTGCTATGAACATAGGAGTACACACCTCTTTTTTGTTGGGTGTTATGGAGTCCTTGGGGTATATCCCCAGGAGAGGAATTACTGGATTATATGGAAGGTCCATGTATAGCCTTCTGAGAGTTTTCCAGACTACTCTCCACAGAAGCTGTACCAATTAACATTCCCACTAGCAATGTAAAAGGGTTCCTCTGTCCCCACATCCTCTCCAGCATTTGTTGCTGCTGTCATTTTGATGTATGTCATTCTTACATGAGTGAGGTGGTATCTTAGTGTTGTCTTAATTTTCATTTCTCTAACAATCAGTGACCTAGAGCAGTTTTTCAATAAAAGCAAAAATCAATAAAAGCATGACATTGATGAATGACATTGATTGACTTACAGATGTTGAACCAGCCTTGCATTCCTGGGATGAATCCCACTTGGTCATGATGAACAATCTTTTTTATGTTGCTGTATCCGGTTGGCCAAGATCTTGTTTAATATTTTGGCATCTATGTTCATCAGAGATATTGGTCTGTAGTTTTCCTTTTTTGTTTGTTTTTTCCCTATCAGATTTTGGTATCAGGGTGATGTTGGCTTCATAGAAGGTGGAAGGGAGTATTCTTGTTTCTTAAATCTTATGGAATAGCTTAAGAAGTATGAGTATTAACTGTTTCTTGAAAGTTTTGTAGAATTTGTTTGTGAAGCCATCTGGTCCAGGACTTTTGTTGTAGGAGAGATTCTTAATAATGGTTTCAATTTCTTTGTCTGTGATTGGTGCATTTAGATTTTGTAGTTCTTTTTGGTTCAGTTTTGGAAGTGCAGAGGTTTCTTGGAATTGTTCCATTTCTTCCAGATGCTCTAGCTTGGTGGCATATAGTTCTTTATAGAAGTTTTGCAGGATTCTCTGGATTTCTGTGGTGTCCGTTGTGATATCTCCTCCATCGTTTACAATTCTATTAATTTGAGTTTTCTCTCTTTTTTGTTTGGTGAGTCTGGCTAGGGGTTTGTCAATTTTGTTTAATCTTTCAAAGAACCAACATTTGGCTTCATTGATCTTTTGTATGGTTCTTTTATTTTCAATGTTGTTTATTTCTGCTCCAACTTTAGTGATTTCAGTCCTTCTGGTTGCTTTAGGGTTCCTTTGTTCCTCTTCCTCTAAGTCATTGAGGTGTGCAGTAAAGTCGTTCATTTGAGCTTCTTCTTGGTGTTTAATATGTGATTGTATGGCTATAAGTTTCCCTCTCAGTACTGCTTTAGCTGTGTCCCAAATATTTTGATAGGTTGTGTCTTCATTTTCATTAGTTTCCAGGAACATTTGAATTTCCTGTTTGAGTGAGTCTCTGACCCAGTGGTTCTTAAGGAGCATGTTGTTTAGTTTCCAAATTCTGTGTCTTTTAATAATGTTCTGTTTGTTGTTAAATGTTAGTTTTACTGCACTGTGGTCTGAGAAGATACTTGGGATGATTTCAATGCTCTTGAATTTATTGATGCTGTCTTTGTGGCCTAACATGTGGTCTATCCTTGAGTATGTGTTATGTGGATTTGAAAAGAAGGTGTATTCCAGTTTTTTTGGGTGGAGGAGTCTGAAAATGTCCAAGAGGTCTAGTCTGTCGATCTCTTCATTCAATTCTCTTGTATCTTTATTGATTCTCTGCTTTTTTGATCTGTCTAAGTGTGAGAGTGGGGTATTGAAGTCTCCCACTATTATTGTATTACTATTGATGTATTTTTGAAATTCTTTCAGTAGATGCTTAATGTATTTAGATGGTCCCTCGTTGGGTGCATAGATGTTAATAATTGTTAAGTCTTCTTGGCTGATTGATCCTCTAATCATTATGTAATGTCCTTGCCTATCTTTTATTACTTTATTTAATTTAAAATCTATCGTGTCTGAGATGAGAATGGCTGTTCCTGCCCTTTTTTGTGGACCGTTAGCCTGTATGATAGTTTTCCATCCTTTCACTTTAAGTCTGTGTTTATCCTGTTGTGACAGATGGGATTCTTGCAAGCAGCATATGGTTGGGTTATGTTTTCTGATCTATCCCCCCACCCTGTGCCTTTTGATGGGTGAGTTTAAGCCATTGACATTTATTGATATTATGGATTTAATGTATTGTAGTGCCATTGTTCTAAAAAATTTGTTTGCTCTGATATATTGCAAGTATTATAGTGATGTTCTTGTTTATAAGAGGTCTTTTAGTACCTCTTTCAGGGCCAGCTTGTTGATGGTTGCCTCCTTTAACTGTTGTTTATCTAAGAAGGTTTTGATCCCTCCATCTAGTTTAAATGAAAGTCTAGCAGGATATATTATCCTTGGTTGAAACCCTTTTTCATTCAGGGCTTGATAGATATCTTGCCACTCCCTTCTGGCTTTTAGAGTTTGAGTGGAGAAGTCTGCAGATAATCTTATGGGTTTTCCCCTGTATGTGACTTTTTGTTTCTCTCTTGCAGCCTTTAGGATCCTTTCTTTATCCTTAGTCCTTCTCATTGTGACTATGATGTGTCTTGGTGTCTTCATCAAGGTCTGGGTTGATTCTGTTTGGTACTCTCTGGGCCTCTTGAACCTTGATATCCTTTCTGTTATTCAGGTCTGAGAAGTTTTCTTGTATTATTTCCTCTAGAATGTTTGCTTCCCCTTCCTCTCTTTTTTCCTCTGGCAGGCCAATTATACGAATGTTACTTCTTTTGAGATCATCCCATATGTCTCTGTTGTTGTTTTCAGTGTCTCTCAATCTCTTTTTAAGCTCTTTCACCTCTTTCTTAGTTTTCTCTAACTCATCCACTGTCTGACTAATTCTGTTTTCTGCTTCTGTTAGTCTGCTTTCCCTTGCCTCAGCTTCTTTATTCATTACAGCTATTTCAGCTTTCAGTTCTCTAATTGCCTCAAGATAATCAGTATTTTCCTTGGGGGTCTCCACTGCTGTTTCCCTAATACTGCCATTCCTTTTCTCCAATGTTGTTTTCATTTCTGTGATTAATAAGTTTATTATTGCTTGCATACTTTTCTTATCTATGGTTACTTCTGGCTGATTTGTAGTTTCTTCTGGGCTCTTGTCTTCATTCATTGGGGTAGCAGTTTTATTTGTTTTTGATCTACCCATTTTTTTTTATTTAAGTGTTTCTCTCTTTTTTTATGCTCTGTTGTTCCTCAGTTGTTGTGTCTTGAGTACAAGTAACACTGTACTAAATACCTTTATGACAATTGCACTCACCAACCTTCGGAATTACAGTAGCAACTGAAGTAAGTATTGAAGTAGTTTAATCGTTACCAGATAGCCAAACAATTTCTCCAGTCCGTGAAAAAATAGTAACCAAATCCCAGTGAAGAAAGAGAAAAGAAAGAGAGGATAGCAAGAATAGACAGTTATGAAAATCTACTTCCACTGTGTATTCTAGGGTAACAAGAGGGGAAAGGGAACTAGAGCAGTGATACACACATAGAGAGTCCACTCTGAGTCAGATTTCTTCCCCACAGTAATTCACAAATTCAGAAAGGCAAAGAAGAAGGAAGAAGTGTATGACAAGATTAAAAAGAGAGAGAGAGAGAGAGAGAGAGAGAGAAGAGAGAGAAAAGGGAGAAGATAAGAAAAAGAGCTGTAATTAAAGAGCAGTGCAAGGAACTTCCCAAATGTGTATCAGTGAATTCAAAAAAGCACCCTGTTTGATGGCGTGGGGTATCCTGCTAGGAGCTGGTCCCCAGGGACTCATTATGGGGGCAGGGAGGAGGTATGCTTGAAAATTAAAAGGAAGAAAAAAGAATTTTTCCCCCTACTCTAATTCTTAACCCAGATTAAGTTATAGTCACCTCCTTGTCACCGCTATGACCCCTTATTGGCTGGCCTGCTAAAGGCAGAAAATCCTACTGTTCCAGGAGATATGTTCAGAGCTCAGCGGCTATCAGCTTCTCAGTCCGCCATCTTCCAGGAAACCCCCCCTCCAGACTTTTTTAAAGGATTTCTCGAAAATGAAAACTATCTCTAAGTCCTTTGATCCAATGAGAGCTATACTTAAGAAGTCTTTGAATCCGCCCTCAGGGTCGCGGTGGTCCCTGGAGACTCCCAAGAGAAAGCCCCCAAGCGATAGTGCTCCCTCCGGGTCCTCTGCCGGCCGCCCAGCAGCGCTCTGCAACCGGCGGAGGAGCCGCCTTCCCGGGCGGAGGACAAAGCCCGGTGTACCCGCCTTGCCCGCCGCAGCCTGGGAAGTCTAGAGCAGACCACCCGCTAGTCCTTGCCACTTTTACTCTAATTATTAACCCAAATTAAATTATAGTCACCTCTTTGTTGTCACCACTAGGACACCTTATTGACTGGCCTGCTAAAGGCAGAAAATCCTACCATTTCCAGAAGATGTGATCAGGGCACACGCTGCTAGAAGCTTCTCAGTCTGCCATCTTCCTCATATCCCCCTGGATTTTATTTTTAATATATGCATCAAAATTGATTATTACCAGAGGTAATTTACTCTAGAGAAATAAAAATTACATTCAGCAGAAAATATGCTAATGTTTATAGCTTCTATCCTGTAATCATAAAAAGCAGAATTGGACTCTTGTCTTTAAAGTGATGTTAGATATACTAATGATGAACTATCTATACAGTAGAATACTAGTGATCATTAATATCAGGATGTGGTGTTTCTAACGGTTAATCATTGCTACAGGTTTTCATGATGTGGTAAATCATAATTATTTAAAGTCTTTTTGCAGTTGACTGGTTAAAGTGCATTTTAGCAAACTTGAACTCTGGAAGATGGGGAGGCAGGGAGGATATTAGGAAAATGGTAGAAAAAGACTTTCATGGTTGGTGGAAGTGGTGTACATTCACTTACCATGAGACAATGAGAATCTGTGGCCATGTGTCAAAAACCTGTTATGTAACCCATTACTTCCCCCAATAACATGATAATAAAAAAGAAATTATTGCAAGATAAACTTGCTTGGTTACCTTAACACAGATGATAAAAAACAACAAAAAGATCTTTATAGTAAACATATTCACATCACATATCTGCTTTTCTTTTTTTTTTAATAT
Source organism: Erinaceus europaeus (assembly GCF_950295315.1). Taxonomy (NCBI): domain Eukaryota; kingdom Metazoa; phylum Chordata; class Mammalia; order Eulipotyphla; family Erinaceidae; genus Erinaceus; species Erinaceus europaeus. Next base: position 40,463,227 of record NC_080169.1, read on the forward strand.
TTTTAATCTTTATTTATTTGCTGGATAGAGACAGAAATTGTGAGGGAACGGGTGATAGAGAGGGAGAGAGACAGAGAGACACCTGCAGCCCTGCTTCACTACTTGTGAAGCTTTCCCCCTGCAGGTGGGGACTGGGGACTTGTACCTGGGTCCTTGCGCACTGTAACGTGTGTTCAACCAGGTGAACCACCACCTGGCCCCACATATATGCTTTTCTTCTCACTTAAAAAGATAACTTGAGGATGTCAGCGATAGCACAGCAGGTTAAGTGCTCATGGCGCAAAGCACAAGGACCAGGCATAAGGATCCAGGTTGGAGACCCCGGCTCCCCACCTACAGGGGAGTACCTTCACAGGAGGTGAAGCAGATCTGCAGGTGTCTATCTTTCTCTCCCCCTCTCTGTCTTACCCTGATTTTTCCATTTCTCCCTGTCCTAACAACGACATCAACAATGATAATAGCTATGACAACAATAAAAAACAACTAGGGCAGCCAAAGGGGAAAAATAAATATAAAAAATAAAAATAAATAAATAACTTGATTTCTTTATCTTGATAATACAGAGAGAAGCTGAAAGAGAGAGAATATATAGAGAGAAAGACAAACAGATAGACCCCTGAATTATTACTTCATCATTTCTGAAGCTTTCCCCTTGAAAGTGGGGGCTAGGGCCTTAAACCTGGGTCCTTGAGAATGATAATACATGCACTTAATCAAGTGTGCCATCTTCCATCTCCTTCACTTTCCTTTACAAAACTCATCATGAAGATGCTTTTATGTGGTCAGAAAATATTTCAACATTAAATCACAAGACTCACACACCTAAAGTATTCCTGAGGTGCAGTTGCAATCACTAGCACTACTGTATGCTAGAGGTGTTCAGTGACCTAGTATCTCTCTTATAAATATTTTTAAATGAAGTATTTACCTGATTTATTTGTTTCCAAATAACAAATATTTAAGCTTAGCCGTTGTTTTATTAGCTTAGCAAGCATTTATACGCTTACTATTTGTTGAGAATCATATTAAATAAAAAGTTTTATGTTTTTAGTAAGGCTTCACTGCTCCAACTTAACTTTTTTTTTTTTCAGATAGAAAGTAACAGAGAGAAAGACACCACAACACCAAAGTTTCATCCAGTGCCATATGAGAAGGGTTCAGACCAGAATCATATACTGACAAAGTAGACAAATGATCTCGCCGCCACACAGTACTATTATTTAAATATGTATTTATTTTTATTTAATTCCTTTTGTTGCCCTTGTTTTTTATTGTTGTAGTTATCATTGTTGTCATCATTGTTGGATAGGACATATAGAAATGGAGAGAGAAGGGAAGACAGTGTTGGGGAGAGACACCTGCAGACCTGTTTCACCACCTGTGAAGCTACTCCCCTGCAGGTGGGGAGCCCCATCTTCAACTGGGATCCTTATGCTGGTCCTTGCAGCATACAGTACTTTTTAAAAAGTCTTTTTCTTTTTTATTTTATTTTTTTATTTACTTGTGTTGATTTAATTATGAGCTACAAGTTCATTAACTAAGAGGGGTACAATTCCAAACAATTCCCCAATTCCCACCACCAGAGTTCTACATCCCATCCCCTCTACTGGAAGGTTTCCTTTTTTTTTTCTTCCAGGTTTATTGCTGGGGCTTGGTGCCTGCTGGAGGCCTTTTTATATTTTCCATTTTGTTATTGTTGTTGCTGTTATTGTTATTTTCTTCTTCTTTTTTTATTTAAGCAAGGAGACATTAACAAAATCATAGGATGGGGGGTACAACTCCACACAATTCCCGCCACCCAATCTCCATATCCCATCCCCTCCCCGATAGCCCATTCTCTATCACTCTGGGACATGGACCCAGGGTTGTTGTGGGTTGCAGAAGGTGGGAGGTCTGGCTTCTGTAATTGCTTCCCCGCTGAACATGGGCTTTGACCGGTTGATCCATACTCCCAGTCTGCCTCTCTCTTTCCCTAGTAGGGTAAGTCTCTGAGGAAGCTGAGCTCCAGGACACATTGGTGGGGTTTTCAGTCCAGGGAAGCCTGGCCAGCATCCTGATGGCATCTGGAACCTGGGGGCTGAAAAGAGAGTTAACATACAAAGCCAAACAAATTGTTGAAGAATCATGGACCCAAAGGTTGGATAGTGGAGATGAAGTGTTGGGGGGTACTCACTGCCAACTCTAGTGTACTATTGCTTTCAGGTATATATTTGCTCTTGTTTATGGATACCTGTGAACATATGCTCTATCTCCTGGAACCTGGTCTATATCTAGGTTTTGGGACTTTGTTAGGAAGTGAACCACCTGGGATGGAATTAGAGAATACTATGAAAGGAAAGATCTCACCCGAGTAATGAAGCTGAGTAATGAAGCTTCAGGCGTGTCATTCCACACCTGAAGTCTCTGGACACAGTCTGAGCTGAAGCATGCTGGGGTGGCACTTGTTGCGTTGATTAGGTTGTGATCAGCGGATGCAATATTATTTGATAAGAATTGGGAGAAGCATATGGGAAAGTGGGCCCTTCCCTAGGGTCCCAAGACTGGGGGAAGTTTAGGTTCTATAGTGGAAATGTGAGTTTCCTGCTGTCTTAGGGTTCAAGAAGACAATGGATAGTTAATGTTATCATCACATTATTTGGTAATTGTTTAACTTTGAAAAGTCCCTTTGTTAGACATACAATCAATTTTCCCCTTCTAATATTAATTAAATAGTGATTTATATGACTACAATTTAATAGGTGTGTACATAAACACCATTCCCATCACCAAAAGATTGTGTTTCATCCCACCCACCGAAGGCCCAGGAAGCCACATGTCCACCCTCCCCCTCACCACAGGGCTTTTACAAAGAGAGACAAAACCTTTAAAAATAATAATATGATGTATAACCATTAAGTTTATAACACAAGGCAAAGTACTTACTTCAAGAGTTTTTCTTTGTTACTTGAAATAGTTCATTTGACAATTATTTACACATACATGATGGTTTAAACGCTAGATGTCAAAGACCATTCCTGAAATTTGTCAGTCATGTCAAAATTTATTCCAAGGGAAACATCTTCTCACAGTTCTTTGTGAGGTATTATGTTGAAGAAGACATAATCCTGGCTTTCCTTTGCATTTTGGGTTAGGGGTAAGGTATTTGGTACAAAGGAAACAATAAGCAAACAAATGAACTACTATAATGAGGTATAGAGCAAAAAATTCCAGCAGTAGTTAGCTGAGGTTTATTGAAATTTAAAAAAATATTTCACAGTTAATGAAAATAAAAGTAGAAACTGGAACATAAAGAGATTATAGACATGAGAAATAAGATTTACTTTTGGTTTTTTCAAAGTCTATTTTATTGGTGATTAAAACTGATTTATAAGACTAAGATTTCAGAGTATAGTTTAATACAGTACCCACCACCAAATTTCTGTGGCCCCATAGAAAACTCATTTCAGTGAATCATAAACATGTGGGGGCCTTAGTGGGTTTTCAATGTTAACATTTTCTTGAATAATTAATGATCGTGTACAGAGCCATGGTGCATTATAGTTTCCATGCTTTAATAAATCAGGCTGTCTTATCAAGTGTAATTAAAGTCCCACCATCATTTGCAGAAAACACAGCTCTCTTTCTTTGATTTTAAGTTAAAACAGAAAGGAGAGAAAGGAAAAACTATTAGAAAGCATACAAATGGAAACACCGTCTGAGTAAAGAGCAAAGCTGTGTGTAAATGCAAATGTGATTAACAAGTGAATCAAATGCAAACAGCAAAATTCAGTTTCCCCTCAAGGAAAATCATTTTATGATATAATTGAATAATAACATCATATAACTTTCAGTTGACTGAACATAAATGTGTTCATCCTCTTTGTCCTGATTAACACTGGTATAAATAGTTGGCTTTATGGTTCATAAATTTACTATTGTTCTATATGATTCATCTGTTTGCTTGGAAACCAAAAATCCAAGTTTAAAATCCACATATAATAGTAATGACAGTTACTGGACATGGTGATTTGTGGACCTATAAAAAAGTTTTAAAAATCAACTTTCAATAGCACAGTGTAGTTATAGTCTGTTGATTATAGTGTAAAGGAAATCCAAGATGAAGATATAAAGAATTACCATTTTTTAAGCAAAATATTTAGAAGTCCTGAAAGCATCAAATTATAGAAAGGTCATAGTAGCTACTGGCTCAAATATAAAAGAAGTAAATATTTCTTTTCCAGAGTTGTTAAATACACTCAGATTTGATTGCTTTATTTTTTTCAACAGTGTTTACACGTTCATACACATTAAATGAGTAATGATCATGAGAATATTTTTAGGCATATAAAGCAGAATCAATTAAAAAGACAGAATCTCTTCAAAAGAATAACTCTTGTTCACCCTCAAAGAACCACACAAGGTTTAAGATTTCTAGGTTTAAGGATAACATGTTTGCTCAGTTTCAAGACTGATTTTTGTATGAAATACTGCTTTCACATTTGACTTGGAAAAAAAAATTGAGTTGTGTGTAAATATGAAACCTTAGAGACCAAACCATCTGGAGCTAATATTTGAAATGATTAGCACATGAAATAGGAAATAAAAAAATAAATATACAATAAATAAAGTTTTAAAATGTAGAAAATACTCAAATAAAATATATTTGTGTTACTTTTAATATATTTTATTAGTGATCTAATAGTGATTTACAAGATTATAAGATAATGGGAGTTTAATTCCACACCACCAAAGTTTTGCCCCCCCCACACACACACCCTAAGGTAATCACCATAATTCTCCCAAGGTCATAGTTAAATATATATACTAGATCTTTTCTTTTTTCAAGTTCATGTGTTTCAGTTCTTTACAGACACCTTATAAGTGAAGTCATCTCATAGATGTCCTTCCTATTTCCTCTTCCTTCTCCGATAAGAAAAACAGCACCTGCAATTCTTCAGGTATTCTCCAGATATCTTCCTTCTCAGTGGTGGTTCAAGAACAAATGTTTCTTGTCACAAAAATATTGGATCTTGGTGGAACTGGGGCTCATGTCACTCTGGATATACATATACATATACATATACATATACATATACATATACATATACATATACATATACATATACATATACATATACATATACATATACATATACATATACATAATTTATTTTTTCTCCAGGGTTAGGTGCTGCATTATGAGTCCAAAGCTCCCAGTGGCCACTTTTTCTTTTCTTTTTTTTTTTTTTTTTTAATTTATTTTTATTTTTTTTAATTTTTTATTTAAGAAAGGATTAGTGAACAAAAGCATAAGGTAGGAGGGGTACAACTCCACACAATTCCCAACACCCAATCCCCATAACCCACCCCCTCCCCTGATAGCTTTCCCATTCTCTATCCCTCTGGGAGCATGGACCCAGGATCGTTGAGGGATGCAGAAGGTAGAAGGTCTGGCTTCTGTAATTGCTTCCCCGCTGAACATGGGCGTTGACTGGTCGGTCCATACCCCCAGTCTGCCTCTCTCTTTCCCTAGTAGGGTGTGACTCTGGGGAAGCTGAGCTCCAGGACACATTGGTGGGGTCTTCAATCCAGGGAAGCCTAGCCAGCATCCTGGTGGCATCTGGAACCTGGTGATTGAAAAGAGAGTTAACATATGAAGCCAAACAATTTGTTGAGCAATCATGGATCCCAAGCTTGGAATAGTGGAGAGGAAGTGTTAGGGAGGTACTCACTGCAAACTCTAGTGTACTACTGCTTTCAGGTATATATTTTGCAGTGGTTTATGGATACGTGTGCACATAAGCTCTCTCTCACAGAAACTGGTGTATATCTAGGTTATGGGACTTTGTTAGAAAGTGAACTACCTGAGATGAAATTAGAGTGTACTATTAAAGGAAAGGTCTCACCCGAGTAATGAAGCTGAAGGGTTGTCATTCCACATGTGAAGTCTCTGGATACATTCTGAGGTGAAGCATGTTGAGGTAGCAATCGTTGCTTTGGTTAGGTTGTGATCGGCAGATGCAATGTTATTTGGTTTGGATTGGGAGATGCATACGGGAAAGTGGGCCCTATCCAAGGGTTCCAGGACTGGGGGAAGTAGGGGCTCTATAGTGAAGATGTGAGGTTCCTGCTGTCTTAGGGTTCAAAAAGACACTCAATAGTTAATATTATCATCACATTATTTGTTAATTGGGTTAACTTTGAAAAGTCCCTTTGTTATGCTTTGCTGGACAGTACCCAGTATCTTGTATATAGCTGTGCTATTGGAAGCTTCTAATCTACTTGGTCTAGGCTTTTGAGAGAGTCCGCATATCAAATACATAGCCTATATATTAAAAAGATTCAGTTTGTCTTTTGAGAAACTTTGAGACATACAATTGATTTCCCCCTCTCATATTAATTAGCTACTGATTTATATGTCTACATTTTGCTAGGAGTGTACATAAACACCATTCCCACCACCAAAGGACTGTGACCCATCCCTCCCGCCCACTCCCACCCCCCACTGGCCCAGGAAGCTACATGCCTACCCCTCACCACTGGGTTTTTACTTTGGTGCCCTACTTACAATTTGATCAGGTCCTGCTTTTAGTTTCCCTTTCAGATCTTCTTAGTCAGCTTCTGTTGATGAGTGGGATCAGTGGCCACTTTTTCTTTTCTTTTATTTTCTATTATTATTTTATAGAACAGAGAGAAATTGAGAAGACTCTGAGATTGAGTGTGAGAAAGAGAGTTATACACCTGAAGACCTGCCAGAGATGACCCGAACTGCCCCTGCGGCTACAGAAAGACTATGACCCACATAGTCAACGACTGCCACCTCTCCAGATTCAAAGGAGGTCTCAAAACTTTACATCAGGCTCAACCTGACGCTGTTGACTGGCTACAGAAGAAGGGCAAATGCTAGAAGAAGAACCTGCTTCACCACTCATGAAATGTTCTCCCTGCAGGTGAGGAACAGGGGCTCAAACCCATGTACTTGCACATAGTCATATGTTCATTTAACCAGGTGCTCCACAGCCTGGCCTCCTCCCATCATGTTATCTTGACACTTCCCTCTCTGAGAGTAAGAACCAAAATGCTTTTTGGGGTACAGAAGGAAAGAGTTTTGGCTTCTGCAATTACTTATCTGTTGGATATATATGTAGGTCAATAGATCCATACTCCCAGCCTGTCAAAAGAATGTTTGTTGCCACTAATTTGTACTCATATTGTGAATTAAAACATATTATATTAAAGTATTATTATAGTTGTCAGTAGTCTCAAGTAATTTAGATTTTTGAACTGTGGGGATATCACTTGACTTTCAATTTGGAGGCATTACCATTTGATTGTTTCCTTCAACATAAACTTCTCTGTACTCAATATCTATGTATATTGCATCTATTAAATGTCATATATTGTGCAAAGATTTTGAAAGTCAAGAGTACGTATTTATAGACGAGTTGTACCTCTGAGGTTAAGAAATTGACATAATAGCCATTTAAGCAACTATTCTTACAATTACACAAAAATATGTTAAGGAAAAATGGTTATGGTTCTCTAGTAACAAATGTTAGAATAAACTGACCTCTAAGAAGTCACAGGAATGTTTTAAAGCTGGTGAAAAGTATGTTGTAATTATTACCTAAATCTTATCTCTCCATCTTTCTATAGTCAAGAGTGTATTAGAGTCAGGTCAAATCTTAAGCCAGATGTTGCCATTGGTGTTATAAAATAGTACAACTATATAAATAAAGACATGCGGTCTATATCAGGAGTCACAGATCAGCTTGAAAATGTGAGTCATGAAGTTATTGCTTATTTTTATAAGGAGAATTTCAGTAGACATCATCACTGATGTCATGTATGTTCATCAGAATTCTACAATGATTAGTTAATAGCATCTTTAGTGATTTAGAAAATTCTATTAAACATTCTAAAATGTTTTATAGAATTTTTATACAAAGTACAATCACATATACACTTTGAGAGTACTTTCACTAAAAGAGTCAGGTAGGTATGTCTCAATTTGCTCAAAATAGGCTTCTAGTAAGTGTCATTTTGCTATGGGAAAGTAAAGACAAGAACTCAGTCTATTTGTTATCATAATATTAAAAAATAAAGATTATTTTAAGTTAAAAACAGTGATGATCCCAGAATCTATGAAGAAGCTTTTATTTTTGTTTCAGTCCTTTGCCCTTTACCTAACCTGGAGAATCAATCACTATGTTCTATATTTTTTTACTTAGCTGAATGTACACCATCATCCAAATGTAGGATTTTCAGTGAAAATGCTTTCCCTAAGAAACTCATCTTTTTATTCTCAATGTAAAAAAAAATCATATCTGCCCTAGATGCTTAAGAATCCTTAATACAAAATATTAATCCCTGGTACACAATTTGATTTTAGAAGATATCCCCATGCAATTTTTCAAATAATATATCATTGAATTGATTATTAATTTATTAGCCCATGAAATTATCTTTTAATTACGTCCCCATCTTGAGAAAAACTAATGAGATGGAAGATTTTAACTCTGTGCTTAAAAATACAAAAATCTTTATTCCAGTTAGTGTCCATAATCTATTAAATAGACATACAGTAGATGATAGATGTTGATGATATGGATATATAATAGATAGATAGATAGATAGATGATAGAGATAGAAAGACAGATGATAGATAGATAGATATTACATAGAAAAAAACTCTATAATTTATATCAAGATAGTTTAGAGAGATTTTTATAACTGAAATTCCAGAATTCTAGTGTACTTCAAAGTGGGTTGATAGAAATTGAAGAAAGCTTTAAGAACTCAGCTTCAATATTCAGTTTTTTTCTCTTTTTTCCACAGAGTATATTTCTTCCTAAGGCTGATTCCTCGGATTGTTTATACCCTTTTCTAGGAATTATTATCTTTTTATTTTTTTGTTATTGTTGTTCTTGACATAAAAGAGATTTTTGTTTTTTTAATTTTATTGGAGGGTTAATATTAGATTTACAGTATGATTGTTGTGACATGGGTATAGTTTCTCATATCCTCAGTGCAGGTGTCTTCAGAAAACTCAGCCAGATTAGTTTTTTTCCATCACAATATACCAAGATAACAAGTACCTCTTCAATCTCTCCCAGATCCTCCTTCCCTAGAGTCTTTTACTTTGGTGCAGTACAACCCACCTAGTCCAAGTTTCACTTTGTGTAAAAAATAATTTTTCTGGCCAACAATAACAAGCAAAATATCCTAGAATTTTTCTATGAACCAGTTGGATCACAAGACAAATCCCTGATACAATCAGATGCTTTGATTAGATTAAATTAGTAAATCTACCTCCTGATATATAGGGGTTATATAAAGAATATATGAACCAGAGGGAAAAATCTCAAGTACTGTTAGAAAAGAAAAAAAAATATTCTAAGGAAGGCATTCGACAACATCCACTATTCCAAGAAACAATCTATTCTTAGACTCATAGAAGGGAGAAGCTCAAGTGACTGAATTCTCTATCAACATCTTCCGAGATCATTGAATCTTCCCAAATAAAAGGGAATTGTTTTTTTACATCTTTGTCTACCAAAATACCAAGATACTCAGTGCTAGGTACACTCACTTTTGATACTTTATGTTCATAAATTTTTAATTTCTTATTTACTAACTACTGGATAACAAATGCCATCATATATTCAAAATAGTCTAAGAAGGAAAGTAGTCACTGCCTTTAAATGTGAAAGTGCACATTCAGTTATTCAGTATCTTTAAAATACAATTTACAAAATGTCCAATGTCTCTGCTTTCAGAAGATTGAAGAAAACATTCTTTACTTGATAGGGACCAGTTTTCAAATTCATTGTAATGTTGTATTCCAGAGGAATAGAGCAGTGACTCCCATGCCATACAAAACATAGCCATTTAAAGAGCATCAAGACAGCTCAAAAGTTGCATATTTATAACACCTAACAAACAATATTTCTTGTGCTGTACTGTCATTTTGGCTAAGACTTAGACACTTTGTTTTTGTGAAAATTAGTTCAATTCATCTATTACACATGATTCATAAGAAAGTAGGAAAATTATTATGTAATTTTATATAATAATTATTATATAATTCCACATGGAAAACAAGTAATTTAAATAAGTCTGTCCTATAAACGATGGACAGGTAGACATTATCAAATTTACAATTAGACTGGCTGCAGAAAAAAAAAATGGTGAAGTGACTTGCTGGACACATGTGGTTTACAAATGAATGGTAGTCTAGAGAAAATGGAAGGACAAGAGCTCCAGATGAAGTTAATATTTAAAAAAAGAAGACAGAAAACTTAGACAGAACCTGGGGTATTTCTATCTGGCTCAAAATTACGTGCTTTTGTTAATATGCCACACATATGAATATTTTGCTCATTTATCAGTTAACACAACAAAATAAGCATTTCCAATGTGTCTGCAATTGTATCCTCTAGATGTAAGCAAAAGCTTATTAACCTTAACCATAATAACACATTATCACTATTTTGCTTCAGTTGGCTAATTTGCAAAACAATAGTGAAGATTCTACCCAACAGTTATTGGCACTGAATAAATACAGTGACCCTCACTTGAAGTGACTGGGACTTGGGGAAGGAGCTGTATAGTATGCAGTTAAGGAAAAAGTCAAGAGACTAGAGAGCTCCAGGGAGAGTTGGTATTACAAACAAGTATTCTATAACCTGTAGGCATGAACTGATATTGATCAGAGTCTATTTCAGAACTTTAAGTGAATGGGAATTGGATTTCCTCCAATGTGTTGTTCTTCTTTGATACATAAAAGAGGAAATTATATAAGTAAAAGTTTTGGTTCATGAATTTATTGTTAGTAAGTTTCTTACTAGTAGGTGCAAGGAAAATGACTATAATACATCCTCCAAGTAGTACTTTTCTTTCACTAAAAAAAAAAAAAAAAAAAAAAAAAAGTTGAACTATTCAAAGTCCAAACCATAGAATAAGTTACTTAGGCTTGCAGATTATACATCATACAAATTTTTTGTTTTTTTTTTTTCATTCAGGATATAATCAGGGCTACTCTAAAGCCAGAAGGATGAATAACTAATGATCTCATTTATCAGTAGGATTTAATAAAGTAGGGACAGGGAAGGAAACACAAAGAGAAATATGAACTGGACATGGTGTGTTGCACCAAAGGAAAGGACTTTGGGGAAAGAGAAGGAGGGAGGGCAGGAAGAAAAATTCTGGGGACTTATTATATAATGAATTTGTATGCAGAAGCCAATGATTACACTGTAAAGCATTAACCTCAAAAAAAAAAAAGAAAAGAAAAGAAAGGAAGGAAGGAAGGAAGGAAGAGATGAAGGAAGGAAGGAAGGAAGGAAAGGAAGGAAGGAAGGAAGGAAGGAAGGAAGGAAGGAAGGAAGGAAGGAAGAAAAAAAGAGAGCGAAAAAGCAAACAACTGTCTTGCATGGAAATTAATTGAAACTTGCTGTTCTTTGTGGCAGGTTTTTCTCCAGACTATGGAAAAATAACAGCAATGATGCAACAAAAATAGCAGATTTAGGCTAACTCCCTATACCCATTTTTGTCTTCAAAGTCCTACTAAAAATGAATAAGGTGCATTTCATTTCATTTCTTTTTTTTCCTGATTTACCAAGAATGTATATGCTTTTAGGGGGCTGAGTGATAGAGCATCGGGTTAAGCGCACATCATGCGAAGCACCAGGGCTCTTGGGGATCCCGGTTCAAAGCCCCAGCTCCCCACCTAAAGGGGTAGGGGGAGTCTCTTCACAGGCAGTTCTTCTTCTAGTGTTTGCCCTTCTTCCGTAGCCAGTCAACAGCGTCAGGTTGAGCCTGATGTAAAGGTTCGAGACCTCCTTTGAATCTGGAGAGGTGGCAGTCATTGACTATGTGGGTCATAGTCTGTCTGTAGCCGCAGGGGCAATTCGGGTCGTCTCTGGCTCCCCAGCGCACCGGCCATGGCCTGTTCGATAGCGATTGAGGAGGGCCCAATCATAACGTGCTAGGTCAAAGCCAGGTTGACGCTTGCAGGGGTCTGTGATGAGGTATTTGTTCTTTACCTCAGCTGACTGCCAACTCTGTTTCCAAGAGACTGGAACAGAGAAGTTCAGTGTAGGCATAGGGGACCAGATTGGGTGACGAGACGTCAAGCGTTGGACAGGGTGAGCGAAGATATCCGCATATATTGGCAGGTCCGGTCGAGCGTAGACGTGGGAAATGAACTTAGGTGATGCCGCATCCCAACGAATATCTGGCAGGGCGATGTTGCTAAGAACTGGCAGCCATGGAACCGGGGTGGAACAGATGGTTCCAGAAATTATCCTCATGGAGGAATATAATTTGGAATCGACCAAGTGGACATGGGGGCTACGGAACCATATATTTTTTATATTTTAAAATTCTGACTAAACTTTGAAGTTACTCTTTATAAGTGCTAAGAATATCATTTGTATTTATATTTAATTATTAATAAATAAAATGCCATAAATTTTCAGGTTTACATTGGTCAATATAAAAATCTACTGAAAATATGAGAAAGTTATCCAAAATTATACCTTGAATATCTGCATATTGTTTTTCTAATTACACTCCTAAAATATATTTATAAAATGGAAATATTGACAAGACCATGGGATAAGAGGGATACAATCCCACACAGTTCCCATCACCAGAACTCCATATCCAATCCCCTCCTTTGATAGCTTCCCTATTTTTGTCCCTCTGGGAGAATGGACCCAGGATCCTCGTGGGGTACAGAAGGTGGGAGCTCTGTCTTCTGTAATTGCTTCCCCACTGAACATGGGTCATATCCCCAGCCTCTCTCTTTCCCTAGTGGGGCAGGGATCTGGAGAGGTGGGGCTCCAGGACACATTGGTGGGGTCATCTGCCCAGAAAAGTCAGGTTGGCATCATGATAGCATCTGGAATCAAACGTATTCTATTTCAATGTATATAAAATAAAATAAATTTGAGTTTTTAAATAAGTTTTGAAAATGAATATATGCTTATTAATTAAATATAGACTGTCACACCATCTCACCAAATTACTTTAGACCACCTTTTAATTAGTGGTCCCGGTGTCGTTGCCAGTGGCAGAAAATCGCAGTTAGAATTTCCTTAAAATGAGGACAGAGATCTTCCCAGAGTACTGGGATATTATTAATAACAAAATTCAGTGCAAAAATACCTATATTCATGTTATACTATACGAAATATAAGATTCTGATGTATGATTGGCATGTTTAGTAAGCCTTAAGACTTAAAATCTTTACAAATAATTAATAAAACATAAAATGTCTTTTCAAGATGTACTTCCCCCCTGGTTATTAAGTGTTGGAAAAGGAACGCTTCATCTGAAATGAATTTCTGTGATATTAACACAAACTCTAAAAGAAATAAGTTTGTGATATTAAAATTCATGAGAAGTAAAAAAAAAAAGTACCCATAAAGCAATGATTTAGAAAAACAAAAATGCATAATTCAGGATGAATAAACACATTATACCTTTCCAGAGACAGCTGTACAAGGCACACTTCAAAATACTATATACCCAACATTCACGCAAGAATATTGTGCTTGAAAAAGAGCATGTTTATGCCAATTTTTGAGTATTCAGTCATTTATTAATAATTACAGGAAATATATCAGAGTTCTGTATTTTCTTTTTCATACTTAAGTAGATATCCTCTAAGCTTATCTTGAAGGACTCTTTTATTCCAAATTTGTTCACTTAGGCATTTCAAGAAAAGGAAGAACTCTAAGATAGAGTGCACATACTTGAAATCAAAGGTAAGAGGAATAGTGTCTGTGGGGAGGGCTTATTAGGTCAAATCAATTTTCACAAGGAAACAATAATAATCCCATAATATAGAAATCATATTAATTTTGTCTGCATGTTCCCAATCATCTTCATGACCAAACACATCTCAAAGAATTCATATATTGTTTTGTCTAAATGTTACCCCTTTCTTCTCTGATAATCAAAACAGTGTACCACTGCAAATAGAAGAAAAAAAAATGTATGCATATGTTGAGGTATACACATCAGAACTTCTATTGATAATATCTAGAAAAAAATTGGACTGGGGAGACAGCATAATGTTTATGCAAAAGCCTTTCAAGCCTGAGGCTCTGAGGTCCCAGGTTCAATCCCCAGCACCACCATAAGCCACAGTTGAGCAGTGGTCTGGTTAAAAAACTAAAAATAAATAAAATAAATAAAAATTCTTTTAAAAAATCTAGAAGACATTTTAGTATAGAAACTGAAATTATCTGAAAATATGAGTTCTTCATATAAAATAACAATTGAAAGGATTCTGGGGTCCTGGTGAGTCTCCTAGACATTGATCAAGGGGAGATGAAAGGCTGTATTTATGCATTAAACACATTACTGTAAACCATTAACCCCCTCAATATAATAAAATAAAATAAATGCAATAAAATATTTTTGAATGCTGTTTATAAAGATAGGACATAAACTACTAGATTATGAAACTACTAAACAAACAAATATTTATATGAAATTTTGCAACACATCAACCAACCACAGTAATAGCAACGGATTTTACATTATTTATGTAATACATTTCAAAAAGAGTTCATTTTAGAGCATAGTAAATCATTTTTTTTTAATGTTATTGCTTTTGATTTCTATGTTGGTAGACTTTAAAGACATGAAACACATAGTAATGACTATAAGTTTTCCATGAAGTAAGACTATGAGGAGGGTTTTTAAAATTTTTTTTTTATTTAAGAAAGGATTAATTAACAAAACCATAGGGTAGGAGGGGTACAACTCCACACAATTCCCACCACCCAATCTCCATATCCCACCCCCTCCCATGATAGCTTTCCCATTTTCCATCCCTCTGGGAGCATGGACCCAGGGTCATTGTGGGTTGCAGAAGGTAGAATGTCTGGCTTCTGTAATTGCTTCCCCACTGAACATGGGCGTTGACAGGTCGGTCCATACTCCCAATCTGGCTCTCTCTTTCCCTAGTAGGGTGTGTCTCTGGGGAAGCTGAGCTCCAGGACACATTGGTGGGGTCTTCAGTCCAGGGAAGCCTGGCCAGCATCCTGATGGCATCTGGAACCTGGTGATTGAAAAGAGAGTTAACATACGAAGCCAAACAAATTGTTGAGCAATCATGGACCCAAAGCTTGGAATAGTGGAGAGGAAGTGTTAGGGAGGTACTCACTGCAAACTCTAGTGTACTTCTGCTTTTAGGTATATATTTTGCAGTAGTTTATGGATATGTGTGAACATATGCTCTCTCTCACAGAAACTGGTGTATATCTAGGTTTTGGGACTTTGTTAGAAAGTGAACCACCTGAGATGAAATTAGAGTATACTATGAAAGGAAAGGTCTCACCTGAGTAATGAAGCTGAAGGGTTGTCATTCCACACATGAAGTCTCTGGACACAGTCTGAAGTGAAGCATGTTGAGGTGGCAATCGTTGCGTTGGTTAGGTTGTGATCAGCGGATGCAATATTATTTGATATGGATTGGGAGAGGCATATGGGAAAGTGGGCCCTATACAAGGGTTCCAGGACTGGGGGAAGTAGGGGCTCTATAGTGGAGATGTGAGGTTCCTGCTGTCTTAGGGTTCAAAAAGACAATCGATAGTTAATGTTATCGTCACATTATTTGGTATTTGGGTTAACTTTGAAAAGTCCTTTTGTTAGGGTTTGCTGTACAGTACCCAGTATCTTGTATATAGCTGTGCTATTGGATGCTTCTGATCTACTTGGTCTAGGCTTTTGAGAGAGTCCGCATATCAAATACACAGCCTATATATTAAAAAGACTCAGTTTGTGTTTTGAGAAACTTTGATACATAGAATTAATTTTACCCCTCTCAAATTAATTAACTAGTGAATTATATGTCTACATTTTCCTAGGAGTGTACATAAACACCATTACTACCACCAAAAGACTGTGACCCATCCCTCCCACCCACTCCCTCCCCCCACTGGCCCAGGAAGCTGCATGTCTACCCCTTACCACAGGATTTTTACTTTGGTGCCATGAGGAGGGTTCTTATCTTTATCTCTCATTGTCGGTAAAAAACAATTGGTGGTGCTCCATCTGCTGCACCCATAAAGAATTTTGGTTCATATTCCCAGTGGGATAAAGAATAAGGAACCCTCTGATGGAGGGGATGGTATATGGAACTCTAGTGATAGGAACTATATGGAATTGTACCCCTGTAATCTTATAATATTGTCAATCATAATTTTAAAAAAGAGATAAAAATAAATACTTAAAGATGTGAATATTTTAAAAATATTTATTTATTGTTCCCTTTTGTTGCCCTTTTTTGTTGAAGTTATTATTGTTATTGTAAAAAGATGTGAATTTTAAAATAATAATAATAATTGGGGTTGGGTGGTGGTGACTAGGCTAAGCACACATAGTTCAAAGTTCAGGATCCCAGTTTGAGCCCCCCAGCTCCCCATCGTCAGGGGCAGTTGCTTCACAAGCAGTGAAGCAGGTCTGCAGGTATCTATCTTTCTCTCTCCCTCTCTATATTGCCCTCCTTTCCTTCTCAATTTCTCTCTGTCCTATAAAAAAATGGCCTCTCGGAGCATTGGATTTGTAGTATAGGCACTGAGTCCCAATGATAACTCTGGAGAAAAGAATATTATTATTATTATTATTATTAGTAGTAGTAGTAGTAGTAGTAGTAGTAGTAGTAGCAGCATAATGAGATCAAGTATAATACAGTGGATCCTAACCATCATATTTTCATAGGAAAACAAATCCCCCAACTATCTTGGTTATCATAAAAATTATTGCAATTTTAAACCCTTTCTAAGACTACAAGAAACCCTTTCCATTCTCTTTAAGATCCTTATTTTTCTTAGTCCTGGAACCTTTATGACTATGCCCATATTTCTTGATGTTTCCTCTCTCTGATATTTTATAGTCATACTACCTCTTTTGACTTCAAATAAATCAATACTACCAGTGCTGCCATGTCATGTTAAACTGCAATTGACTTAATACTACAGATTGTCACCAGAGATACCAAACCCGAGATGTCAACTTTCTAACTCCTCTAATCTGGTGAGATCTTTACTAACACATGGGACTAGCTAGTTCCATTTCAGAGGGCATCTTATCTAACACAGCTATAGATATTAGATGCAGGCTAGGACCTTGGATGCATGTATGCAAAATACATAAGCAAAAAAAAAAATCATATACCAAAAAGTAAAAGTGCTTATTAGCCCTCCATGCTTAGAATTAGACCTTATAAGTCTGGGATCCTAGTAGAAGGGCCTAAAGAGGTCTTCATAAATTTACAACCAATTAGACTTTGACTTAATAAGCTTGGGAAACTAGTAGAAAGGCCCAAAGAAGGCAGACCCCATAAGCCCAATACCACTTGGATACAACAAATGACACTTAATGTTTTCACAACAGGGAGAAAGTCTAAGATCATCAGATAAAGAAAGGGTTACAAAACATGGATAAGGGCAAGAGATTGGGCTCACTTAATAATGGCTGTTTTGGTCAGACCATGCCATCATCTGGGTCCCTAGTAAGGGGATTCCCACATAGATATGAGTGGTCTAGACCTTTAATAGATTCCTCTCTACACCAACACTGGTCACTTCCATCAGGACCATCAACATAAGTCCTCCTGAAGGACAACCCAGGAATTTTTCCTACCTATAAAATAGCAATAGTAGGGACTGCACCACTCTCTGAACAGAGGCTGGGTCATCTTACCCTGACACTGGAGGAACACCAGTCCTAAAATGAATACAACCTAGAATGTTCCTATCTGTGACCATGAACTGTGAGCTCAAACTGACAGAGATTTAAAGAAAACACAGGCTATTGTACTGAATATATATATATATATATATATATATATATATATATATATATATATATATATATATATATATATATATGCAGGCCCTGGATCAGGTTGGTGGGGTAAACATTTAATTTTACTTATAGATTTTCAAGTTTGAGCTATCTTCTGCCTTAATTAAACTTTCTACCCCAATTCCCAACTCTGACACCATCTTTTCAGACAATATTTTGTTCACCTCCATTTTAGCTATCAAACTCAAGCAGAAGCAACAAAAGTCATTGACCCCTTGTAACATACCTAAAATAGACTTCCTAGCTTCTTTCTATACTACTATCCCTATTCTCATCTGCTCTGTTCCCACTTTTTGGCTCTTGTTTATTAATCATTTTGTCCTTCTCTATACCTCATCTCCTTTCAGCCTTCAAGTTTCAGAGGCAAATATGATTTGATCCTGAATTCCCTGGGCAGACTAACTCACCAATGTGCCCTGGAATCTCACCTCTGCAGAGCCCTACCTCACTAGGGAAAAAAATAGGCTGGTGGTATAGATGAACCTGCCAATATCAATGTCCAGTGGATAAAAGAACTACAGAATACAGAACTTCCATCTCTATACCACCCCCATTTTTTTGTTCCATACTATCAGGAGAAATGATAGAGGAAGATGACCAGAATGCTTTGAACTCCAATTCCTGCAGGGCCTGGAGAAAGAAGAGGAAGGAAGAACATTCCAAAGTAGTAGTAGGTATAGGTGTGACTTAGAAAGGAAGAGGAAGCAGGATCATAGAAAACACACACACACACACACACACACACACACACACACACACACACACACACACACACACATATATATATAAATAGACTGCACCAAAATTTTCCAAGTTCTGACAATAAATTAGTCAGTTCTCTCGAATGTTGAATACATCATATAATTGCTAGTACTCAATGAAGTACTAATATATACTCTAGATTCTAAAATTACAGTTCACTGTCCAGATCATTTGACATCATTCCATGGAAAGTCATAGAAATGCAGACTATATGGAACCCTGCCCAGGGATCTGAATTAGAATCTTCATTTGATAACATCCTTAGTGATGAAAACATAGAAACTAAGAAGCATGGCACTCCTTAATCTGAGTGTTCAGTTTATTATTTACGTAGTACTTTAAATATATTTCATTTTATTTATATAAGTATATTTTATTTCATATTGTATAAAACTCAGTGATATAAATGCTACCTCTAATTTAGTTTACTTCTCAGTCCCTCTGGGAAACTTCTTGAGGCTATATAAACACAAATGATAGATTTTTATAACACCATTGCTTGTAGTAATTCTATTACTAATATAAGTGCATTAATTGCTTTATTCTCACTCCTTAGAAAGGTAATAATTCACTATGAGAAGATAGAGAATGAGATATAAGTAGCATAAGGCCATCAAAAGATTTTATTTATAAATCTATATTTTAACAGTCAAATGTCACATGAGTGATAAAATGGAAAATTATTAGATATAGCTACTAGTTATAGTGAATAAATTAATTATAAATACATCTCAAAGGTGAGACATTTAGTCTAAAAATTATTGACAATTCATATTATAACAAGGCTAGATAGATATTGATTATGAATATATTAAAACTGGAGAAAAATACTTAAACATTGCTTGTTACATCACATTAACAATGAATAATTCAAGTGGATTCAGCATAAGAAAGATGTTTAATTTGAAGCTTTTTCCACATAAAATAAAAATAAATGTTAAAGAAGCCACTTTCAAGCAGCAAACATCAAAAACGAACTTTGCTACATAAATACTAGTAAAATTGGAAGCTAATGTATAAAATATTAAACTATGTCAAATATTTGTCAAATATCATTGAGTCAACTACATATTCTACCTATATATCTGTTAACATGCATGAGTGATACACAAACTTGCATGTAGAATCAGTGTTTAAAGAAATATATATGCCACAGTAGGGCCAAGTGTAGAGTGACTTGACAAGTCATAACACTCCACATTTCAAAACCAGCTGCTGGTAATTTAACCACTTTATATTTCTTTGGCATCAGTGGCAGTTCTGCTAAGGCAAAGTAAATGTCACAAAATGTTTTGTTTTCCAGCAGCCATTGACAAATAATTGGCATCTGCTTTCTGTTGTCTGGCTACAGTTGTGTTTTCTGAAACAGAAGTTTTCATTCTACATCTAATAACCTGTTGATTTAAGGCCCTCTAGGGACCCCATAAAACTTGTCTGAGGAAAAAAAAACCTGAAAACATGTGGGATTCAGAAATATGGATTGATTTATAGAATCATAAGATTGTCTGGACAAATCCACATCTTAAAAATAAACAAGAATAGGAAATAAGTTAACTTACTGTTAAGTATAAGATAAAGGCATAGGCTCTTGTGCTGAATATAACTGTAAAACCAGTGGGATTTACAGTTAACAATATTTGTATATTTTCCCTATATTTGGGAGATACTTTCTTCCCTGATCCAGGTTTCTAGTCTTTTTACCAACTATGACACTATCTTCCCAGACAATAACTTGGGTCCACCTGCATATTAGATGTCAGGTGAAGGAAAAATCTAGTAAAGCCATGGACCCTCTGGAATATACTTAAAACAGACCTACTACCTTTTTCCAAAATGGAGACCCCAAATATTCAACTGAAATATTACTGCCTTTAGATTCATGATTAGTCAAAAATTTGTTCTGCATTATATCTTACTCTTTTTCAGCCACCAGGTTCCAGATGATATCATGATGCCAATTTGACTTCCTTGGGCAGAGGACCCCAGTATGTGTCTTGAAATCCTGCCTCCCCAGATCACTACCCCACTAGGGAAAGAAAGAAATAGGCTGGGAGTATGAATTGACCTAACGAAACCAATATTCAGTGGAGAAGCAATTACCGAAGCCAGACCTTTCACCTTATGTACCCCATAATGATCCTGGGTCTATACTTTTAGAGGGATAAAAAATAGGGGGGATATCAAGGGAGGAGATTGGATATGGAGCTATGGGAGTGGACATTGTGTGGGAATGTATCCCTCTTATCTTTTTTTTAATATTTATTTTTATTTATTTATTCCCTTTTTGTTGCCCTTTTTTTATTGTTGTAGTTATTATTGTTGTCATTGTTGTTGGATAGGACAGAGAGAAATAGAGAGGAGAGGGGGAAGACAGAGAGAGGGAGAGAAAGACACCTGCAGACCTGTTTCACTGCTTGTGAAGCGACACCCCTGCAGGTGGGGAGCCAGGGCTTGAACCAGGATCCTTATGCTGGTCCTTGTGCTTAGCGCCACCTGCGCTTAACCCGCTGCGCTACAGCCCGACTCCCTATCCCTCTTATCTTATAGTATTGTCAATATTTCCATTTTATAAGTAAAAAAGAAACAAAATATTAAAAAATGAAGACATTACCAATATTAGAATTTTGAAAAGAGATGTCCATTCCAAAATTTAGTCCTTTTTATCTTTGACTACTTTTTGACAAGTTCAAAATGTGTTACTTGTTATAAAAAAAAAAAAAAAAAAGGAAAGGGCAAAATCTTCAGAGTGGAGAAACTGGGTTTGCCTTGAATTTAAACATTTTTAAAAGCTTAGCTGAGTGGGGGATGTGATTATTTGTAGAGCAGGAAAGGCACTTATAACTGCAACTGTAGGAAGCTCTGTTTTTAATGTTGAAGAGCAGATAAAACACCACTTGCACCAACTTCAGGCATTCTTCTGGCTGAGGACTAGGCCATTAATAGTCATTAACACTCTTTCAAATGTATTGCCAGAGTGGTAATGAAATCAACACCTTCTAATTTTTATACTGAAGCTCTGCCAAAGCACATTTGGTTTTGTCACTACATAGCTATGTGTGATATGCTTGCTACTTAAGATATCAACATAAACACTGAATAAAAACATAAATCTTTTATGATGTGGGAACATGTTGCTATTTTATTATAAATCAATAGAGATCAATTATTTAACCTCCTCTATTGCTTATTAAATGAAGGAAGGATAAGTCAGTGGCAGTATAACCTGTGGTCAATGTTCCTTTTCTGAGTTGCTCACTTAATTTACTAATTTGGGTTTTCAAACAAGTCATCTGTTGAAAGCTATCCTTACAAATCTATTTCCATACTATGTTCCCAACTTTTATCATTTAAACACATTCACCATAGAATCATTTAAAACAACAGACATTTATTTTTTATTTATATATTTCATCTAAGCTTAAGTAGTGATGATTTGAAAGTTTCTTTTAGTGTAGACAGACCAATATACCAGTTGATGCCCCACTTAACCCTACCTTATAGCTACATAATATAAATATAAATATAGGTTGAATTTTTATATAGATACTCTTTCTATTGAGAGAAAGGAAGGGCAGAATGAATGAAATATCTGAAAAGAAAGGGGGAAGGAAATTAAAGTTATTATTTTTAATCAACTTAATTTAATATTTTTCTTTTATAGACTTTGCTTCACTACTAAAACATATCTGTATACTCAATCTACATTTTTCTTCCTGTGTCCTCTTCTCCTACTTTTGGTTATTGGAGAAAAGAAAAAAGTAAGCAAGGAAGACCTAGGCATTTGTATACTCTCTTTCTCAACACAATGACTATTCTGTGCTTCTAAACCTTATTTTGTTTGACCTTTTCTTTCTCCCAGCCCCACTAATGGTACTGTTCTACTTCCTTCTAGCAACAGATGGCTAGGAGAGTGAATATAGATCAGTAAGATTTTTCTCTATGTATTCAATCTGTTTTCCTTTGGATAAGGAACTATCCTTGTGTTCATCCAATATAGCATATAATTGATTATCAGTTGTTCCTGGGTTTCAGACAATATGATAGATATTGAATCTACCAATGATAAGAAGACACAATCTTTGTCCCAGAAATCTCACCTTTTAAGAAAAATGAGATCATAAATAATAGACTAATATTTTTAAATTGAGAATAATATATGTGGTATAAATAAAGTTTTATAGTAAGACAAAGGTAAATGTCACCTTTGACTGAAAAGCATACAACTATTCTACTGCCATCAAACATACAAATACATTGGCAAAGGTAATGAAAATAGGACCAGCTGGCTTTAGAGTAAGAGAAAATAACCCGTGAATCAGAAAGTTACAGGGATATTTTATTTTATTTTTATTTTTAAATATTATATCTTATTTATTTATTAGAGACAGAGAGAAATTGAGAGAAAAGGGGAAGATAAAGAGGGTGAAAGAGAGGAAAAGAGCAATAGAAAGAGAGACATGGAGAGATACTTGTGGTATTTCTTCACTGTGAAACTTTCCTTCTCTGAAAATGGGGTTCATGGACATGAACATGGGTCCTTGTGCACTAAAACATCTGCACTCAACCAGGTGCACAATCTCCTGGCCACCTAGGCAACATTATAAATAATGTCATCATACATGTAAAGTCTTACATGCAGAGAATCTAGTATATAGTCTATAATGATTGTACTATTAAAATATACACAAAAACTCTTATTCATGAGGTCAGTGACTAAGCTAGAGAATGCTGAAAACCAGGAAGTCAGTCAAAGCAAATTTGAAAATTACCACTAATTATCTTAATTTTGTTTAGAAATTATTTTTATTTATTCCATAAGTATTTTTGTTTTCTTTTTATTTTATTAGAGACATAGTATTAATTTATAAAATTATAATATAATGGGTATAATTCTGTGTCATTCCCACCACCAGTGTTCTCTATCTCCATTCATTCTATTGGAAACTGCAGAAATTCTCTTAAGGTCACAGATATGGGTTGAATATTATTTCTATATGAATTTTGAATGATGGTGGGGAGAATTGCTGAATTAGAGAAAAATAAAATAAATGTAAGCTTCAGATGGACAAATATGGAATATTGTGCAATGATTAGAGAAAAGGGAGATTATAATTGCCTCATAAGGTACATACAAACAATTTATCTCTATAGATTCCAATTAGCTATCTATCTTAGATATAAATCACATTGAAAATCTGTATAGCAATCACAGCAAAGGAAAAGAAAATTTAATTGCATTTGGTTTTGCTACCAGTATTAACAATAATGGAATCTATAAATTGATATTGATTCTAGATAATATTAATGAACTAATGTACATTCCTTTGATCTGCACTTAGTTAATGTAATGATAAATCTATATCCCCTTACTTCACTTTATCATCTGTTAGTGAAAGCCTTACTAAAACGTCAATAACATAAAGACTTCACCTTGATAGTGCACTGGTTTTGCTGTGTTCATAAACAAGGTTCTAGCCTTGGAGTAAGGGTCTCTTTCATTCTCTCTATTTCTGTCTTTATCAAACACACACACACACCATCCCACTAAGACTGATTATCCTAGATAACTTCCTGTGTGCTCTTTCCTCCTGAGTACTAAAAAAAAACATAATAAAGTAAACACATAACCATAGAGGAAACACCATAATATAATTAGCATATTTCTCAACAGAAATTCTAGAGACTAGGTCTTGGTAAACCCTTACACAAGATATACACTTTACTGGGTGCAACAACACAGTGATTCAGGTCCAGAAGACCTATCAGAAAAATAACTTATAAAATATCAGGAAGTTTGGAGAAATATAAAATCTCTCAACTTAATATGGAGAAGTGAAATAAAAAAAAATAAATCTATTACCTTAAAAATTCACTTGCCAGGGAGATAGAAAACATGAAAACAGAACTACAGGGTGTGAAGGACACATAAAATGCATTTCACTCTCAAATTGCAGGTCAAAGAAGTTTGCTTATCCTTGTAGAAGAGAAAATGTCTGAAACTGAACAAAAAATAATCACACCTGAAATAACTTTAAAATAGGAGAAAGTGTATTCAGAAAAGTGAAGAAACTCTTTGAGAAATTGATGATTCCATTAGAAAAACATCAGAGTTATAGAAAAATATAACAATCAATATGCATGACTAACAGTAAAGAAAAAAAGTGTAATACATACAACAATGATTTGCTACCAAAACCATGAAAATGTCACAGGAAAAATATCAGAAACAAGATGGCAAGGACGTTGAGAAAAGGGTCCACTTTTACACTATTTGTGGGAAGGTAAATTGGTCTAGATGTTTTGGAAAAACAGTCTGGAAAATCCTCCAAGTGGGCAATGGATCCATAATAAGATTTTACAAATTTCTTTCCTTAGGTATCTACACAAAGAGCAAAAAAAAAAAAAAGAAAAAGAAAACTTACTTAAATAGATCTGGCACACCAATGTTAGTGTCAGTTCTATTTATAAACAACCCAAATACTGAACAGTAAACAGATCAATGGTTCAAGAAGTTGTGATGGGAAGTAGCTCTCTTGGGTATGTGCTGTTTTATCATATATACTACTCAGGTTTGAACCAAGTATCCACTCTACTGAAGGAATTTGTTGCTGGGAACTCTTTTTTTTCCTCTCTCTATGATTCTTTGCCTCTGTTTCTACCTAGTTTTTAAAACAGTGCTAAATATCACAAAATGGAATAATATTCAGTGTAAGAAAAGTGTAATCTTTTTTTACTACAACACAGATAAAATTGGAGAGAAATAGGTCAAGTAAGGTAAAGGAGAAGGATGAAGACAGAATAACTTCAATCATAAATGAGCACTAAGAAATGAGACAAAGGACAATGTGTGATAACACCTTAAGGAACTCAATATTTCACAGCAGACTAAAGACAGACACACGTGAGAAAAGTAGGAAGGGTGTGTTATAGAGGACTGGGAACCCAGTAGATAAATGTGACGACTGAGCTGAAGGTGAGTTGTAGTGACACATAATCTTGGGTAATTGTGGAATAGTGCCCCTGTGATGATAGCACTATAAATTAGAATTTCATTAAAGTGGATATATATTATGTAATTTCCATATCTAGTTTACGTGACACCAAGTTCCTATACATGTGCAATGCCATTTTTTTTTTATTTCAGTTAGAGTCATTGAGACAGAGATAGAGTAAGAGAAAGAAGAAAGATAACACTAATCCAGCATTTGCAAAACTTTCCTTAGTGCCATGGTGGTACCACATGATGTCAAGTTTTGAAAACAGAACTTCATACATGGTAAGTTACATGTTTTACATTATGAGTTATCTACTGGTATCACTGCCATGTTTTTAAACTTCCAAACTGACCTCTTACTATATTCTAAACAATTCATGGCAACTATCCTGACTGCTCCAATTTTTACTTACTTTTCCAACCACTTATCGATAATCTTTTCCTCTATCTCCTCTTTCCCTCTTGATTTCTGACTGTCTCTATACAATTAATAAATAAAGATAAATATATATATATTTTAAAATAAGTTAATTAAAAAATTAATATAGTCATGGGTCCCTTGACTATACATAAAATAGGCCTACTAGCTTTTTCCAAAATGGAAACCCCAAATCGTAATTTTTGCTTTGTAAGATTGTACTTTTTGGTGTAATTATTTAATTTTTAAATGTTATATTTTTGTTTATCTTACTCCTTATAAGGTTTGGGGGGTTGGCGGTTGCACAGCGGGTTAAGCACACTTGGCGGAAAGGGCAAGGACTGTTGTAAGGATCCCAGTTGGAGTCCCCCTTCCCCACCTGCAGGGGAATCGCCTCACAGGTGGTGAAGCAGGTCTACAAGTGTCTATCTTTCTCTCCCCCTCTCTGTCTTCCCCTCTTCTCTCAATTTCTCTCTGTCCTATCCAACAACAAACGACATCAACAACAATAATGACCACAGCAAGGCTACAACAACAAGGGCAACAAAAGGGGGTGACAAATGCCCTCCAAGAGCCGTGGATTCATGGTGCAGGCACTTAACCCTAGCAATAATCCTGGAGGCAAAAATATATATATTTGAGAGGGTAGTCACTGGAGTTTGTTAAATTTGAGCTTTAGTGGATGTTATTCTCTCTTTTTTAACAAGGGAAACTTTGAATTCCTATCAGTAAATTCAGAAAGCAAAAGAAAGAGGAAGAAAATAAGATAAGAACAAGGAAAAAAAAGAGCAGTGAAAGGAAACAGCTTTTTTTTTTTTAATTAGATAGGAGGAGGAGAAAAGGAGAGTGGAGGAAAGAGATAGAGAGAAACAAGTTCCTCACACAATGGATATGACACCCAGTCACCTAGCAATGGAAAAAAAATATTAATTTTGGTCAACTTGAAGAAGGAGAGGGGAAAAGGGACACATGTATATAATAATAGTACTAATAAAATAAAAAATAAAATAGAGTAAAAAAAAATCCCTGGCTTCCCTGGACTGAAGACCCCATCAATGTGCCCTGGAGCTCCGCTTCCCCAGAGACCCACCCTACTAGGGAAAGAGAGAGGCAGACTGGGAGTATGGACCCAGCAGTCAACATCCATGTTCAGTGGTGAAGCAACTACAGAAGCCAGACCTTCCACCTTCTGCAACCCTGGGTCCATGCTCCCAGAGGGATAGAGAACTGGAAAGCTATCAGGGGAGGAGATGGGATATGGAGATTGGGTGGTGGGAATTGAGTGCAGTTGTACCCCTCCTACCCTACGGTTTTGTTAATTTATCCTTTCTTAAATAAAAAATAAATTTAAAAAAAATCCCTAACAGTTAGTCTGCAGCTTGGATCACTCCGGATTGGCTGCATGCAGCCTAAACAAAGGCAGCCAATTGTAAGAAGTATCAAAAAAAAAAAAAAAAAAAGGTAGTCTTTCCCAAGCAGGGATGAGGCTCTGATTGGTCAGGTATTTCATCACTCAAATAGAGTTCCAGCCACTTAAAAAAAGAGAAGGAAAAGGTTTGGAATGACACCCCTGGTGAGACTGGAAACTTAGTAAAGAAAATAGCTCTGCAGGAAGCCTGATAGGAGCAGCTGTCTAGACCCCAGGGCTTGTTCTGAGTGTGGGGGGAGGGGTGAGCTTCAGAAATAATCAAAAGCTTTTCCTTTATTTGTCCCCCTGGCCTCCATTTTCTAACCCAAAAGTGAGCTATAGGACTCCTCCTTGGTGTCACCCTTAGGACCCCTTATTCACCCTTCTGCTGATGGCCCGTATCCTACCCTACGCAGAGAATACCAGGTCATAAACTGCTGCTTGTTGGAGCTCACACAGGCCACTGCTTCCAAGGTGCCATCTTGGCTCTGTCCCTCTCTAGCATTGTACAAAATCTAGGCATGGTTATTAGATACTGTCACTCATTAGGCATAATTGTATTTTTTGCAGTTACTCATCATCAGTATGCAAACTGTAGAATAAATTTAGCTAAACTATCATTTGAAACAAAAGAAAATTCTAAGAACAATCCTACAAATCAGTTTGTCCACAAGAAATGTTGGGCAGTATGCCAGCTTCCCCCTGCTTAACTCTGTGGTCTATTTACATAACCAGTTACCTAAGAACCGCCCTGCCTACAGGGCATTGGTTTAATCACACTGATTTGAATTGTCTTTTTGCTCCACCCCCTCTCCTAGTCACACTCTGATTTCCACCACTCTCTTTTTGCTCCACCTTCTCTATGTCACATCCTGTTTCCACCTTACTTGGCGAGTATAAATACAGCTGCTCTTCTGATTAACCACACTTGGGAATTGCCTTCTGGCTCCGAGAGTCTCAGAGTCTCTCTCCTGCAATGCCAGCCCAGCACAAGTTCCCTCTCCCATGCAGCAGCCTAGGTTGGCTCCAGTCGAGTTCTCTCCAATCCAGAGAGCACTTGCTCGGGAAGAAGCACCCTCAGTCTATCCTGGCAAAGAAATATATAAATAATCCATATTTAGCAAAATCTGTGACCAATAATAGACTAACAGAGGCCACTATATGACATATATGGTTTATTTCCACATAAATATTACAAAGAATATATTATATAAATTTCTTACTGAATAAATGTATGAATAAAATTATTATAATTAAATTCATATACATCATTAGTAATAGGCTTGGTAATTGTTGTTGATGGTTTCTAATTTATTTTTTATTTTTATTTATTATATAAATATTTATCAATACCATCATATGCTATAGTATCTGTTAGTATGGAAATAAGAAAATTAGTATCTGAATATATGACACCAAAAGCTATTAATCGGTGGTAATACTATGCTTTCATCTTTTAGTTTAGTATATTTTTTAAGTTGGACTTACAAAATAATTTGATTCTTATTTAACTTGATATATAATCAGAATTATTTTCTTGAAAGATAATAATGCAGTTGGAGTTGTGACACAGTGTACAGAATGCTGGTCTTGTATGCATGAAATAACAGTTTCAACTGTCAGCATCTCATAAGCTCTAATTCCTTCTCTCATTCTCATAAATGGATATGCATTTTTTATTTTTTATTGGCGGATTAATGGTTTACAGTCAACAATAAAGTTTGTACATGCATAACAATTCCCAGGTTTTCACATAACCCCCACTAAATCCTCTTCTCCCATCATATCCCAGGACCTGAACCCTCCCCCCTACCCCAGTCTTTTAATAAATAAGTTTTATTAAATTTCCTGACAATGAAAATCTCAAGTAAAAGTGATATGTAAATTCACAGTTTTTGACAAGATTTGCAGTCTAAACCAAACGTCAATAGGTTTTGTGTTGACAAGAATCCCTTCATGTTTTTCTCAGGATTTCTAGAGAAGACCCCAATTTGATGAGTACCTTAACCCTGAGCATGTGATATCCTGAGCTGTAAATCCAGACTATTTTTGTATCCTACTAAACTAAAGAAATAGGAGCTAAGAAGTGTTTCCAAACTGTTAAGAATTAATTAAGAAAAACAACAGATAAATTAATAATAACAAGAGTACTGATAATTAAGAAAAGAAACAGATAAATCAATAATAACAAGAATGCTGATAAACTTCATATATGTGAAGCAATTTTTAATTTATTTTTTAAAAAGCATTTGAAATTTTCTTTAAGAGTTAAATAGAAATTAACCATATAGAGCTGGAAAATCATTCACTTGGGTGGTGTGCTGCTTTGCCATGTGTATTCCCAAGGCTTGAAATTAATTTCCACCTGATTGAAAGAAGCTTTGGTGCTGTTGTGTCTCTCTTTCCCCCTCTCTTTGCTTCTCTTCTCTACCTAAAGGAGAAAAATAAATTAATGATACTGTCTTGTAAAATAGTTCACCTGGATAGTGTTCTGTTTTGCCATGTGTATGAACCAGGAATAAGATCAACCCCTCCCTACTACATTGAAGGAAACTTCAATGCTGATGTCTCTGCCCCTCTTTCTCTTTTTTTCGTTCCCTCTCTCTCTGTCTCTGAAAATAAAGATTAGCCATATGACCTAACAATATATTCTTAGCTACTAACACTAAAGAAATAAAACCAGAGATTGTTGGTAGCACACCTGGCTAAGCATACACATTATTGTGCAAGGACCCAGTTTGAGCCATCCTCTACAGATAGAGAGGTAAAGTGGTAAAACAGTGGTGCAGGTGTTTTTCTTTTTCTCTCCCTTTACTCTCTCAACTTATGTCTGTGTCTATCCATTAAATAAAAATCATATATATATATATGTATGTATATATATATATGTATGTATATATGTATATATATGTATGTATATATATATATATGTATATATATATACATATATATATACATACATATATATGTATGTATATATATATATATACATATATATATATACATACATATATATATATATATTGCCTCCAAGGTTGTTGCTGGGGCTCAGTGCCTGCACCACACATGCACTTCTCCTGGATGGTTTTTTTTCCCTTTTGTTGCCCTTGTTGTTTATAGTTGTTGTTATTGCTGTCATTGTTGTTGGATAGGACACAGAGAAATCTAGAGAGGATGGGAAGATAGAGGGAGAGAAAGATAGAGACCTGAAGACCTTCTTTATGAGAGAGGATAGGAAAACGGGGGGAGAAAAAGATAGATACCTGAAGATCTTCACCGCTTGTGAAGCAACACCCTGCAGGTCAGGAACTGGGGCCTCCAACCGGGATCCTTACACTATTCCTTATGCTTTGCCGCCATGTGTGCTTAACCTACTGCGCTACCACCTGACTCCCATAATTTTATTTAAAAAATAAAATCTAGAACCATCAAACAGAAACATTTATAATAATTCCAAGTAACCAAATGAAAATGTCCACACACAGAAAAAAACTACAAGTTAGGTTATAGATGTTTTCCCTTAGAATTTTAATTTGCATTTCCCAATTAACTAAGGAAATATAGCTTCAATTTATATACTTATTTTCAGTTAGTAACTACTTAAATATGTGTGTATATAGATATTTTGATATGTTAAAAATTTAATGCATTTTTATTTTAAGATTATTATCTTACTGTTCAATTTTGAGGAGTCTTAAAATATTCTATGATGCCTATTTTATAAATATTAGGGAATAATGATGACCCATAGTTTAATTGTTGATATTTTAAATTTTTACTCTTGATTTTAAAAAGAACTTTTCTCACAGTGTGGATGTAATCACATGTTCATCTAAATTAATCAAAAGATCAGGCTATTTTACTGTGTAGAATGCCTGCATTGCTAGGTGCAAAAGCCAGGTTTAAGACTCAATGGCACACAAGAGATGCCATAACAGCTCTGGAATCTTCAGTATTATAATGTTTCACCCTCTGTTTTTCTGTTTCTTTTTCTCTCACTGCCACTTTGGCATATGCATTGATAGGGGACAGAACCTATGTAGGGCCTCATGCATGTAATGCATATAAGTTTTTGCACTACCCATGAATCCACCAAGCCATATACCTCCCAGATATTTGCATGGTCACCACCCAGATAATTCTATTACTAGCTGACCTCCTCCTTTCTTTCAACTATATGTCTCAAATTTACCTTATCATAGATCATTTATTAAAATACTAGCAATGGGCTGAAATCTCACTTGGATAGTGTACTATTTTGCCATGCATATGTCCAGGTTCTAGCACAGCCTCAACTGGATTGAAGGAAACTTCAGTGATGTGGCCTTCTCATCTCTCTCTCTCTCTCTCCTCTGTTTTTTTTTTTTTTCTAACTTTAAAATAAGTTAGCCACTTATTTCACTTCCCTTACAATTTCCCTCTCTAAGACAATTTTCTCTGACAATAGATAAATGTTACTCTGCTCATGTATTCATTTACTTATGGCCTCTCAACTCTCCATCATAAAAACTGTAAGAACAAGATTTTAGTTCACTACAATATTTTCAGGTCATTATAAGAATAATACAGCAAGTAAATATCTCTAAATATTTTTAGAAAAATGTGAGTATGAAACCTTTATGAGTTCATTATTTGCCAGTCTTACAAGTTTAAACTTTCTTTTTCATAATAGTAAATCAATATAAATCATCAATAGTGGTTCACAAAATTACAAGATTTCAGGGGTTCATATTCATACCCATATAAGTATGCATGTGTGTATGTGTGTGTGTGTGTGCATGTGCGTGCAACTACACCCACCCACCACCAGTCTTTTGTTTCACCTAACCCTCAGTTCTCAGAAAGTCCACAAAACCAAATTCACTGTCTCTGTTATACATATGGATTTACTTGTTTTACTAAATTATATCTAAATTATAGTTTAAATTATCATAACTGTATATATAAAATGTGTGCATGTGTGTGAGGTATAAATACAAAGACCTCAGCAATCATTTTAGAATAGAGTTATATAGTACAATGATGTTTATTTCAGATGTTTTCCTGAAGCACAAGTGTTTTCTTAAAAAAATTCCAACTTCTTTGTCCCTTCAATTTAGTACTTATAATATATAGTGACTATGGTCCAGCTTATGAAGCTTTCACTATCTATTTTAGGCAAACATGGAATTTTGAAATTGAAAGGAAATTAATGAGAATATAGACAAATTGGGCAGCAAGCTAATTGTTTAGTTAACAATTATCAGTGTATTTAGTACAATGCCTAACACAATTGGTCCCTTATTTCCTCAAATAATGACTTTGGGGGCCAGGTTGTGTCACACCTGGTTAAGCACATATGCTACCATGTGCAAGGACCTGGGTTCAAGCCCCTGATCTCCATCTACAGGGGGAAAGCTTTCCAAGTGGTGAAGCAGGCTGCAGGTGTCACTCTGTCTCTCACCCTCTTTATCTCCCCTACCCCCTCAATTTCTTGCTGTCTCTATCCAATATATACATAAAGATAATAACTTTAATGTATTGATTTAATAATGATCACAAGACTGTAAGATAAGAAGGATATGATTCCACACAATTCTCACCACAAGTGTTCCATATCCCATCCTCTCCACTGGAAGCCTTCCTATTCTCTATCCCTTTGGGAGCATAGATTCAGGATCATTATGGGGTTCAGAAGGTAAAGGTCTGGCTTCTGTAATTGCTTATCCACTGGACATGAGCATTGATAGGTTAATCGATACTCTTAGCCTATGTCTCTTTTTCCCTGGTGGGGCCAGGCTCTGGAGAGGTGGGGTTCCAGGACAAACTGATCAGGTTGTCTTCCCAGGGAAGTCAGATTGGCATCATGCTATCATCTGTACTCAAAAATGTTTAAATTTACTCACGATAGGGAAAGCAAAGCACCATTCCATCATCCACGGAGTACCACTCATTTTGTCTTTGTTGCGCTTATGTAGTGCTGGGAATATAACCCAGAGCTTCAGCCATACAAACCATACATTGCAGAGCCATCTCCCCTGACCAGAGTTGTTCCTTAATATATATTTATTATATATGATATATATATATTGATTTAAGAATCAATGATCTGATGAATAAATCAAGATTTGTAGAGTAATTTCAGGTAATAATAAAGCAGTAAGTGTAAAGTCTAGAAATTTCTTTATGCTAAAGACTAAATTAAGCTGCTAAATTTTGTAACAAGCATATGGGACTATATGGACAGGATAAAAACTGTTTCAGTTGCACAGGTGGTTAGGCAGAGCAACAAGCATTTGATCTTAAGCCTATTTGACTACAGAGTAAGTCTTCTCAATCATTTAGCCTTACTGTGTGAGCCTATCCTGCTCACAGCCAAATGTCCTAAATCAGAGTACTCAGTCAAAACATGTGCCATCTGTATATCTACTGCACCTTTACTAACAGAAGATTTTAGAATCCAGAACAATTAAAAAAGAGACCCTGATAATGAGACTAAATGTAATTTGAATCATAACTAACAAGAAGCCCTAAGGAAGTCTAAACTTGACCATAGTCAAAGCTGCTTTTGAATATAAGAGAATCCTTTTAGGTTATACTTTTGTTTAACATACTACTCATGATTGATGACATTTTTCACATATAATACCACATTTTTACAAAAGGAATAGTAAATACTATAAAATTAAACATTTTCCCTCTCAGTACAGCAGATAAACTATTCTTGGTCATGACTTCAAAAATATATACTTATTTAGTCTCCTTGGCATGTTGCTATTTTAAAGGTCTGTTTCAAACTTGTATTCTACTTTCAGATACATTTTATCCCACAGTAGTTATGAAGCAGTTTAATTTGTGGAAAAGAAGACAAAAAAGTACAAGAGTCTTTATGGAAAAATATACTGTTTACTTTTAGTTATCCAAAGACTCTTAATTTAATTAGCTAAAAGCACATAATAATATTTATCATGTAGTTATAACCTCTCAAGTTATAACAATAATAACATTTATTTTAATTTCATAATTATAATTATTAATCCAAAACTCCAATAATATTTTACTAATTAAGTACTTTAAATATTAATATTATGTTGTGATAAAGCACTTAGCTCTAAAGGTCTCAGGATCTAAATTTCTACATTTTAATAATGCAGTTATTTTTAGTTTTAAGTATTTAAACTTGATAAGGCATAAAGAAATTAGTGTCTATAAGGTTGAAACAAAGTCATAAAAAATAAAGAACTGTACTTTGAATAAATAAGTTATCATTTAATAGCCCTTAATTACCTTCATGTTAGTAAATGCATTAAAGAGCCTCAACTTGATATTTTAATCAATGAAGTATTTTGGGAGTCAGACAGTATCAGAGCGGGTTAAGCGCAGAACATAGCGTGAAGAGCAAGGACCTGTATAAGGATTCTGGTTCGAGCCCCTGGCTCCCCACCTGCAGGGGAGTCGCTTCACAGGCGGGTGAAGCAGGTCTACAGGTGTCTTTATTTCCCCCTTTCTTTCTTTCCCTCCTCTGTCCATTTCTCTATGTCCTATCTAACAATGACAACATCAATAACAACAACAATAATAACAACAAAAATAAACAAGGAAAAATAAATAAATATGAAAACAATGAAGTATTTCTTGTGTTTATTACTAATTCTGTCACACTGTACAACTTCTGATAAGTGGTAAGAGGAAGTAAGTAAATAACATTTCACTCAAAATTTTAAAAGCAAAAGGGTAAATTTTGTAATTATCATATTAATGAACAGAAACAACATCTAAGTATGGTTTGAAATAAATACACATGCTAAATGGCAATGCTCAGCTATTTTCTGTGGGGGAAAAATGCTTGTGAAAGGAAGTAAGTGCCAAGTATGAAAGCCACACCCATGTGGCATGGAGTGCACATTTGCTCAATACAGGGCTAGCCAAAATCTGCAGATGTCAAAATGCCAGTAGTACACACAAAAATGATAGAAATGGAGACAAATTATCTTTTGAAAATCATCAATATTCCAAAATTGTATGAAATCTGCACACAGGCAGACAGCATTTTCTTTTTTCTCCTTTATGATGTTATTTATAAAGTATTGTAAAGTCAGAATGAGTAATGAAAATCGGTCTCTCTGTCATCTCTCCATCTTGCTTTTAAATTTAAATTACATTTTTTTTAAAAATTTTGGATTTACTTCCACTGTGCTCTAATTATTCCTTTTTAAATTTATCAGGAGTTCTACATTGTGACATATTCAGTGAGAAACACATAAAATAAAACAGTAAGATTACTCATCTTTCATTTCATCAGTCCTCCTAGGAACTAGTTGTATAATATCACCACAATCATTCATCCTTTTAAAAATAGTTTAGAATATGTTGGCCCTACCTCCCTTCAGAGAATGAAGCTGTCCCTACCATTGTTGATCCTCATAGAGAGAAAGGTCTTATAGGGGACCTCAAAGGGGTCCACTATGTTATTCCTGATGGAGATGACCAGTGACAGTAAAGACAAGTATTGATAGAGGTCTAAACCTATCATGTCTGAGGGAACCCAAAGATTCCCTGACTAGGGCCCTGTGTGATGGAGTGGTCTGATAATAACCAAAATAGCTGTCACTAAAGCATGCCACTCTCTTGCCCTTATCCAGTTTCTGTAGACTTTAGTTTGTCTGACAAGTTCAGCCTTGCAGTGATTGAGGGATGTGTAATAGGAAGTAGGTAAGGAGGGTATATAGGTCTAAGTGGAAATTATTTGACTAGGTATTTTATGATGTGATTTTCTTTAGGTATTTCTACTTGCTTGCTACACGTACTGAATCATTGCAAACTATTGAGCACTTTTGCTTTAAGGTATATATTTTCCCCTAATTTATGGACACATGAGTACATATGCCCTATCTCATGAGCCCTTGTCAATACCTAGGTTGTGAGGTTTTGCAAGGAAGTGTACCACCAAAATGGAATTAAGGAGTTCTATGAGCTAGGAAAAGTTTCACCAGAGTAATAGTAGAGGGTTGACATCTCACTCTTGGAGTCTCTGGACACACTCTGAAGTGACCTACATCAAAGTGATACTGGTTGCATTGATTAGGCTGAAATAAGCAGAGGCAGTATCAGTTGGTATGAGTGGAGAGAGCATGCAGTAAGGTGAGTCCCACCCCAGAGATTCCAGGACTGGGAGAAATATGGGTTTTATAGAAAATGGGGAATGTTTCTGTTGTCTTAGGGTTTAAGAAGGCAATAAATTATTATTATTATTATAACCAAGATATTTGGAAATTCACTCAAAATTCTAGTATGCTAAATCACCAAAAGTATAAGGAAGAAGATAATAATGGCCAGCAGGCAGTAAGTCTAACATAAATTTACAAAACTATTTCTCTTCTTAAAAATGAAAAGAAACACGCTCCACCTTAGTATAGTAATGAGAAGTTCTGGTAAAATACTCAAACATGAACACAAAAATGCATCTCATAAGGAATTTTTGTCTACATTACCAGAGGTATAAAAATAGGACAGAAGGCTTTCAGGGTACAGTGGAATTATGCCAGTGAAAACCCCAGGAAAAACACTGAAGCAATAAATTAAAAGTTTAGATTAAATCAATAAATTAAATATTTCATTAACTTTAATAAATCTCTTTCCCTAAATCTCAACAATTCTAAAGAACTTCTTTTCATTAACACAAGTTAACCTGAATATGGTTTAGAGTGCACAATATATAGAGATGTGTGTTTAAAACCTTTAGTAATGATTTTATATATTCAAAGACACATAATTCTGTATAGTTATTATAAATGTAAAAGAACCTTGGAATATCAAAAAATGCATACATAAAGGATATATATATAGCTATGTATACTCATTTATATGTGTTTCATCTCTATTTTAGATAGAGCAAAGAGAAAGAGAAAGATACATAATCCATGAGCTCCCCTTAGTACCACAATATTCCCATGAGTATCTGGGTCTTGAATTCTAGACCTTGTTCATAGCAAGGTGGGTGCTTCACTATGTGTTCTATATTTCACATCCCCTACCTTTATTTATCTATCTATCTATTTATTTATTTATTTTTGCTGAACCAGATTTTTGCCCATTTGCAATTGCATCTTCTAGAGGTAATTTTTTTCATTCAATTTTATTTTAGATAGGAGATAAGTAGAGACTATACAGCATTACCCCACTGTCTATAAAATTTATCTAGTTCTATTCATGGTTCTCCTGTGCAGTAACAGGATTCAAACCCAAGTCTTCATGCATGGTAAATTACCATACGCTACTTGGTGAACAATCTTCTAATCCAATTTATACACAAACAAATAAATAAAACATGTGCCAAATCCTATCCAACTAATTATCAGGTATTAAGTAACTACAGTGATGTATGATATGATTAAAGAGTGATCTATGAAATTATATGACATTTCACTGACTAGAATATAATAGCAGGCATTGATTTTCAATGTAATACTAGAAAACTGT
This sequence comes from Erinaceus europaeus, assembly GCF_950295315.1. NCBI lineage: Eukaryota > Metazoa > Chordata > Mammalia > Eulipotyphla > Erinaceidae > Erinaceus > Erinaceus europaeus. The sequence goes on from NC_080169.1 coordinate 40,501,135, forward strand.
TAGCCAGTTTAATTCCTCTCTGAAACACTTATCCTTTACTTTCTTCCTCTCACATTTATCCTTTAAAATATTATCATCACGTACATAAGGTAGCATGAAATTATGTTCTATTCTTTCCATAATCTAGAGCATATAACCATGTGTCAGAAAAGTGAACAATAGGTCCCATGAAAGCATTATGGTTTTATAATTTGTCATTTTTCATTCACCAGCAATGTGATCTGGTCTGAAAACAAGTAATCCAAAAACAGTGACCCTCTTTGGGTTTTCACAATGTAAATTGTTTTTATTGAACAATCATGATAGTATTTAATATTTTGTGTTTTCAACAATAGTTAATATGTCCCACATAGCTGAATTCTTAGGTATTCTAGTAGATATTCTTCAATCAGTTCTAAGTGTTCTCCCCAATTTTGGCATATATGCCAAAGGACTGAAGTTTTTGATTCTTTGTTATTGGATAGGGCTATATTGATTAGTTGTGAACAGAATAGTATGTCACCCCAGGACAGGACCATTCAATTGTCAGTCTAATATCCATAAAAGGTTTTTTTTTTCCTTCTGACAAAGGCTGAATCATAGATTTATAAGCAAAAGGCTTCTGTCAACTTACATTAAGTGTGTAACATGACTAAGCAATGAATATTTAACAACATAGATATCTGGGTGGTTCCTTACCTTAAAATAACATATATTTTTCTGAATGGTATAAATACAATTTATATCATTAGTTGACTATATTTAATATTATGTAAAGTATTTGAGATTATATATTTATTGTAGGCAATGAAAATATTTGCTCTGCTGCTAATTTTAAGCCATACAACACTCTATCAAGTATATATTGAGAATATAAGGGACATTTTGAAAAATTCAAGAATGTTTTCTTAATAAATTTTTAAATGATTTTGGAAATGCAGTTACTTAGTACAGTATTTTTTGATACAAACCTTTTTCTTATGTTACAATTTTTAGTATTCAAGAATGTGTCTTAGTTGATAAGAGTACAGAATTCATATATGGGTTAAGCACACATGGCACAAAGCACAAGGACCCACGTAAGGATCCCAATTCAAGCCCCCAGCTCCCCATCTGCAGGGGAGTCGTTTCACAGGTGGTGAAGCAGATCTGCAGGTGTCTATCTTTCTTTCCCTATCTCTGTCTTCCCTTCCTCTCTTCATTTTTCTCTGTTTCAACAATGACAACATCAGTAACAACAACAATAACCACTCAACAACAAAAAAGGGACACAAAATGGAAATAAATAAATTAATAAAAATAAATAAGTAAATAAGAATTTATATATTTAAGGCCCTAGTTCAATCTCTAATACTGCAAACTAGAAAGGAATCTCCCTCTCTTCCCACCTCTTTCATAAATTGTTAAAGATTTAAACTCTTATTTTTAAATCAGTAAACCCAATCTGTCTATACAGATCTGTCTATACATCTTTACAAATTATATGTCATCATTCATGATTCTATCATATAATTTTAAGAAAGTCAAAGATAATTATTGTGTACTTTGTTTCAATTTTAATACCACTCTATCATAATTAATTTTGATGATCATTGGTTAAATTAGAAGCAATAGGTAGCCCTGCAGGCAAGGAAAAGAATAAGGGCACCTTACAAACTACCCTGTAGGTAACCCCAAACTAATTTAAAGTATGCTTGATATGTAGCCATAGTCCCTGTTTAAAATGGCAGGGGATTCTCTAAACAGGATAAAAGTAGCAGTTGCATCCCTGCCCAGACATAATAAATTTGTATGAACATGGTGTTTTTCATTAGGCAATCAATAATATTGGTTCCAGAACACTGCACAAAACCCAGTAGAAGGCATGTCACTTCACTGTTTTGAGTGTGAACACAACAATTAACCAAAGAAAAATTAAATTATTTTTCTGAAATCTGGAGGTTTTCTAGTTATAAAAGCCCAATTATAAATTAGCAAGCTGTGAATAATCAGATTATAAAATAATCAGTCTAGAGAAGCAAGAGTTTTACTTGTAAAAAAAATGACATTTTTTAACAACATTAAATTTATAGGACAGTGAATAACAACTGTAAATATCAATAACAATAACTTGTACATATTTATTTTAAATGTCAATAGACTTATTCTATAAATCCCCTTTTTATTTTCTGCTAAAGAAGTACAGATTTTGAAGGAGGACATATGTCAAGGTTAACAGCTTTAATGCATCAAATTTCAAAATAATTTATGGCTAATTACTACTTTTGCTTCTTTGTTAATATTTATTCATCATACACCATGTGAAATAATGTATACAATATCATTATTTTATAAAAGATAAATCACTTAACATTATCTGGTATTTACTACACACGTTCATATTATACCAAAATAGTGATTAACCCTACATTTAAATTTAAGTAGCTCCAGAAAACTAATCGAAAATTACTTCAAGAGATAAGTGTCAAATATAGTTATTTCACCTCTATTCCTATATTTATTCTGTGAAGACCTTTTTATGAGAAATTGGATTTTTCCAATAAGTAGTTTCAATAAGTATTTCCAATAAGTATTTTCCTTACTCTTTTTCAGTCCCACTTTTGTAAGTATAGTTCCTTTATTTGTGCTATTTCAGACTCTGCCCTTATACTTACCTTCATTTTCTTCTTAACTGTAAAACAATCTTCTTTTTTTTTCTTCTTCTCTCTTCTCATTGTCATCTACAAATTTCTATATCCTTACAGCTAATCAATAATGTAGGACATGATAGACTAAAGAAGAGTAAAATGTATCAGGAAGAATTAGTAAAAAATCACAATGACAGAAACATGCAATTCAATTTCCTCTATATAGAATAGATATTACTAGAATAACTGACTTGAAAAATGAGAAAGCATTTATAGAAAGTATAAAAATTACTATACTAGTTTATAGCATTAGACTTTTCATCAGAAGGACAAAGGAAAACAAGAGATTTGTGAATGTAATAAAAAATAAAGCCTCAAAAATAAATAAATAAATAAATAACAGGTTATTGGAAAATTTCAGGGGTCAACTTAAGATGAAGCACTTAAAACAGGAAGAGGTGTACATATGAGTTTATGAAATATTTGAAGCTTCTGAAAGACCAAAATGATTCTCGGTTCAAGAACTCAGCATTTAATTAAGTAAAGCTTCCTTTGAAGAAAATACTTTTGTTTTGAAAAAAAAATTACTGATTTTTTTTCAAATGATGAAGACAGAAAGAACAACCATAGAACCAAAGGCAAGATGATCAATGCAACAGTGCCATCTCAACATATTTCATTTTGGATTTTGTCCAGACATACCAGACCTGGGATGTCAACCCTCCAGTTCCATTTCTCTGGTGAGACATGCTTCCCAGCAAAGCTATATAGACCAAGGCTTGTGAGATAGGGCACATATGCACATGTATCCAAAAGTTAGGGGAAAACATATAACTTAAAGTAAAATTGTGCAATAATTGGTAATGACTCAGTAAGTGCAGCAAGCAAGGAGAAAGGCCTAAAAATGACACCATAAAGTACTTGATCAAATAGTTTCTACTTAGACTTAGATATACTCCTATCTTACTTCCTATTTCACTACCCCCAATCACTCAAGTCTAACTCTGTCAGATTAAGTAAAGACTACAAAAGCTGGAGAAGACCAGCACACATTAATGATGGCCTCTACCAGAAGGTCACTACCAGGCCTCTCCATCAACTGAGGCCCTATTCAGGGAATCCAGTAATTCCCACATAGTTATGATAAGCCTAGACCTCTAACAGATCCCTCTCTCCACCAGCACTGATCATCTCCATCAAGAACAACATAAACCCTCTTGTGGGCCTCTTCAGGACCTTGCCTTCAATGGAGAAACTTCCCCACTCTCTAAAGGGAGGCTGGGCCAACATACTCTTCTACTTGAAGAAGACTGTGTAGAGTTTAAAGAAAATCCCCGGATATTGAAAATAACTATTAACCTGAAACCAACTGTTACTTGTTCTGCATAAATATTTCCACCTGTACCAACCCTGTGACAACTATAAAAAGGTAGGATGAAAAATGATCTGGACCACAGACTCCCCTTGTGTGGAAGGGTGTCAGCAGCCCAAGCTTAAGCTTGCTAATAAAGGCTCTTGCTATTGCATGTGATTCTGGTCTTCTTTGCCTGAGATCAGGACTTGAATCTCTAGACATCATATTTGGGGGCTCATCCGGAATCTCAAACTCACGAAAGGAATGGCAGCCTCACTGAGCCTTCAGGACTGGTCAAACTTCAGGTATCTGTAGCGAGAGACCCCTTGGACTCAAAGGCAGACTCTCTAGGCAGCTCCAGATCCAGGGTCCTGGAAGATGTCTCAGGACCTGCTGTAGGGTATTAGATACACCTCGCAAATTTTGAAGGGAAGAGTGGGTCCCACCCACAAAGCAGCAAAAGGCCGTCCTCTCATCTGTGGGAAAGCAGCAAAAGGCCATCATCCCATCTGTTGGGAAGCGTTGAAAGGCCGTCCTCCAATCTGTGGGCAAACGGTGGAAGGCCATCCTCCCATCTGTTGGTTCAGAGTGTTGGTAGCTGGGTTGCTGGAGTTTTCTTTGAGTATGATGTCTCAGTATTTTCTTTCATTTATTTATTTATTTATTTATTTATTTATTTATTTATTTATTTATTTAAGAAAGGAGACATTAACAAAACAGTAGGATGGGAAGGTACAACTCCACACAATTCCCACTACCCAATCTCCATATCCCATCCCCTCCCCTGACAGCTTTCCCATTCTCTATCCCTCTGGGAGCATGGATACAGGATCATTGTGGAATGCAGAAGGTGGAAGGTCTGGCTTCGGTAATTGCTTCCCCTCTGAACATGGGCGTTAACTGGTGTATCCATACTCCCAGTGTGTCTCTCTCTTTCCCTAATAGGGTGGAGCTCTGGGGAAGCAGAGCTCCAGGAGACATTGGTGGGGTAGTCAGCCCAGGGAAATCTGGTCGGCATCATGCTGGCATCTGGAACCTGGTGGCTGAAAAGAGAGTTAACATACAAAGCCAAACAAATTGTTGAACAATCATGGACCTAAGGGCTGGAATAGTGCAGATGAAGTGTTGTGGGGTACTCTCTGCAGACTCTTGTGTACTTCTACTTTCAGGTATATATTTGTCCCTGGCTTATGAACACATGTGAACATATGCTCTACCTCAGGGTACTTGGACTATATCTAGTTTGGGGGACTTTCTTGGGGAGTGGACAACCTGGAATGGAATTAGAGAATACTATGAAAGGAAAAGTCTTACCTGAGTGATGAAGCTGGAGGGTTGTCGTTACATACCTGAAGTCTCTGGACACAGTCTGAAGTGAAGCATGCTGGGGTGGCACTCGTTGTGTTGATTAGGTTGTGATTGGCGGATGCAATATTATTTGATTTGAATTGAGAGAAGCATGCAGGAAAATGGGCCCCACCCTAAGGTTCTAGGACTGGGGAAATATAGGCTCTATAGAGGAAATGTGATGTTCATACTGTCTTAGGATTTAAGAAGAAAATGGATAGGTATTGTTATCATCACATTATTTGGTAATTGGGTTAACTTTGAAAAGTCCATTTATTAGGGTTTGCTGTATAACACCCAGCATCTTGTATAGAGCTGTGCCACCAGTTGCTTCTATTCTCCCTGGTCTAGGCTTTTGAGAGAGTCAACATATCAAAGACTCAGCCTTTGTATTAAAAATACTCAGTCTGTGTTTTTAAAAGTTCTAGACATATAATCAATTTTCCCCTCTCATATTAATTAAAAGGTGGTTTATATGACTACACTTTAAGGAAGTGTACATAAACACCATTCCCACCACCAAAGACTGTGTCCCATCTAACCCACAGAGCCCCACCACCCTGGGAAGCCTAATGTCCACCCTCCCCCTTACCACAGGGTTTTTTACTTTGGTGCCCTATTCTAGATTTAGACAAATCCTGCTTTTAGTTTCTTTTTCTGTTCTTTTTTCTCTGATTCTGTTGATGAGTGGGATGATACCATACTCATCTTTGTCTTTCTGACTTAGCTCACTTAACATAATTCCTTCTAGCTCTGTCCAAGATGGGTCAGAGAAGGTGGGTTCATTGTTTTTAATAGCTGCATAGTATTCCATTGTGTATATATACCACAGCTTTCTCAGCCACTCGTCTGTTGTTGGGCACATGGGTTGCTTCCAGGTTTTAGCTATTATGAATTGCGCTGCTATGAACATAGGTGTATGAATATCATTAGGGTTGGGACTTATGGAGTCCTTGTGATAAATTCCCAGGAGCGGGATTACTGGGTCATATGGAAGGAACATGTCTAGCATTGGGAGAGTCCTCCAGAATGCTCTCTACAGAGGCTGGACCAATTTACATTCCCACCAGAAGTGCAGAAGGGTTCCTCTGTCCCCACAGCCTCTCCAGCATTTTTTGCTACTGTCCTTTTTTCACCTCCTGTGAGGTGGTATCACAATGTTGTCTTTATTTGCATTTCTCTGACAATCGGCGACCTGGAGCAATTTTTCATGTGTTTGTTAGCCTTTTGGATCTCCTCTGAAGTGAATGGTTTGTTCATATCCACTGCCCATTTTTGGATGGGGTGATTTGCTTTTCTGGTGCTAAGTTTGCTGAGTTCTTTGTATATTTTGGTGATTAGTCTCTTGTCTGATGTTTGGCATGTGACCAAACATTCTGTGAGGGGTCTCTTTGTTTGTGTGATAGATTATTTGGCTGTGCGGAAGCTTTTCAAATTGATGTGGTCCCATTGGCTTCTTACTGTTTTAGTCTTTCTTACAATTGGGTTTGTTTCATTAAATATGCCCTTGAGGTTTAGGTGGGAAAGTGTTCCACCAATGTTTTCCTCTAAGTATTTGATAGTTTCTGGTCTAACACCCAGGTCCTTGATCCATTAGGAGTTGATTTTTGTTTCTAGTGAGATAAGGTGCTTCAGTTTCATTCTTCTGCATGTTACAACCCAGATTTGCAAGCACCATTTATTGAAGAAAGCCTCCTCCCTCCATTTAATACGTTGGGCCCCCTTATCAAAGATTAGATGTCCATAGGTGTGGGGATTTATTTCTGGGCTTTCAATTCTGTTCCACTGGTCTGTGTGCCTATTTTTGTTCCAGTACCATGCTGTTTTGATGATGATGGCTTTATAATATAGTTTGAGATCTGGGCGTGTGATGCCTCCATTTCTGTTTCTTTTTCTCAAGATTGTTTTAGCAATTCTAGATGTTTTCTGGTTCCAGATAAATGACTGTAGTTTTTGTTCTATTCTCTGCAAGAAGCTTGGTGGAACTTTGAGGGTCAGCACATTAAATTTGTATATGGCTCTGAGGAGAATATTCATTTTGATGATATTTATTCTTCCAATTCATGAGCATGGAATGTCTTTCCATTTCTTGGAATCAGTTTCTATTTCCTTGAGTAGCGACTCATAGTTTTCAGTACACAAGTCTTTCACTTCTTTGGTCAGCTTTACTCCTAGGTATTTTACTGATTTTGCTGCAACAGTGAATGGGAGTGATTTCTGGATGTCTTCTTCTGCTTTAGTGTTTTCATAGAGATATGCCATTGATTTTAGTGCATTGATTTTCTAGCCTGACAGTTTGCTATATTACCTAATAATTTCCAGTAGTTTTCTGCTGGTTTTTTAGGTTTTTCTATGTATACTATCATATCATGAGCAAATAGTGAGAACTTGACTTCTTCCCTTCCAGTATGTATTTCTTTGATTTCTTTCTCTTGCCTGATTGCTATGGCAAGAACTTCCAATACTATGTTGAAGAATAATGGTGATAGTGGACAGCCCTGTTTAGTCCCTGATCTGAGGGGAAATACTCTCGGCTTCTGTCCATTCAGTGTGATGTTGGCTGTTAATTTGCTATATATGAATTCCACTATGTTGAGGAATTTTCTATCTACTCCCATTTTTTGTAGTTTTGAGCATGAATGGGTGTTGGTTTTTGTCAAAGGCTTTCTCTGCATCTATTGAGATAATCATGTGGTTTTTTGCTTTGCTTTTATTGATGTGGTGAATGACATTGTTTGACTTATGTATGTTGAACCAGACTTGCATTCCTGGATAGATGCCACTTGGTCATGATGAACAATGTTTTTGATATGCTGCAGTATCCTGTTGCCAAGATCTTGTTTAATATTTTGGCATCGATGTTCATCAGAGATATTGGTCTGTAGTTTTCCCTTTTTGTTGTGTCTCTATCTTCTTTTGGTATCAGGGTGATGTTGGCGTCATACAAGGTGGAAGGGAATGTTCCTGTTTCTTCGATCTTATGGAAAATCTTTAGAAGTATGGGTATTAACTGTTTCCTTAAGTTTTTGTAGAAATACTTCGTGAAGCCATCTTGTCCAGGACTTTTATTGTTGGGGAGATTCTTAATAATGGTTTCGATATCATTGTCTGTGATTGGTTCATGTAGGTTTTGTAGTTCTACGTGGTTCAGTTTTGGAAGGGCATATGTTTCTAGGAGTTCTTCCATTTCTTCCAGATTTTCTAGCTTGGTGGCATATATTTGTTCATAGAAGTTTTGCTTGAATTTCTGGATTTCTGTAGTGTCAGTTGCAATATCTCCTCTATCATTTACAATTCCATTAATTTGAGTCACCTCCCTTTTTTGCTTAATGAGTCTGGCTAGGGGTTTGTCAATCTTGTTTAATTTTTCAAAGAACCAACATTTGGCTTCATTGATGTTTTGCATGGTTCTCTTTTTTTTTAAGTTGTTTGTTTCTGCTGTGATTTTAGTGATTTCTGTCCTTCTGGTTGCTTTAGAGTTTCTTTGTTCCTCTTCTAAGTCCTTAAGGTGTGCAGTAAGGTAATTTATTTGAGCTTTTTCTTGTTGTTTAATATGTCACTGTATGGCTATGAGTTTCCCTCTCAATACTGCTTTACCTGTGTCCCAAATATTTTGATAGGTTGCCTCTTCATTTTCATTTGTTTCCAGGAACATCTGAATTTCTTGCTTGAGTGCCACTCTGACCCAGTGGTTCTTTATGAGTATGTAGTTTAATTTCCAAATTCTGTGTCTTTTAATAATTTTCTGTTTGTTGTTAAATGTTAGTTTTACTCCACTGGGGTCTGAGAATATACTAGGGATGATTTCAATGCTCTTGAATTTTTTGATGTTGTCTTTGTCACCTAACATGTGGTCTACCCTTGATTTTGTTTTGTGGGTTTGAAAAGAATGTGTATTCCATTTTGGGGGGTGAAGAACTCTGAAAATGTCCAGGAGGTCTAGTCTGACCATCTCATCATTTAATTCCCTTGTTTCTTTGTTGATTTTCTGTTTTGTCGATCTGTCTAAGTGTGAGAGTGGGGCGTTAAAGCCTTCCACTATTATTGTATTACTATTGATGTATTTTTGAAGTTCTTTCAGTAGGCGCTTGATGTATTTAGATGGTCCCTCACTCGGTGAATCGATGTTAATACTTGTTAAGTCTTCTTCATTGATTGATCTTATCATCAGTATGTAATGACGTTGCCTAGCTTTTATTACTTTATTTAATTTAAAGTCTGTTGTGTTAGACATGAGCATGGCTGTTCCTGCCTTTTTTTGTGGTCCATTAGCCTATAGGATAGTTTTCCATCCTTTCACTTTAAGTCTGTGTTTATCTTGTTGGGGTAAGTGGGATTCTTGCAAGCAGCATATGGTTGGGTTATGTTTTCTGATCCATCCTCCCACTCTGTGCCTTTTGATGGGTGAGTTTAAGCCATTGACATTTACTGATATTATGTATTTAATGTATTGTAGTGCCATTATTCAACAATTTTTTTTATTTGCTCTGATATATTGCAAGTATTTTAATGATGTTCTTGTTTATAAGAGGTCTTTTAAAACTCTTAGGGGCAGGCTTGGTGATGGTTGCCTCCTTTCACTGTTGTCTGTCTAAAAGGGTTTTGATGACTCCATCTAGTTTGAATGAAAGTCTAGCAGGATATATTATCCTTGGTTGAAACCCTTTTTCATTAAGGGCTCAATAGTTATCTTGCCACTCCCTTCTGGCTTTTAGAGTCTGAGTGAAGTCTTCTGATAGTCTTATGTGTTTTCCCCTTTATATGATTTTTGTTTCTCTCTTGTAGCCTTTAGGATCCTTTCTTTACCCTTACTTCTTTTAATTGTAACTATGATGTGTCTTGGTGTCTTCAGGTCTGGATTGATTCTGTTTGGGACTCTCTGGGCCTCTTGAATTTTAATGTCCTTTTTGTTGTTCAGGTCTGGCAAGTTTTCTTCTATAATTTCCTCTAGAACATTTCCTTACTGTTCCTCTCTTTCTTCCTCTAGCAGGCCAATTATATGACTGTTACTCCTTTTGAGATCACCCTATATGTCTCTGTTGTTGTTTTCAGTGTCTCTCAATCTCTTTTTGAGCACTTTTACCTCATTCTTAGTTTTCTCTAGCACATCCTCTGTCTGGCTAATTCTGTTTTTTGCTTCTGTTAGTCTGCTTTCCCTTCCCTCAGCTTCTTTCTTCATTTCAGCTATTTCAGCTTTCAGTTCTCTAATTGCTTCAAGGTAGTTAGTATTTTCCTTGAGGGTCTCATCTGTTCTTCCCCTAATACCACTATCCCTTTCCTCCTTTCCTCCAAGTTGTTTTATTTTCTGTTATTAATAATTTTATTGTTGATTGCATACTTTTCTAATCTATGGTTACTTCTGGCTGATTTGTAGTTTCTTCTGGGCTCTTGTCTTCATTCATTGTAGTAGTAGTTTTATTTGCTCTTGATCTACCATTTTTTATTACTGTATTTCTTATTTTTTGTTCTGTTTGTTGTTCCTCAGTTGTTGTGTTTTGAGTACAAGCCATGCTATGCTAAACCACTTTATGACAACTGTAATCACTGCCCTCAGACATTACAATATCAACCAAAGCAAGCATTGAAGCAGTTTAAACAATACCAGTTAGCCCAACAATGCCTCCAGTTCAAGAAAAATAGAAACCAAATTCAAATAAAAAAGAAAGAGAAAGGAAAAAAGGCATAGCAGGAATAGACAATTATGCAAATCTACTGTCCACTGTAAATTCTAGGGGTAGCAAGAGGAGAAAGATAAGTAGAGCAGAGACACACACAAAGAGAATCCACTCTGAACCAGATTTCTTCCCTGAAATAATTCATAAATGAGTATCAGTGAATTCAGAAAGCAGAGGAAGGAGGAAGAAAGAAAGGAAGATGGGGAAAATAAGTAAAAAGGAAAAGAAAAAACAGTAAAAAAAGAGCAGGGAAAGGAGAATTGTGTTGTTGTTTTTTTTTAATTAGCTTGGAGGAGGGAGAATGGGGTGAGTGGATAGAGGATGTATGAAGAGTGGGACAAGTTCCTTTCACAATGGATAAGACACTCAGTCACCTAGCAATGGAAAGGATACTAAGAATTAGTTTTGGTCAACTTGGGCGGGGGCAAAGGAATATGAATATATACAATAGTAATAATAAAACAGAACAGGTAAAAAGTCCTAACAGTGAGTCTGCAGCTTGGACAGCTCCTGGTTAGCTCAGGCACATTGAGCCTTGACAACTGATTGAAAAAGAAAAAGAAAAAAAAAAAAAAAACACAAAACTTCCAGGCAGTCTTTCTTAGGCAGGGTGAGACTTTGCTTGGTCAGTTATTTGTCACTCCAATTGGGCCTAAGTCTCTTATTCAGAGAAAAGAAAATAGCCAAGGTATTCAGAAAGGAACATGATTGGAATGGCACCCCTGGTGACCCAGGAATCTTGGTAAACAAAAAAGGTCAGCGGGTACCTGATAGCAGCAGCTCCCTACCCCTGGGGGAGAGGGGGTGAGAATAAAAAATTTTCCTTTCTTTCTGCTCTATTTTCTAACCCAAATTGAGCTATAGTCACCTCCTTGGTGTCACAATTAGAATGTCTTGTTCATCATCCTGCTGAAGGCCAGGATCCTATGCTTTCCAACAATTGTCAGAGCTCATGCCAGCAGCTGGTTCCTAATTGTTATCTTGGCTCCACCCCCATCTCTGTATTTTCTTTTTGTATTTTGTCTCTGCATTTTTTTGGTGTGCATTGTCTCTGTATTCATTATCAGCTTTGTCATATATAGGGCTCATAATTTGGGTCTAGAGGTAAAACAGGACTGGATAATCAATTATTCTCAAAACAAGTAGCCAACCTTCTCTACCAGTTCATCCCCAGAAGGAACCTGGGACTTGCCTACTATCTATGCCACCAAAGATGTCATCTTCAGTCACCTGGGGCACCCATAACATAAGATCTCTTATATCTTCACTTGGTAGGATCTGGTAGAGAACCCCCCCTTGTCTAAAACCTTTTCTTCCTCCATAGAGTTGAGACCCACTGTTCTTGCTTTAAAGAATTCTCGTCATCAACCTACTGCCCCCTCTGCACCCCTCTCAATTCTGCCTCCTACCCTATTCTCCAAGGTGGCCCTGAAGAAGACCTCCTAAAGTACCTTCCTCCTTACCAATCTCAACCTCCCCCAGTCCCACAGGAACCCCCAGTAGCAGGCCAGGACTTATGGAGCCTCCCCATAGGAGAGCCCATACAGTCCAGAGTACCCGCCCCATATGGTGTCCCTGACCCTTCTGGCCCTAGGTCCCCTGAACAAGAATGGCAAACAATTGATGCAATATTGGTCATTTTACACTAGTGATCTTTATAATTGGAAAATGCAGAACCCTATGTTTTCAGAAAAACTAGCAGCACTCACTGACCTGTTAGATTCTGTTATTTTTACTCATCAGCCAACATGGGACGACTATCAGCAGATTTTACAGATTCTTTTCACCATGGAATAAAGAGAAAGGATCCTCTCAAAAGCCTGGAAACTTGTGCCTGGGGCAGACAGGAACCCCACCTTAAACTCAGATAGATGCCAGTTTCCCTCTAATAAGACCCACCTGGGATTTTTAACTCACCTGATGGTAAGGAGAATTTACAGGTCTATTACCAGACTCTAATGGATGGTCTCCAGGCAGCATGATGACCCACCAATTTGGCCAAGTTTAGTAGTGTGCAACAGGAAAAGACCCAGCTGCCTTCTTAGAAAGAATCATGTAGTCATATCGAATGTTCACTCCCCTAGATTCAGAAGCTCCAGAGAGTAAGTTAGCAATAATTATGGCTTTTGTAAACCAGGCTGCCTCTGATATCCAGAGAAAATAGATAGGTTAGCAGATAAGTCTCTACAGGAACTACTGGCGATAGAGGAGAAAGTCTTTAACAACCAAGAAACCCCTGAAGAACGCCAATCATGGACAATGATGGCAGCTAGCAAGTGACAGACTCACAACCTCACTAAGGTATTGTTAGCAGCTACCGGCAGAACGCCCTTGGTGGAAATGCTGAGAGGCCCATCCTCCCAGAATATTTGAAAGGAGCAGAGATCCATATGTGGAGGGAGAAAAGAAGCTCATTAAAGATGAATGTGCATATTGTAAAGAGATGGGTCACTGGGACAGAGAGTGTCTGAGAAAAAAAAATAATAGACTAAAGGACACTGGGGGCAATAAGACAAAAATGCTAGAACTGAGAAAGCTCAGTGACTAGGGCCAATGGGGTTTGGGTTCCCTCTCCAAACCCAGGGTGACTTGAAAAGTAGAGGGAAAACCTGTTAACTTCCTAGTAGATACAGGGGACTAAAGACCCATCCAGGACCTGCAGGAAGTAATTAAGCAGGTTGTGGATATACATCCTACAGTACCCGACCCCTACACACTCCTGAGTTCTTTGGATACCGACCGAGTATGGCACTCAGTCCTGGACCTAAAAGATGCCTTCTTCAGCCTCCCCTTTGTCGGCTTTCTGGCGGGGTGATCTCCAGGAGAAAGGTAATGGACTGGTTCTTTCTTGCTTGCACAAGGGAGGACACAAAGTAAAGAAACCGGGGAGACTGTAGCATGCTCATATCTCAGATATCATTTATTAGCAGGTGGGCAAAGGTTTAAATAGAAAACCAAACAAAGAATATGTCAAATATGTCAAAAATTACAGGTTTCTTAAAGGTCAGCTTTCCCCTATGGTAGGGGGTTGTTATGACAAGAATTGATGCAGATACATAAAGGTAAAGATAATTAGTCTCCTGATGCAGGCATTTAATTACCCAAAGGATTTTGAGGGGAGAATAGGGGTTGAACAAGTTAAGGCAAGATAGAGAGAAGACAAGCAAGGTTTGATGCAAATTGACATCAAAGGGCACTGCTAAGAGTGTGTGATAAGGTGTGTTCTCTGTGATCACAAGGTGAGGTGAACTTTGAGTAAGTGAATCTTAAAGTAGGCAGACATGTGGCCTGCAGTTAATGGGAGAAGTATTGAGGTTTCTGTGGGCTTGAGAGTCAAGAAGGGAAGAACTTAGTCTGAGAGATGGTTTCTCCCCTTTGCTCACCTCGGTTGAGAGCGACTAACCAAGAGGGTATCTTCTCAGACCTCCATCCAAGTATGGAGGGAGTTCTCCCTAAGCTATATCAATCTTACACATAGCCCCAACACCCCTTGGCACCAAAGGCCCAGCCAATGTTTGCCTTTGAGTGGCAGGACCCTGATGCAGTATTCAGTGGACAGCTTCCTTGAACCCAGCTACCTTGCTCCCTGATCCTGAATTAGATGCTCCCTTACATGACTGCTTCGAGATTCTGAGCTACATATCTAGCCTCCAGGAAGACCTGACGGACCAGCCTTTAAAAGGAACAGAAGTGAACTGGTATAATGACGGGAGCAGCTTCATCAGAGATGGGGTATGGGGTATGGTATGCTGGGGCCATGATAACTACTGAACACGAGGCTGTGTGGGGAGCCACCCTGCCTGCTGGGACTTTGACCCAAAAAGCTGAATTGATTGCCCTCACAAAAGCCCTCAACCTAGGAAAAGGGAAAAGTCTTAACATCAACACCAACAACCATTATTCCTTTGCCATGGCCCACATCCATGGGGCTATATATTGAGAAAGGGGACCACTAACAACTGAAGGTGAAGCTATAAAAAACCAACAAGAAATATTAGACCTGTTAGAGGCTATCTGGTTTCCAGAAGAGGTGGCCATAATACACTGCCCTGGACACAAAAAGGGAGAAATTCCTGTGGCACAGGGCAACCGCCTAGCAGATACCACAGCCAGACAAGTCACATTAGAAAGAACTGAAAAATTGGCTCTTTGTCTGCTGGACCCTGGAAAGTGGAAACTGGTGGCTAACAGCTGATGGCAAAATCATCTTACCCCATGCCGTGGCCAAACACCTGCTACAGAATATACACAGAAGCACCTACCCGGGATGAAGAAAAATGGCCAAACTTTTGCAATAAGCCAGCCTGAGAATCCACAACAAGAGCCAACTGATTGAATAAATAGTTGCATAATGCAGTCTACAGACTTATAAATGCTAGCAACCAGCCTAGAACTCCTGGGGTGTGTGAGAAAGGAACCAGACCAGGCGTCTACTGGGAGATAGACCTCATTGAGGTAAAACTGAGAAAATATGGGTATAAATATATGTTAGTGTTTGTAGATACCTTTTCAGGATGGACTGAGGCATTCCCGATCAAATGGGAGATGGCCCAGACAGTGGTGAAGAAACTACTTGAAGAGATTTTTCCCAGGTTTGCTATGCCCATTCAATTAGGCTCAGATAATGGTCCAGATAACTTCCCAGATAACCCAGAACTCGGTAGGTGTTCTTGGAGCAAAATGGAAACTGCATTGCACCTACAGGACCCAAAGCTCAGGACAGATAGAAAGAATGAATAGAACTCTAAAAAGACCTTAACAAAATTAACTATGGAGACTGGCATAAACTGGGAAACTCTCCTTCCCTTTTCCCTTTATAGAGTAAGGAATACCCCCATACTGCAAAGCTGACCCTATTCAAAATTATGTTTGGTTGTTTCCCTCCCATAATCCCAGCCTTGAGATCAGACTTGCTTGCTAATATTAATGATCAAGATCTACTTGCCTCTTTACAGACAATAGCTCGAGCCCAAAAGTGGGTGTGGCCAAGACTGAGAGCAATATATATAGCTTCACCTCCTCCAGACCCTCATCCCTTCCAGCCCTGAACCTTGGTCTTGGTGAGATGCCACCAAAAAGAGACACTTGAGCCCCAGTGGAAAGGACCTTATACTATCATCTTTGCCACCCCCACGGCCCTGAAAGTAGATGGTATCAGCCCATGAATCCACCACTCCCACATTCGTGCAGCAGAGGTTTCAGGGTTTCTCTCTTCTTCTCCTGCAGGGAGGCCTCCAGGGGAAAGGTAACGGTCTGGTTCTTTCTCGCTCACGACAGGGGTGACATGAAGTATAAGACACCAGGGGACTCTTAGCATGTCTAGAATCTGAGTCCTTAGAATCTCAGAATCCTAGAGTCTGTTTATTAGCAAAATGGACATGAGTTAAATAGAAAAGCAATGGAGGTAATTATTGTTGAAATATGACAAAAATTACAGGTTTCTTAACAGTCAGCATGCCCCTAAGGTAGGGGGATGGTATGACAGGAATTGATGAGATACAAGACAGTTATTCTCCATAACACAAGCAACTTAATTATCCAAAGGTATTTGAGAGAAGCATAGGGGTTAAACCTGTAGGGTGAGACAGAACGAAGATGAATATCAAAAGCCATATAGTTTGGAATTTCTCTTGTCTGGGGTCTGAGGTGTGTGATGAAATGTGTGATAAGGTGTGTTCTTCTGTGATCAGAAGGTGACTTTGAATAAGTAAATCTGTGGCCATGTGGCCTGCAGTTAATGGAGGGAAGTACTGGGGTATCTGTGGGCCTGAAAGTCAAGAAGGAAAGAACCAAGTCTGAGTTTCCCCCCTTACGCTCACCTCGGTTGAGAGAGACTTACCAAGAGGTTATCTTCTCAGACCTCCATCCAAAGATGGGGGTGGTTCTCCCTAAGCTCTATCAGGCTTACACATGTTACCAACATCTCCACCTAATTTCTTTAATAATGAATAGTGTTTATGGATCAATGTCAGTTAGAGCATTTCTTTCCTCTAAAGGAATACGAGTGTAAGGGTGAAATGAGACTCTCTGTACTGTAACATTAATTATGTAATGTATGTGTTTCTTGAGGAATTGAATGAGGCAAGGAATAATCAGGGATAGAGCTACCATAGCTAGCAAAGGGCCTAGGAGAGGCAGTAGCCAAGCAGTTAAAGGAGAAGAGAACCAGGAGTTAGTATTGAAAGGGGAAAAGGAATTCTTAATATCACAGCTAAGTTTGTGCAAGGTATCAACATTCTGTTCTACAAATCCAGTTTCATTTACAAAAAAACAACATTCTTCCTGCAATGCCAGGCAAAGACCACCCGTTTCTGCATATATTAAGTCCAAACCACGACGGTTCTGGAGTACCACCTTGGCAAGGGAGTTTATCTGTCTCTGGAGAGACTCCAAGCTGTCAGAGGTAAAGTCAATGGACTGTTGGAGCTGATTTTCAATGTGTCCAGCAGCACAGAGAGATTGTCCTAAAGCTCCAGCAGCAATTCCAAGGGAAGTGGTTAATCCGATTCCAACAATCAGAGGGAGAAAAACTGCATGTCTGGTCCTCCGGTGGGTAGCCATCACCAGCTGATGAAATTCTTCTTCATCATAGAGGGTCAGCTGTGGAACAAGAGAAACTAGGAGGCAAGGACCAGGTAGAGAAGAATTGATACGAAAATATAGGGTGGTGTTGCACCAAAACACAAACAGAGAAGGTGCATACACATTAGAATCAAGGTGAGGTTCCTTGAACATCGAGGAACATTGGGAGTAAAAGAAGAGGTCAATAAACATGTAAGAATGAAATCAGAACTAATGGATTCTGTATAAAGAGGAATTGAAGTCAGAGGTGGTAAGTCAGCAGAAAGAGAAGACTTGGGTAGGCTGGTGAGGTTAGCTGGAGTATTATTTACTGGTGTGACAGCTAGAAGAGGCCTATTGAGAGAGGCACATAAAAAGCAATTGGAAGCATTTGGGAGAACAGGGGACTGGTCAATAAGAGAGACAGCATATTGAAGGAAGTCTGGCCATGATATATCATAGCTGACTTGAGGAACAAGGGCTTTAGAAAGGGCTTGCTCTTGTTTGGTTATCTTGCTATGAACCTGAATTTCCCTAGGGGCGAGGACTAACAGTCGAGAGATAAAAATGTCAGCAGAGGGAGAGTTAGAAACAGCACTATAGTAAAGTTTTCCAGTGACCCCAGAGGCCCACCTTGGGTGCCAAGGGTCATGGATGATAAATCTGAGAAATCCTTCACCATAAAAATATTGTTGGGCAGGGTTATATACTGGCAAGTTGGCTGTACTGTGGCGCCGAATATAAGCAACAGGAACTCCATGAATTTTGCAAGACCAATAATGGCATCCACCATAATAATTTATATCTGTGAGACAACTGCCCGAATTGTCAAAAGGAAAACAAACATATGGGCAGCCACTTCCTGTACAGTAGGTTGTTGCTTCTGATTTGACAGGTATAGTTACAGCTGACTGGCACCCCTTATGGGAGCAATTTCCAGTCTCAATAATCTTATTAATTCCATTGTAAGTTCCCCTTACTTGGAACTGCCAAATGAGAACTGGGGAGGAGGAAGCAGGAGCAGGGAAAGCAGACAGCAGGGTGAGGTATACTGAGAAAGCAATGGGTGAGAGGAGGGCAGTAGAGGGATACTGCCCCTGGATGGGATGCACCAGGTTTCTCAGGTCCTGCCAGGTGCATTACATCTCCTCGGGGGTGCTCTGTGGTTCCAGCTCCTCTTATTCCTCTTCAGGTCGAGCAGCACCATCTTCTGGACAATACAGGACATTGCGGGCAGGAATCCAGATGGGTGTGGAAGCTTTCTGTGGGAAAACACAGGCGAATCCCCTCCCTGTTTTTAGCAAAGAATCTGGCCCTTTCCATGTGCCATCTAAGGGATCCTTCCATTTGACTTTAATCGCTGGAAGGGTGGGTGCTGTTTGCCAATGAGCCACAATAGGTGGGCAATCTGAATTTTTGTATATATTAAAAAGATTTAGTGTAGTTAAAGCTTTAGCTAGCTGAATATTGGGAGGGTACATCCCTCCCCCTTTTTCCTTTTTTAATTGGGCTTTAAGAGTTTGATGTGCTCTTTCAACAACGGCTTGTCCTTGGAGATTATAGGGAATCCCTGTAGTGAGTGCAATGTTCCAGATAGAGCAAAATTCTTTAAATTGTTAACTTAGAAAAGCTGGCGCATTGTCACTTTTCAATTTTTTTGGCATGCCCATGACAGCAAAACAAGAGAGCATATGACTAATAAGCTTTTTTGAGCTTTCACCTGTCTGAGCTGTAGCCCACATAAATTTAGAATATGTATCAATTGCAACAAAAATATATTTTTGTTTACCAAACATGAGCAGGTGAGTTACATCTATCTGCCACAGAGCATTGGCTTTTAAGCCACGGGGATTAACCCCTAGTCTTTGAATAGCAGGTGTTCTAATCAGGCCTGCGCAGGTGGAACATGTGGTGATGATGCGCTTTAACTGTGCTAGAGGAATATCTGGAAATTGAGCCCGAAGGCCTTTAAGATTAACATGAGTCAGAGAATGAAAATCAGCAGGGTTAGTCACAGTAGTGAGTAGAACTCCTGTAGAAGCAAGCCTGTCGGCTTCAGCATTCCCCTCAGACAGGGGGCCAGGGAGTGGACTAAGAGCATGGAGGTGTTGGACATACAGTGGTTGAGTCTGAGAACAAAGCATAGAAGCAATTTGAATGAGGAGAGGAGAAAGTGGATTGTGATCGATCTTTACATAAGAACGAACAAGCCATGGAAGCAAGTTTACAGTATATACACTATCAGAAAAAAGGTTAAGAGAGTCTGGTACAGCTTTTAATGCAAGAAAGACAGCATAAAGTTCTTTGTATTGTAGAGAGTTATCAGGAAGTTCAGTAAAGAGAGATGTGGGACATTGTTTGTCGGGGTAATATATAACGGCAGCTGCTCCCTTTTTTCCACCATCCGTAAATATTATAGGAGCAGATGGGATGGGTTCACGAGAGAAGAGTTTAGGTACTAGTAGAGGCAAAAGGGGTAGAGATGCTGTCAATTTATTAGAAGGAAAATGATTATCTAATTGCCCTGGGTAACCCATCAGGCTTACAGCAAACCGAGAGTGGTGACACATGAGCCACTCTATATCTGTCAAAGAAAAGGGGGTAATAATTGAATGTGGTTTCTGCCCAAATACTTGTAGGGCACGGCTGCATCCAAGACGAATCATGGCCACGAGGGCATCAATTTCAGTAAGAAGCCTCGGAGCCCCCCACACACACACTGGTGTATGGAGCCACTCAAGAACGCCGTGGGGCTGACTTAGAGCCCCAACCACAGTAGAGGAAGAGTTAAAAACCAAAAGGCTAACTGGATAGGAAGGGGAGAATCTAACAAGATGCATATCTTGCAAGGCCTGGTTAACTCTCCCCAGTGCCAATGAGGCTTCGGGAGTCAGTGTTCACCTTGAAGAAGGCTGTTTGTCTCCTTTTAACAGATCAAACAGCGGCTGAAGGCAACTAGTGGGAAGTGACAAATATTGCCTAAGCCAATTCAAATTACCGAGAAAACTTTGCAAGGAAGCAAGAGGAAGATTAGAAGGAAAAATAACACAAGGTTTCAAAGGATGAACCTTAGTTAGAGAAATTTCTGAACCCAAGAAGGAAATCAGAGAAATTAGTTGTACCTTTTCGGGGGCCACATTAAGGCCATTCTGTTTCAAGGCAGGGATAAGAAAATCACGTAAAGCAGAGAGATCTGTGTCTATATTTCCCCATATCAAAATGTCATCCATGTAATGAAAAACTTCAAGTCCTTTATGAATATATGAAAGAAGAGCAGCTTTAACAGCTTCTTGGCAAATTGTGGGGCTATTGGTCATGCCCTGAGGCAATACCACCCATTCAAATCTATCAGCAGGGCTGGCATTATTAATAGAAGGAACAGAAAAAGCAAAACACTTACAATCTTGTGGGTGGAGGGGAATGGAGAAAAAGCAATCTTGAATATCAATTGCCATAATTGGGATTCCTGCAGGAATCGCAGAAGCCAGAGGTAAGCCTCTCTGGGGGGCTCCCCAAACCTGCATTGTTTTGTTAATTGCGCGGAGGTCTTGAAGGAGGCGCCACTTTCCTGAACATTTTTTAACTACAAAAATGGGGAGTTCCATGGGCTTCGGGAATGGTGAATGTGTCCTAAAGACAGTTGTTCCTGAACAAGTTCTTTTAAGATTTTTAGTTTTTCCCCTGGCAAGGGCCACTGCTCCACCCAGATGGGATCATCAGAAAGCCATTCTAGGTGAGGGGTTTTGTGACGAACAGTGGCATTTAGAATTGGGGGTGCTGGTAAGATTTAGAATTTTCACCCTCGTGAGAGAGACGCCCTGTAGAGGGGTCATAACAGATAATCACATTTAAAGATTCTAATAAATCTCTGCCCAATAGGTTAGTGCTGATGTCAGCGATTAAAGGGCGGAAAAGTCCGGTAGTCCCATCAGGATCTTCCCAAACAAGTGGGTCTTGGGTCTGAAAGGCCTGTGTAAGGCCGCCCACCCCATGAAGTCCAGGGAGTAAATTCCAGTGCCGGGCACCTTCTTCTGTCTTAAAATAGTCTGTCAGCTCTGGTATCAATCAGACATTTAAAAGGTTTTTTGTCAGTCAGGAGTGTCATAATTGGGTGACTTCGTTCAATAACAGGGGTAGTCCACAATACTTCTGGCTCTGGACTAGCACCTACCCTTTCCAGCTGGCTATCTTTATAATGGGTCCTCTCGTGGACTGGGTGCTCTCCCCTATGCTCAGCAGGGAGCAGTGCAGGGGACAGCCGACAGGCTCCCTGGCTAGATGGAGGCGTGATATCTACAGAGCATTTTATTATTTCCACATATTTCCCTCTTTCAGGGGCTAAAGGTTGCCCCAAATCTAGTTTAAATCTTTGTCAAAGTCTGGTAAAGGAGTGCCATCTTTATGTGTGAACGACACTCTTTTCTCCGATGATAGCCCTTCTGGCACCGAGAACAAAGTGTCTTAGCTTTCTGGTTGTCAGATGGAATGAGGGGTCCTTGCTTGCCTTTAAAACACTGGTTATGCCAGTGCCCCTCGCAACCGCACTGAAAGCAGGCTCCCTTCTGTTTATCTAGGGCAGCTGCAAAAGCTTGCGCCATAGTGGTGGCCTGGTGAGTGCTGGACCCTATCTCTTGAGTGGCTAAAATCCACTGACTTGGAGTCTCATTCTTTAGAGACAAACATGCCTGATGGAAGTCTGGAAGCATTCCTTCCCATACTATAGTTTTTAATAATAACTGACGGGCATCTGGATCAGAAAATTTTCTCTCTAGTCTGGCCTGTACTCTGGTGATAAACTTACTTAGACTCATCTCACTCCTGGCATAGGGTGAATATAGGGGCAGGACTCTCGCCTGTAGGTGGTGTTAATCGGTCCCATGCCTGCATTGCGCAGAGGCACACCTGGTCAAAGTAACCGGGTGGAAACCTGGCCTCTGCCTGAAGAATTCCGGTGCTCAAACAGCCTGTGCCAAATAATGCATCGAAATTCCAATCTGGCTGCCCTTCAGTATTTCTACGGGCTTGCTGCAAACACTCATCCCGAAAAAATGCTTCCCACTGGAGAAAAAGCGGGCTAAGCAGTACAGCTCTCATAATGTCCCTCTTGGGGCATATTTAAATTTTGTAGATAACCCTGGAGAATAGACTTTGTCCAAGGGGAATGAACTCCGTCTTCCCGAATAGCAATTTTGAGTTCTTTTAAATCAGAAGCTGCATAGGGGTACCAGGAGCTAGGTTTCTGCCTGTTTGGGACCAAATTTACAGGGTACGCACTAAGCTGTCCTGGGGAAAACTGATCTCTTAGCTGGCATAAGCGTTCAGAGTCTGTCATAGCCACTTTTGGAGCGACAGGGAGCAGTGAGGTAATTGGAGCAGGAAGAGGAGGGAGAGGGGCGGTGCACAGGGTCTGTGTGGGTGGCTGTGGATCCCATGGCTGCCTTTTATTTACTGGCATGTCCTGCGGCTCTGGCACAGCCAGAATCACTGGCGCAGGCGATAGCGCCTGTTGTGCCAAGGGTGGCGGCGCTTGTGGGAGCTGTACAGGTTGTGGCAGTGATGGCAATGAAGCCGTGGGTGCCTCTAACTGTGCACTGGGTGCAGCCGGCGGTGACTGACCTGGCAGGTGAATCAGAGGTGCCTGTGCCTTTGGAACTGGCTCTGTTACTGCCCAATGCGGTGATACAGGCAAAAATAATGCTTGTGGTCCAGGGGGCAACACTGGAGATGGTGGCCTGGTCCATGCAGGGAATGGCAGGGGTATCTGAGGAGGAGGCAGAGGTGGAGAGGAAGGTGCAGAGAGTGGTGGAGGGAGAGATGGAAATTGCAGAACAGATTCTTCAGATTCTGCCCTTTCTGGAGAAAAAAGCTTAGACTTAGCCAAGAGAGCAACCTGATCCCTTAATTCCTGAATAGCAGTCTCAAGGCTAGCCTCTTTTTTAGTATCTGATCCTTTCAATTCCTTTAAGACTTGTACTGGGGGTACCGGAGTGGCCCCGCCCTCCAGCGACTTGGCTGAGGGAGAGCTGTCCCTTTTCTCTGGTTCCTTAGCAGATGCTGCACACTATTTTAATGCAGCAATGATTGCCAGGAACTGAACATCTAACTCTCTTAATCCTTCAGCTTCCTCTTTGCAGGCTAAATATGCCACACAGGCCCATGACTCTGGGTCATAGATATGCTCTTTCCTAAACCAGGGGGCTACATGAATCATCACATTCCAAAATCTTAGGGCCTGTTTCTTGATAGCTTTAACACTCTGGTAGCTAACAAGTCTCGAAAGCACTTAATTGGAGGTTCCTCCTGGGTTGAAAAAAATTCCCCATGTCTGTTTAGCTCAGAAATTAGGTGAAGGTCTAGAGCAAATGTTACAAAATTTGGATAGGAGGAAAGATTAGGTCAGACCCGTTAAGATTCAATGGGGGAAGAATACTCAGTTTCTCAGAACCTGGCCAGGGTTCTGTTCCACTGAGGTTCTCCCTCTGTATCCTCTCCACGAGCTTCCCTGGAGTGTGAAAAGATAGCAAGAAGGAGAGAAAGATCACAGGGGCTCAAATGAGAGCCTTGGGGTTACCTTTCCGATGTGGTTCGCTATATCTTCTTGATTTCCTGAAGCCATGGTCCTGATCCCCTTGGTTGGGCCAGCATTTTTTTTCAACTGGGTGAAGGCTGATTTCTGATGGGCCAATTTTCCTCTTGAGGTCAGGAAATTCTGCCCCCCATTGGGCGCCAGATTTCGGGGTGTCTTTCTCCTTCTCTGGCAGGGAGGCCTCCAGAATGGAGGCTGGTTCTTTCTCGCTCACGACAGGGGTGACACGAAGTATAAGACACCAGAGGACTCTTAGCATGTCTATAATCTGAGTCCTTAGAATCTCAGAATCCTAGAGTCTGTTTATTAGCAAAATGGACATGAGTTAAATAGAAAAGCAATGGAGGTAATTATTGTTGAAATATGACAAAAATTACAGGTTTCTTAACAGTCAGCATGCCCCTAAGGTAGGGGGATGGTATGACAGGAATTGATGAAATACAAGACAGTTATTCTCCATAACACAAGCAACTTAATTATCCAAAGGTATTTGAGAGAAGCATAGGGGTTAAACCTGTAGGGTGAGACAGAAAGAAGATGAATATCAAAAGCCATATAGTTTGGAATTTCTCTTGTCTGGGGTCTGAGGTGTGTGATGAAATGTGTGATAAGGTGTGTTCTTCTGTGATCAGAAGGTGACTTTGAATAAGTAAATCTGTGGCCATGTGGCCTGCAGTTAATGGAGGGAAGTACTGGGTTATCTGTGGGCCTGAGAGTCAAGAAGGAAAGAACCAAGTCTGAGTTTCCCCCCTTACGCTCACCTCGGTTGAGAGAGACTTACCAAGAGGTTATCTTCTCAGACCTCCATCCAAAGATGGGGTGGTTCTCCCTAATCTCTATCAGGCTTACACATGTTCCCAACATCTCCCCCTAATTACTTTAATTAACATGTTACCAACACAGAGGTGGGAGAGTTCAAGACCAGATGGTGACTCGAGTCTGTCCCCAAACACTTGCTCAAGCTCTAGTTGCTTCTCTCATGACTCTGCAGACTCTTTCTCTCCTGGTGACTCTAATCTTCATTCCTGCTACTACTACTGTTTATCATGCCTCATTGATACTGTGACAGTACCCTGAAACAGAGATTGGCCTAAGATTGGGCCCTAGAAGTTACAAAAAGAAAAGGGGGGATGTTGAGGTTACAGAAAAGCCCCAGATATTGAAAATAGCTGTTAACCCAAAGCCAACTGTTCCTTGTTCTGTGTAAATATTTCCACCTGTACCTACCCTGTGATATAAAGGTGGGATGAAAAATGATCAGGGTCATAGACTCTCCCCTTGCATGGAAGGGTGTCAGCAGCCCAAGCTTAAGCTTGCTAATAAAGGCTCTTGATATTGCATATTATTCTGATCTTCTTTGTGTGAGATTTGGACTCAAACCTCTGGGGATAACAGACTAGTCATGAAATGAGTACAGCCTAGAATGTTCCTAGCTATGGCTACATAATGCGAGTTCAGACTGACAGGATGCAGAGATTACACAGGCTCCTGTGCTAAGTACAAATAGGCATGGGCCCCTGGTCAGATTGATATGGTTTACAGTTAAATTTTCCCATATTTGGGAGCTACTCTCTGCCCTGATCCTGCTTTCTAGTCCTATCCCCAACTCTCACACAATCCTTCCAGATAATACTGTGAGCCAACCTACATGTTAGCTGTCATACTCAGACAAAAATTAATAGTCATGGGCCCATCAGAAAATACCTAAAATAGGACTTACAGAGGTGGGGCTATAGAAGCAGCAGATGTGTTTCTCTTCTCTCCTCTCCTCTCCCAGATCAACTAGGAATATCAAAAGAGACCACCTGGGACTGAAACAAGACAGGACTAGAACAACATCAGGAACCCACCAAATCACTGGTGAGTGCAAACACATGTGGCTCAGGGACAGAGAGGAGCCTATGAAGAGACTGGGTGGCTGGTAACAGTCTGTCAGTTTATCAGTTGAGGCACCACCTCCAGTTTGTTCCACCAACAAGACGATGGCTGAAAGGAAGAGAAGACTCCCCTGAGACTCAGCAAGTGCAACCCTAAGTGTCCATTGCTACTGCCCTCAGAATCTGGAGCATTGGCAGGGAGGCTCTGTGCTGACACCAGGAGACAGAGAACTAACCAGGAAACTCAGGAGAAGACCTATACCTCCATGGGGTAGCGGTGGGGCTGTAAAAGTCTCTTTGCATACCCTTGGATTATCTCTGCCACACCCTGATTTATCTCTTGGTCATGACTCAGTGTTTAAGCTGAGAAGCCTAATTATAGTTTAAAGCCCTCAGGCTCCCATAGCCTACAGGGAAGAAAAAGCACAAAAGAGGCTTTTAAGCCAATGAGCTCCAAATCAGGGATCAAAATACTATTGAAACAACTATTAACTAATACAAGTGTGAATCCTTTAATTATGTTACTTAGACACAAGTCAATCCAGGCAATAGTGATTAGTAATTTGAAAAGTGCTGAGAAAGGGGTCTCTTAACATATTATATAAAATGGTTAACCCAACAAGAAGAAATACTGGAGAAATGAACCAGGACAAGAGTTCAGCTAAAAGCCACCCAAAGGGTGAAGCACAAAATAATGATGCCAACATCCAAACTATAGTTAAGGAAATAATCACAAAAGTGAGTAAAGGACTTGAAATAATTGTCATCACAAATTGAGAAACAACAAATGAGACTCTGGAATAAAACACTAATTATCTCAAGGTTATTGGAGAGCTGAAAGCTGAAATAGCTGAGCTAAGAGCACAACTAGATGAACAAGCTAAAACAGTATCAGAACAGGCTAACAAAATAGCTGAACTCCAGAAAAC
The DNA here is from genome assembly GCF_950295315.1 of Erinaceus europaeus. NCBI lineage: Eukaryota > Metazoa > Chordata > Mammalia > Eulipotyphla > Erinaceidae > Erinaceus > Erinaceus europaeus. The sequence continues at coordinate 40,528,070 of NC_080169.1, forward strand.
AGTAAAGGGGAGAGAGACTACAATAAATGAAAATGAAGACAGAATTAGCAAGATTGAGGATGAATTAGAGACAACTAAAAAAGAAATAAAAAATCTCAAAAAGAGATTAAGAGACACGGAAAACAACAACAGAAACCTATAGGATGACTTCAAAAGAAACAGCATACATATTGGCTTACCAGAGGAATAGAGGGGGAATAAGAAAGCATTATTCAGGCCAAAATAGATGAAAACTTCTCTAGTCTAGACAACATAAAAGACATAAAGGTTCAAGAAGCCCAGAGGGCCCCAAACAGAATTAACCCACACCTAAAGACCCCAAGACATATCATATTTAGAATGGAAAGGAATAAGGATAAATAAAAGAAAAGGCAGCAAGAGAGAAAAAAAAGCCACCTACAGAGGAAAACCCGTAAGATTAGCAGCAGACTTCTCCACACAAACACTACAGGCCAGAAGAGAATGGCAAGGTATCTACCAAGTGCTCAATGAGAAAGGTTTTCAACCAGTACTACTGTACCCTGCTAGACTGTCATTCAGACTAGATGGAGGCATATAAACCTCAGACAAGCAGCAGTAGAAGGAATCAACTATCACTGAGTCTGCCCTGAAAGAAATTCTGAAAGGTCTCCTATAAACAGACCACCATAAATATGCTATAGATCAGAACATTCTAAAACTCTACAAGAATGGCATTAAAAATATCTTCAGACTTTGATATCAATAAATGTCAATGGCCTGAATTCACTTATTAAAAGACACTGAGTAGAAAGATGGATCAGAAAACAGAACCCAACAATATACTGTCTACAGGAAACCCACCTAACTCAACAAGACAAACACAGACTCAGAGTGAAAGGATGGAAAACTACCATATAGGCCAATGCCCCCTCCAAAGGGAAAGGAATAGCTATTCTCATATCTGGCAAGATAGACTTTAAGATAGATAATATTAAAAAAGATAGGAATGGACACTACTTAATGCTCAGAGGATCAGTTAATCAAGATGACTTAACAATTATTAACATGTATGTACCCAATGAGAAGCCATCCAAATACATCAAATGTCTACTGAAAGAGCTACAGCAATATATTAAGAGCAACAGAGTCATAGTAGGGGACTTCAACACCCCACTCTCTCAACTTGACAGATCATCTAGGCAGAAAAATCAATAAAGACATGAGGGAGCTAAATGAGGAGATAGATAAACTGGAACTATTGGACATGTTCAAAATCATTCACCCCAAGAAACTGGAATCCACATTTTAATAAAGTCGACATGGGTCATTCTTAAGGATAGACCATATGTTAGGCCACAAAGCAGCATCAGTAAATTCAAGAGCATTAAATCCTCCCAGGCATCTTTTCAGACCATAGTGGAATTAAAATAACATTCAACAATCAAAAAAAGATTAGTACTAGCTCCAAAATGTGGAAGCTCAACAGTACATTCCTTAATAACTACTGGGTCAAAGAGGAAATAAAGAAAGAAATGAAAATGTTTTGAGAGTTCAGTGAAAATGAAGACACAAACTATCAAAATAATTGGGACACAGTTAAGGTAGTACTGAGAGGGAAGTTTGTAGCCATACAAACACACATAAGGAAACAAGAAAAAGCACAAATAAACAGCCTGATTTCACATCTTAAAGACATAGAAGAAGAAGAACAAAGGGACCCTAAGGCATCCAGAAGGACATAAATCACTAAAGTTAGGGCAGGAATCAATAACATCAAAAATAAGAAAACTATACAAAAGATCAATGAAAGTAAATGTTGGTTCTACGAAAGAGTGAACACAATCGACAAAACTTTAGCCAGACTCACAAAACAAAAAAGGGAGAAGACCCAAATAAATCAGAGAGTAAATGAAAGAGGAGATATTACAACAGACACCGCAGAAATTCAAGTTATTATGCAAGGCTTCTATGAACAACTATATGCCACCATGCTAGAGAACCGGGAAAAAAATGAACAATTAAGTAGATACCTATGAACTTCCAAAATTAAGAAGAACTAGATAACACAAACAGGCCCATGACATATAATGAAATTAAAACAGTTATCAAAAATCTTCCCCAAAATAGAAGTCATGGGCCAGATGGTTTCAGAAATGAATTATACAAAACCTTCAAAGATGAATACATTTATTTTTATAAGTCTTCCAGAAGACTGAATACACTGGAATACTCCCTTCCAGCTTCTATGAAGCCAAAATCACTTTGATACCAAAGGCAGACAGGGACACAACCAAAAACGGAAACTACAGGCCAATATCTCTGATGAACATAGATGGTAAAATACTGAACAAAATTCTAGCCAACTGGATACAGCAGTCTACTAAAAAGTTGTTCATCATGACCAAGTGGGGAATATCCCAGGCATGCAAGGTTGGTTTAATACATGTAAATCATTCAATGTGACCTACCACATCAATAAAAACAAGACCGAAAACCACATGGTCTTATCAATAGATGCAGAGAAAGCCTTTGACAAAATACAACATCCTTTTATAATCAAAACACTACAAACATAGGAATAGATGAAAAATTCCTGAAGATACTGGAGTTTATATATAGCAAACCTACAGCCAACATCATACTCAATGGTGAAAAACTAGAAGCTAGACAGGGATGCCCACTGTCACCATTACTATTCAACATAGTGTTGGAAGTTCTTGCCATAGCAATCAGGCAGGAGCTAGGAATCAAAGGCATACAGATTGGAAGAGAAGAAACCCAACTCTCCGTATTTGCAGATGACATAATAATATACATAGAAACACCTATGGAATCTAGCAATTATCTTTTGGGTATCATCAGGCAAAACAGTAAGGTGTCAGGCAACAAAATTAACATTCAAAAGTCAGTGGCATTCCTCTATGCAAACACTAAGAAGAAACTGAAATCCAGAAATCAATTTCTTTTACTATAGCATCGAATCCAGTATTCATATATATTAATATTTCACACTAGATTACATCCTCCAAGTTCTTACTGGACAGAGCTCAAGTCCATTGGTCACAGCAGGAAAAATTCTAGGCCACACTCACTTCCAAAACAGTCTTACTTGAATGACAAAAGAGGGAGAATGGGACAGACAATTGCTACTTCATAGTGACTAGACTCAAGAAGCCCCCCCCCCACACACACACACACATACACAAAGGGGGGATTATAATGATTTTTCCAGTGGATGTGACCAGTGAGGTCTAGGCTCAGATTATACATGGGGGAATCCAAAGATTCCCTGTCTAGAACACTGGCTGATGGGGTGGCCTGATAATGTCCAAAAAGGTCATATGTTAAGTGAGCCAGTCTCTTACCCTTATCTGGTTTTTGTAGTTCCTTCTTTATCTGATGAACTTGGACATTCTCCCAGTAGGGCACTCTCTTTTGTTGTATTCTAATTAGTTTTAGGTTTATGGGATCTGACCTCTCAAGTTAGGGAGGAAATAAGTGTAGGATTCTAATGGAATTCTAGTTATCCTCAACTTTTTCCATATTTATTTGTTTGATGAATCTAATAAAAGGTGTTATAGAGACAATAATTGTCCTTTACTTGATACACAGTTTTTTCTAATGTATATCTTGGCAAGTTGCATAGTGTTTCTTCTAAAGCTTATCAAAGGGTAGCAATAATGCTGATGCTCTATCAGAAGAGATTAAAAGGTATATCTTCTTTTTGTAGTATATAGAGTACTTGAGGGAAATTAAGTATGGGGTAGGAATGAATGATATGTAGGCATAAATATATGATTAGAAATTTTATGATGGCTTCTTTAGGCCATTCTACTAGATTGCCAGGTTTATTAAGTCTAAATAAAATCACGAAGAGCTATTAAGCAATTTTACCTTGAGGTATATAATTGTGCCTTATTTGTGTATACATGTATACATGTACCCAGTATTCTTGGCCATAACCTGTCTAGTATCTATAATTTCGTTAGGAAGCATAACATTTAAGTGGAACTAGGTAATCTCATGTGTTGGGAAAAATCTCACTAGATTGAAGGAGCTTGAAGACTGACATTTAAGGCTTGGTGTCTGAAAAAAATACACTGTAACAAGCCAATAGCAGCATAACATGGCATGTTGGCACAGATAATGTTGATTTAGTTGAGGTCAACAGAGACAGTATAACAAGGTAAGAGATCAGAGAGAATAAGCATCAAGAAATATGAGCAAAGTCTCAGAGATTCCAGGACTAGGAGAAATGTGGATTTAAAGAGCATGGAAAAGGCTCCCTAGAGTCTCAGGTAAAGTTTAAAATAACAAATAACAAATATCTACCAATAACAATATCTTAGATACTAACAGGAACAAATGATTTTTGATCTAGCTGGCCTAGGGTTGTAGGTAACTTTGGTATTCAATTTTTTTCTAGAGCTGCTTAAACAATTTAAATCCAGTGTAAGAAATCTATAACCTTCAAAATATAAAACATTAAATACCTAGGCTAGAGAAAACATGTATACTCAGAACAAAAATCTAGGCAGTTAGAGAACTTTAAGTATTAAATCTATATTTCCCCTGACATATTGAATTCATAATAATTTATAAGGTTATAAGTTAATAGGAGTATAGTTTCACACATTCTGTGTCTCCCCTCAACCACCTTTTCCACATTCTTAAATATGAGTTGACTTATTTTTTTAAATTTTTAATATTTATTTTATTTATTTATTCCATTTTGTTGCCCTTGTTGTTGTTTTTTTATTGTTGTAGCTATTATTGTTGTTGTCGTTGTTGGATAGGACAGAGAGAAATGAAGAGAGGAGGGGAAGACAGAGAGGAGGAGAGAAAGATAGACACCTGCAGACATGCTTCACCGCCTGTGAAGCGACTCCCCTGCAGGTGGGGAGCCGGGGTTGAACCGGGATCCTTATAACAGTCCTTGTGCTTTGCGCCACCTGCGCTTAACCCGCTGCGCTACAACCCGACTCCCATGAGTTGACTTCTTTTTTCACATTTGTGTATTCAGTTCTCTATATTCCACATATAAGTGAAACCAGTCTGTAGTTATTACTAAGCATAACCATCTCCAGTTCCATGAAGTTTATACCCCCCAAACATGCTATCACCTTTCATGGCTGAGTAGTACTCCACTGAGTATATGTTCCATAACTTTTTTAATCCAGTCATTTGTCAAAGGGCATTTGGATTGCTTCCATATTTTAGCTAATGTTAAAAATGCAGCTATGTACATGGGGGGATCATATATCCCTTTGAATCAGTGTTTTTTTTTATCTTTTGGGTAAATGCTTAGGAGTGGAATTTCTGGATCATTCATTATGTGTTAATGATTAACCTGATACATTGAGAATGTGAAGAGGTAAAAATATATTTTAATTATCATTAACATTTTATTTTAAATGACAGTATGTAGGAGTATGCATATTCCTATTTTTGTTTATTTTTAATATTTTTGTTCTTTTTCCATATTTTTATTTATTTACTATTGGATAGAGACAGAGATAAATTGAGATGGGAAAGGGAGATAGAGACAGAGAGTTAGATAGAGACAGAGATAGGGATAGGGAGCAAGATAGAGACAGAGAGAAATCTGTAGTCCTGCTTCACCACTCCTGAAGCTTTTCCCCTGCAGTTGGGAACCAGGGGCTTGAACACAGGTCATTGTGTGCTATAATGTGTGGACTTAGCCAAGTGTACCACCACAGACTATGAATACTTTTATAAAGTAAAAAAATATGTAATTAAAAATATTTTATTTATTTATTGCCTTTTGTTGCCCTTGTTGTTTTATCGTTGTAGTTATTATTGTTGTTGATGATGATGTCATTGTTGTTGGATAGTACAGAGAGAAATGGAGAGAGGAGGGGAAGACAAAGAGGGGGAGAGAAAGACAGACACCTGCAGACCTGCTTCACTGCTGTGAAACAACTCCCCTAAGGGTGGGGAGCCAGGGGCTTGAACCTGTCTCTTTCCCTAATGGGGCAGGGTTCTGGGGAATTGGAGATTCAGGACACATTGGTGGGGTTTTCTGTCCAGGGAAGTCTGGTTTACATCACACTATGATCTGGAACCTGGTAGCTGATAAGAGAGTTAACATACAAATCAAACAAGTTGTTGACTAATGATGAATCTAAAGGCTGGGGTATTACAGATGAAGAACTAGGGATGTCTCCATTTTGTAGATAGCTGGTAGGCATATTTTAGTTATATTCCAAAGGGCCTGTGGCTATACCAGTTTTTTTTTTCCTTGAGCCTGAAATATGATATGCAGATGGATCTAAGTTAGATTCTGGATATATGATGTCATGGTTGTAAAAAGGACCAGAAAGCTGCATCAAGGAAGAGAGTAGCTCCTTAATATGGAAAGGCTCTCTTCAATAAATGGTGCTTGGAAATCTGGGTTGAAAAATGCAGAAGAAAGAAAGTGAACCACTTTATCTCACCAGAAACAAAAGTCAACTCCAAATGGATCAAGGACATGGATGTTAGAACAGAAACTATCAAATACTCAGAGGAAAACATAGGTGGAACACTTTCCCACCTAAACCTCAAAGACATCTTTGATGATACAAAACCAATTGCAAGGAAGACTAAAACAAAAACAAATCAATGGGACTACATCAATTTGAAAAGCTTCTGCACAGCCAAAGAAACTATCACACAAACAAAGAGACCCCTCACAGAATGAGAGAAGATCTTCACATGCCATACATCAGACAAGAGACTAATAACTAAATATACAAAGAGCTCAAAAAACTTAGCAACAAAAAAGCAAATGATCCTCTCCAAAAATAGGCAGAGGGTATGAACAGAACATTCACTACAGAAGAGATCCAAAAGGCTAACAAACACATGAAAAATTGCTCTATGTCCTGATTGTCAGGGAAATGCAAATAAAGATCATATTGAGATACCACTTCACGCCTGTGAGAATGGCATACCTCAAAAAGGGCAGCAACAACAAATATTAAAGAGGCTGTGGGGAGAAAGGAACCCTTCTGCACTGCTGGTGGGAATGTAAATTGGTTGAACCTCTGTAGAGAGCAGTCTGGAGAACTCTCATAAGGCTAGACATGGACCTTCTATTTGACCAAGTAATGCCTCTCCTAGGGATATACCCCAAAGACTCCATAATTCCCAACCAAAAATATACATATACGCCTATATTCATAGCAGCACAATTCATAATAGCTAAAACCTGGAAGCAACCCAGGTGTCCAACAACAGATGAGTGACTGAGAAAGATGTGGTATATATACACAATGGGATACTATGCAACTATTACGAACAATTAATCCACCTTCTTGACCCATCTTGCATGGAGCTAGAAGGAATTATTTTAAGTGAGCTAAGTCAGAAAGATAAAGACAAGTATGGGATGATCCCACTCATAAACAGAAATTGAGAAAGAAGAACACAGAGAGAAACTTCAAGCAGGATTTGACTGAATTTGGAGTAGGGCACCAAAGTAAAAACCCTGGGTTGAGGGTGAGGGTGGATGTTCAGCTTCATGGGGCAGTTGGAGGGGGATGGGATGGGACACAGTCTTTTAGTGGTGGGAATGGTATTTATGTACCCTCCTATTAATCTGTAGTCATATAAACCACTATTTAATTAATATGAGAGGGGAAAATTGATTATCTCAAACTTTTTAATGCACAGACCATAGACTGAGTCTACAATATGTTGACTCTCTTAAAACCTTAGATCAGGGAGAACAGAAGCACCAGTAGCACAGCTATATAAAAATGATGTCAATGGACATAGTACGATTATTAAGTAAATCAACAGGATCCATGCAATATTTTTATAGATGGAAGTTCAATTCTCCTCCCTATTGGAAATAAAAATTAGGAATATGTTCTCAGTTTTATAACAAGTTCATCTAGCATGAAGCCAGAAGTACTTGGCAAATAGCCCACCACCATTAAACTTGCACTCTCTAAATATACACATGAAAAAAATGAGACTTACTAGCAATAATTAATTTTCCATGTTCATCAACATCATAAAGCTATAACTTGAAAGAAGAGTGGATCATTATCTGTCTTGAGTATAAAATGAAATCAATGGCTATAAGTATCTTTCTCTATTATTATTTGTTTTTGTTTTTGTTTTGCTGGGCCTCTGTGACCACAATTGCACAGTTACCAGTGGCTTTAAAAATAAAGAAGGGAGGTTCCTGGAAGATGGCAGACTGAGAAGCTGCTAGTGGCTTGAGCTCTGACCACATCTCCTGGAAATGGTAGGATTTTCTGCCTTTAGTAGGCCAGTCAATAAGGGGTCCTAGTGGTGTCACTAAGGAGGTGACTATAACTTAATGTGGGTTAAGAAAGTAGGAAAGAAGGGGAAAAACATTTTTTTCCTTTTAATTTTTAAGCATACCTCCCCCCCTCCTTCCCCCCCAACCAGTCCCTGGGGACCAGCTCCTAGCAGGCTCACCTGCTGAGCTTATGTCTTTACCAAATTCCTATCCCACCAGGGAGTATCATTAATTCTAAGTCTATACCCTTCTGAAACCTCTGGCCTTTTTTCTTTCTAAGTAGCCAACCCCCCCACCTCACCCCTCATAGATAATTAAATAATTAAGAATAAATAAATAAATAAAACCTTTCCTTTCACTGCTCTTTTATAACTGTTCTTTTTCTTATCTTTTTTTTCTCTCTCTCTTTCTTTTTTTTTCTCTTTTTCTCATTCTTGTCATCCTTTCTTCCTTAATCCTACAGCTTCCAAAGTCACAGCCCTCGGCCCCCACACCACCAAACAGTGTGCTTTTTTGAATTCACTGATACACATTTGGGAATTATTTGGGGGAAGAATTCTGACTCAGTGTGGACTCTCACTGCGAGTGTCTCTGCTCAACTTCCCTTCCTCCTTTGGCCACCCGTAGAATATACAGTGGATAGTAGATTTGCATAACTGTCTATTTCAGCTATCCTTGTCGAGTCCTGAGGTTTTTTTTTTTTTTTTCTCATTCTTAATAATCAGTTGCCTCTGATCACAAGGTTTGAGGTAATCTGTGTCAGGGTTTTTATTTTATTTTTTTTACCCTGCTCTATTTTACTATTAATATTATATAAAGGCATATATCTTCCCCCCCTTTAGGTTGATAATAATTAACTCTTAGCATATATTTCAATGCTAGGGTAGTGGGCATCTTATCTATTGTGGGAGGAACTTGTCTCCTTAATCCAACCTCTTCTACCCTCCCTCCCCATCCTAGCTAATCAAAAAAATTAAATAAAATTAAATTAAAATAAAGTAAAAATAGGAGTCTGTTGGTGGCACAGCGGGTTAAGCACATGTGGTGCTAAGCACAAGGACGGGTGTAAGGAACCCGATTCGAGCCCCCGGCTCCCCACCTGCAAGGGAGTCGCTTCATGGGCAGTGAAGCAGATCTGCAGGTGTTTTATCTTTCTCTCCAGGTCTCTGTCTTCCCCTCCTCTCTCCATTTCTCTTTGTCCTATCCACCAACAATGACATCAATAACAACAATAAAAAAATAAATAAAGTAATAAAAAAACCTTTCCTTTCACTACTCTATAATTAAAGATCTTTTTCTTATCTTTTCCCATTTCTCTCTCTTGTCTCCTCTTTCTTTTTCTTTTTCTTTTTTATTTTGTCATACACTTCTTCCTTCTTCTTTGCCTTTCTGAATTTGTGAATTATTTGGGGGAAGAAATCCGACTCAGAGTGAACTCTCTATGTGTGTATCTCTGCTCTAATTCTCTTTCCCCTCTTGTTACCCCTAGAATATACAGTGGATAGTAGAGTTGCATAATTGTCTATTCTTGCTATCCTTTCTTTCTTTTCTCTTTCTTATTCACTGGGATTTGGTTACTATTCTTTCATAGACAGGATAAATTGTTTGGCTAACTGGTAACGATTAAACTGCTTCAATATTTGTTTCAGTAGCTACTGTAATTCCTGAGGTTGGTGAGTGAAATTGTCATAAAGGTATTTAGTACAGTGTTGCTTGTACTCAAGACACAACAACTGAGGAACAACAGAGCATATAAAAAAGAAACACATAAATCCAAAAAATGGGTAGATCAAAAACAAATAAAACTGCTACTCCAATGAATGAAGACAAGAGCCCAGAAGAAACTAGAAATAAGTCAGAAGTAACCATAGATAAGAAAAGTATGCAAGCAATAATAAACGTATTAATCACAGAAATAAAAACAACATTGGAGGAAAGGAGTGGCAGTATTAGGGAAACAACAGTTGAGACCCCCAAGGAAAATACTGATTATCTTGAAGCAATTAGAGAACTGAAAGCTGAAATAGCTATAATGAAGAAAGAAGCTGAGGCAAGGGAAAGCAGATTAACAGAAGCAGAAAACAGAATTAGTCAGACAGAGGATGAGTTAGAGAAAACTAAGAAAGAGGTGAAAGAGCTCAAAAAGAGATTGAGAGACACTGAAAACAACAACAGAGACATATGGGATAATCTCAAAAGAAGTAACATTCGTATAATTGGCCTGCCAGAGGAAGAAAGAGAGGAAGGGGAAGCAAACATTCTAGAGGAAATAATACAAGAAAACTTCCCAGACCTGAATAACAGAAAGGACATCAAAATTCAAGAGGCCCAGAGAGTACCAAACAGAATCAACCCAAACCTGAAGACACCAAGACACATCATAGTCACAATGAGAAGAAGTAAGGATAAAGAAAGGATCCTAAAGGCTGCAAGAGAGAAACAAAAAGTCACATACAAGGGAAAAACCATAAGATTATCTGAAGACATATCCACTCAAACTCTAAAGGCCAGAAGGGAATGGCAAGATATCTATCGAACCCTGTATGAAAAAGAGTTTCACCCAAGGATAATATATCCTGCTAGACTTCATTCAAACTAGATGGAGGAATCAAAAACTTCTTAGACAAACAACAGTTAAAGGAGGCAACCATCACCAAGCCGGCCTTGAAAGAGGTTCTAAAAGACCTCTTATAAACAAGAACATCACTATAATACTTGCAATATATCAGAGCAAAAAAATTTTTTTTGAACAATGGCACTACAATACATTAAATCCATAATATCAATAAACGTCAATGACTTAAACTCACCCATCAAAAAGCACAGGGTGGGGGGATGGATCAGAAAACATAACCCAACCATATGCTGCTTACAAGAATCCCATCGGTCACAACAAGATAAACACAGACTTAAAGTGAAAGGATGGAAAACTATCATACAAGCTAATGGACCACAAAAAAGGGCAGGAACAGCCATTCTCATCTCAGACATGATAGATTTTAAATTAAATAAAGTAATAAAAGATAGGCAAGGACATTACATAATGATTAGAGGATCAAATCAGCCAAGAAGACTTAACAATTATTAACATCTATGCACCCAATGAGGGACCATCTAAATACATTAAGCACCTACTGAAAGAATTTCAAAACTACATCAATAGTAATACAATAATAGTGGGACACTTCAATACCCCACTCTCACACTTAGACAGATCAACAAAGCAGAGAATCAATAAAGATACAGGAGAATTGAATGAAGAGATTCACAGACTAGACTTCTTGGACATTTTCAGAGTCCTTCACCCCAAAAAACTGGAATACACCTTCTTTTCAAATCCACATAACACATACTCAATGATAGACCACATGTTAGGCCACAAAGACAGCATCAATAAATTCAAGAGCATCAAAATCATCCGAAGAATTTTCTCAGACCACAGTGGAGTAAAACTAACATTTAACAACAAACAGAAAATTATTAAAAGACACAGAATTTGGAAACTAAACAACATACGCCTTAAGAACCACTGGATCAGAGACTCACTCAAGCAGGAAATTCAAATGTCCCTGGAAACAAATGAAAATGAAGACACAATCTATCAAAATATTTGGGACACAGATAAAGCGGTACTGAGAGAGAAACTTATAGCTATACAATCACATATTAAACACCAAAAAGAAGCTCAAATGAACGACCTTACTACACACCTCAATGACTTAGAGGAAGAGGAACAAAGGAACGCTAAAGCAACCAGAAGGACAGAAATCACTAAAGTTAGAGCAGAAATAAACAACATCGAATATAAAAGAACCATACAAAAGATCAATGAAGCCAAATATTGGTTCTTTGAAAGATTAAACAAAATAGACAAACCCCTAGCCAGACTCACCAAACAAAAAAGAGAGAAGACTTAAATTAATAGAATTGTAAACGATGGAGGAGATATCACAACTGACACCACAGAAATCCAGCGAATCATGCAAAACTTCTATGAAGAACTATATGCCACCAAGCTAGAGAATCTGGAAGAAATGGAACAATTCCTAGAAGCATATGCCCTTCCAAAACTGAACCAAGAATAACTACAAAATCTAAATGCACCAATCACAGACAAAGAAATTGAAACCATTATTAAGAATCTCCCCAACAACAAAAGTCCTGGACCAGATGGCTTCACAAACGAAGTCTATAAAACATTCAGGAAACAGTTCGTACCCACACCTCTTAAGCTTTTCCATAAGACTGAAGAAACAGGAATACTCCCTTCCACCTTCTATGAAGCCAACATCACCCTGATAACAAAAGCTTATAGGGACAGAAAAAAAAAAAAAAGGAAAACTACAGACCAATATCGCTGATGAACACAGATGCCAAAATATTAAACAAGATCTTGGCCAACCAGATACAGTAACATATCAAAAAGATTGTTCATAATGACCAAGTGGGATTCATCCCAGGAATGCAAGGCTGGTTCAATATCTGTAAGTCAATCAATGTCATTCACCACATCAATAAAAGCAAAGCCAAAAAACCACAGGATTATCTCAATCGATGCAAAGAAAGCCTTTGAAAAAAATCCAACACGCATTCATTCTCAAAACTCTACAAAAAATAGGAATATATGGGAAATTCCTCAAGATAGTGGAGTTTATATATAGCAAACCTACAGCCAACATCATACTCAATGGAGAGAAGCTGAAAGCATTCCCCCTCAGATCGGGGACTAGAAAGGGCTGTCCACTGTCACCGTTACATACTATTGGAAGTTCTTGCCATAGCCATCATCATCAAAACAGCATGGTACTGGAACAAAAATAGGCACACAGACTAGTGGAACAGAATTGAAAGCCCAGAAATTAATCCCCACACCTATGGACATCTAATCTTTGATAAGGGGGACCAAAGGATTAAATGGAAAAAGGAGGCTCTCTTCAATAAATGGTGCTGGTAAAACTGGGTTATAACATGCAGAAGAATGAAATTGAACCACCTTTTCTCACCAGAAACAAAAATCATCTCCAAGTGGATCAAAGACCTATGTGTCAGACCAGAAACAATCAAATACTTAGAGGTAAACATTGGTAAAACACTTTCCCACCTACACCTCAAGGACATTTTTGATGAATCAAACCCAATTGCAAGGAAGACTAAAGCAGAAACAAACCAATGGGACTACATCAAATTGAAAAGCTTCTGCAAAGCCAAAGAAACAACAAACGAAGAGACCCCTCACAGAATTGGAGATCTTCACATGCTATACATCAGACAAGAAACTAATCACCAAAATATACAAAGAGCACAGCAAACTTAGCAACAAAAAAGCAAATGAGCCCATCCAAAAATGGGCAGAGGATATGAACAAAACATTCACTACAGAGGAGATACAAAAGGCTAACAAACATATGAAAAACTGCTCTAGGTCACTGATTGTTAGAGAAATGAAAATTAAGACAACACTAAGATACCACCTCACTCCTGTAAGAATGGCATACATCAAAAAAGGACAGCAGTAACAAATGCTGGAGAGGTTGTGGGGACAGAGGAACCCTTTTACATTGCTGGTGGGAATGTAAATTGATACAGCCTCTGTGGAGAGCAGTCTGGAAAACTCTCAGAAGGCTAGACATGGACCTTCCATATGATCCAGTAATTCCTCTCCTGGGGTTATACCCCAAGGACTCCATAACACCCAACCAAAAAGAGGTGTGTACTCCTATGTTCATAGCAACACAATTAATAATAGCTAAAACCTGGAAGCAACCCAGGTGCCCAACAACAGATGAGTGGCTGAGAAAGCTGTGGTATATATACACAATGGAATACTATGCAGCTATCAAGAACAATGAACCCACCTTCTCTGACCCATCTTGGACAGAGCTAGAAGGAATTATGTTAAGTGAGCTAAGTCAGAAAGATAAAGATGAGTATGGGATGATCCCACTCATCAACAGAAGTTGACTAAGAATACCTGAAAGGGATACTAAAAGCAGGACCTGATCAAATTGTAAGTAGGGCACCAAAGTAAAAACCCAGTGGTGAGGAGTAGACATGCAGCTTCCTGGGCCACTGGGGGGTGGGAGTGGGTGGGAGGGATGGGTCACAGTCTTTTGGTGGTGGGAATGGTGTTTATGTACACTCCCAGGAAAATGTAGACATATAATTCACAAGTTAATTAATATGAGAGGGGGAAAATCAATTGTATGTCTCAAAGTTTTTCAAAACACAAACTGAATCTTTATTATATATAGGCTGTGTATTTGATATGCGGACTCTCTAAAAAAGCCTAGACCAAGTAGATCAGAAGCATCCAATAGCACATACAAGATACTGGGCACTGTACAGCAAACCATAACAAAAGGACTTTTCAAAGTTAACCCAATTACCAAATAATGTGATGATAACATTAACTATCGATTGTCTTTTTGAACCCTAAGACAGCAGGAACCTCACATCTCCACTATAGAGCCCCTACTTCCCCCAGTCCTGGAACCCTTGGATAGGACCCACTTTCCCGTATGCCTCTCTCAATCCATATCAAATAATATTGCATCCGCCGATCACAACCTAACCAATGCAACAATTGCCTCCTCAACATGCTTCACTTCAGACTGTGTCCAGAGACTTCAGGTGTGGATTGACAACCCTTCGGCTTCATTACTCGGGTGAGACCTTTCCTTTCATAGTATACTGTAATTCCATCTCAGGTGGTTCACTTTCTAACAAAGTCCCAAAACCTAGATATGCACTAGTTTCTGTGAGAGAGTGCATATGTTCACACGTATCCATAAACTACTGCAAAATATATACCTGAAAGCAGAAGTACACTATAGTTTGCAGTGAGTACCTCCCTAACACTTCCTCTCCACTATTCCAAGCTTTGGGTCTATGGTTGATCAACAATTTTTTTGGCTTCATATGTTAACTCTCTTTTCAGTCACCAGTTTCCAGATGCCATCAGGATGCTGGCCTGTCTTCCCTGGATTGAAGACCCCACCAATGTGTCCCAAGGTAGGGGGCTGGTATGACAGGAATTGATGAGATACAAAACAGTTATTTTCCATGACACAAGCAACTTAATTATCCAAAGGTATTTGAGAGAAGCATAAGGGTTAAACTCGTAGTGTGAGACAGAGAGAAGATGAATATCAAAAGGCCATATAGTTTGGAATTTCTCTTGTCTGGTTTCTGAGGTGTGTGATGAAGTGTGTTATAAGGTGTGTTCTTCTGTCATCAGAAGGTGACTTTGAATAAGTGAATCTGCAGCCATGTGGCCTGTGGTTAATGGAGGGAAGTACTGGGGTATCTGTGGGCCTGAGAGTCAAGTAGGAAAGAACCAAGTCTGAGTTTCCCCCCTTATGCTCACCTCGGTTGAGAGAGATTTACCAAGAGGTTATCTTCTCAGACCCCCATCCAAAGATGGGGGTGGTTCTCCCTAAGCTCTTCAGGCTTACACATGTTCCCAACATCTACTCCTAATTTCTTTAATTAATGAACAGTATTTATGGATCAGTGTCAGAGCATTTCTTTCCTCTAAGGAATACGAGTGTAAGGGTGAAATGAGACTCTCTGTACTGTAACATTAATTATGTAATGTATGCGTTTCTTGAGGAATTGAATGAGGCAAGGAATAATCAGCGATAGAGCTACCATAGCTAGCAAAGGGCCTAGGAGAGGCAGAAGCCAAGCAGTTAAAGGAGAAGAGAACCAGGAGTTAGTACCGAAAGAGGAAAAGGGATTCTTAATATCACAGCTAAGTTTGTGCAAGATATTAACATTAGGGTTTTACAAATCTAATTTCATTTACAAAAGAAACAACATTTTTCTATACAAAGATCACAATATTTAGCATAAATCAAGTCCAAACCATGGCAGTTCTGGAGTACCACCTTGGCAAGTGAGTTCATCTGTCTCTGGAGTGGCGCCAAGCTGTCCGAGGTGAAGTCAAATAGACTGTCGAAGTTGATTTTCAATGTGTCCAGCAGCATAGAGAGATTGTCCCAAAGTCCACCAGCAAGTTTAAGGGATGCAGTCAGTTGATCTGATGTCCAGGGGAAGAAACAGCACGTCTGGTCCTCTGGTGGGTCAGCACCAGCTGATGAAATTCTTCTTCATAGAGGGTCAGCTGTGGAATAAGAAAAACTAGGAGGCAAGGACCAGGTAGAGAAGAACTGACACGAAAATTAGGTCGGCAGAAAGAGAATTGGGTAGGCTGGTGAGGTTAGCTGGAGTATATACTGGCATGGTGTCTTTTAATGGTAAGGACTTGCCAACAGGGACTCTGTGGATTTTCCAAGAGCAGTAATGTCATCCACCATAATAAAAGGAAAACAAACATTCCAGCATTGAAAAAATAAAAAAGAAAAAAAATGTGTCTCTATGACTATGTGTCTCTATAAATTGGGTGGCTTTGTTAATGAGATATAATAAATGGGCAATTTGAATTTCTGTAAATATTAAGAAGGTTTAGTATAGTTACTTCATTGATACTTTAGCCAACTGAATACTGGGGGGTGCATTCCCCTTCTTTTTTTTATTAATTGAGCTTAAGGGTTATAGTTTTTCTTGTTTGAGCTGTAGCCCACATAAATTTAGAAAAAGTACCAATTGAGAAAAAAAATTGTTTACCAAACATGAGCAGGTGAGTTACATCAATCTGCCAGAGAGCACTGGCTTTTATCAATAGGGATTAGTATTCAAATTCTGAATAGCAGGATCTTAATTAAACAAAGCAGGAGCCAGTAAAGTGCTCTCACTATGGCAGGTCAAACGTTAAAATTTAAGACGCTTGTAAAAAAATGAAAAAAAACAATTTAGGATATGAGTGACTTTAGGAGTCATCACACACCCATAAATAAAAAAGAAAAATGTTTAGTTTTAAATCTTACCATATGAGTAGTTGGTTCTTCATGTGCAGGTTGTACCTATTTACTTAAGAGAGAAAATAACGTGTACCAAGTTAAAATTTTAATGGTTAGAATTGGCTTGAGTTCCTTCATATGATTTTAGAAGGCTCTTTATTAAAATATAACAGTATGTTATAGAAAGTCAATACCTAATGTGTTGACATGATAAAATGTTTACTATTTTTTTAAATTACTTAAACAATTTTAAACTTAGTTTGCTAGAATCTTTGTTTATCACAAAGCTTATCACACCATTAGGGCAGCTATAAACAAGGGTGGGTACACAACTTAATTGATCTTTCACTTAAAAAGCTAAGATAAACCTCATAGCTTAAATGTTTAAAAATAAATTTTTACTGTTACATTTATTTTAGATGACAATATTAGACTAAATAATTTTGTTGAATCACATCTTCCAAATAAAAAAAAAAATTATCAGGCCAGGAATATCATGTTTAACCCTTTATTCCTGGCAAGGCCACTGCTCTACCCTGACTGGGTCATTAGAAAGCCAGACTAAGCACGGAATTTTTTACAGTGGCAGTTGGTATTAGGGTGCTGGTGATATTTAGAATTCTCACGAGTGTGAGAGACTGCAGAGGCATCTCACCACACATAGAGATCTCAGAAAATCTCTAACTAATGAACTGATGCTGATATTAGCTATCAGAAGGACGAAATTGTCTTATATTTTAGTCTGGTAAAGGTGTGCCAACTCTACAAGTCAGGATCTTTAAAATCACATTCAGCTTAGCTAAATCTTATTTAAAACTTAAAACAAAATCTAGTTATTTCAGAGGGTTAACACACATTAGTGAAAACAAAGTTAGCACACAAATTTAAAACAGACATACTTGGTGAAAGAACTTTTTTTTCCCTTAGCTCACAGCCACTCCCCCCCACCCCGACCCCAGGAGGGGCGGGTGTGACTAGAGGAATGACTGACTGCAGTCTTTGCCAATCTGTGGAGCAGGAGCTCTGTGATGTGATTGGCTGCACGGATGGACCAGGTGGGCTTAGTTTACCACAGAGCCCAGAAAAAATTTGGAAGTTTCTTTTCTGGGATAAGGTACATTTTAGATTTTTAAAGAAACAAATCATTAAATTGCTATCAAAAGTGTGTGCTGGTTCTCTAATAACCTTTCAGTTAAAGATACCGTCTTGTTTGATTGATTGATTTCTTTCTTTAAAGAATAACTTGCTAGCCAGATAATATCTCACTCAGAACTGGTTTATTCGTTTTCTGAGGGCTCTGGCTGTCACAAAAAAGCTTTATCTTTTGCGTTTTCTTTTTAAGCAGTAAATAGCAGTTTCAAGACCATGCCTAGGTCCACTTTAATGTCTGATTGACTCAGAAATTAGGAGAGGGTATAGAACAAAATGCCACAAAAGTGGGAGAGGAAAAAATTAGGTCAGACTCGTTTAAGATTAAACATGGGAAGGACACTCAGTTTCTCAGAGCCTGGCCAGGGTTCTGATCTGCTGAGGTTCCTTCTCTGTGTCCACTCCACGAGCTTCCCTGGAGCTTGAAGGATAGGGAGAAGGAGAGGAAGATAACAGGGACTCAAACGAGAGCCTCGGGGTTACCTTCCGATGTACTTTGGTACTGCTTCTTCATTTCCTGGAGTCACAGTCCCAATCCTCTATGGTTGGGCCAGCATTTTTTTCAACTGGGTGCTTGGGGTCGGGAAATTTTGCCCCACGCTATGGGCACCAGATTTCAGGGTGTCTCTCCCCTTTTCCGGCAGGGTGTCCTCCAGGGGAAAGGTAACGGGCTGGTTCTTTCTCGCTCACGACAGGGGTGACACGAAGTAAAAGACACCAGGGGACTCTTAGTGTGAATCTAGAATCTGAGTCCTTAGAATCCCAGAATCCTAGAGTCCATTTATTAGCAAAATTGACATGAGTTAAATAGAAAAGCAATGGGAGCAATTATTGTTGAAATATGACAGAAATTACAGGTTTCTTAACAGTCAGTACGCCCCCAAGGTAGGGGGCTGGTATGACAGGAATTGATGAGATACAAAACAGTTATTTTCCATGACACAAGCGACTTAATTATCCAAAGGTATCTGAGAGAAGCATAGGGGTTAAACTCGTAGGGTTATACAGAGAGAAGATGAATATCAAAAGGCCATATAGTTTGGAATTTCTTGTCTGGGGTCTGAGGTGTGTGATGAAGTGTGTGATAAAGTGTGTTCTTCTGTGATCAGAAGGTGACTTTGAGTAAGTGAATCTGCAGCCATGTGGCCTGTGGTTAATGGAGGGAAGTACTGAGGTATCTGTGGGCCTGAGAGTCAAGAAGGAAAGAACCAAGTCTGAGTTTCCCCCCTTATGCTCACCTCGGTTGAGAGAGATTTACCAAGAGGTTATCTTCTCAGACCTCCATCCAAAGATGGGGGTGGTTCTCCCTAAGCTCTATCAGGCTTACACATGTTCCCAACACCCTACTAGGGAAAGAGAGAGGCAGACTTGGAGTATGGACCGACCAGTCAATGCCCATGTTCAGCGGGGAAGCAATTACAGAAGCCAGACCTTCTACCTTCTGCAACCCACAATGACCCTGGGTCCATGCTTCCCGAAGGATAGAGATTGGGAAAGATATCAGGTGAGGGGGTGGGATATAGAGATTGGGTGGTGGGAATTGTGTGGAGTTGTACCCCTCCTACCCTATGCTTTTGTTAATTAATCCTTTCTTAAATAAAAAATAAAAAATAAATAAAATAAAATAAAAATAAAGAAGTAGAAGGAGAAGAAGAAGAAGAAGAAGAAGAAGAAGAAGAAGAAGAAGAAGAAGAAAAAGAGGAAGAAAGAGAGAATCAAGAGAAATACCACAGAGGAAGAAGACAAAGAGGAAGAAAGAGAGAATCAGGAGAAATACCACAGTACTACTTCACCAGTCATGAAGCTTCTCTTTTTTTGGCTGCTCCTATGCAGTAGAGAGGGGATTGAACGTGGGTTGTTGCTCATGAAAAAAAGTGTATGCTCTCCAGGGTAAGACATCTCTTACCCCTCCTGCAATATATATAATCTGTTCCCAGCTTTCTGAGAAATCTAAAAAAAAAAAAAAAAAAGACAAATGATCCCACTTATAACCAAGACCTAGTAACTAGGGCCAGGTAGGTAGAAAATGAAGTGAACTATGAACTAGACATGGTGTATAGCATCAAAATAAGAAACACAGAGGAAGAAGTGAGCAGAAGGGTGGAAGAGGTCTTTGTGTATAATGAAATTATACTAATGTGACAATTGCTAAACTGTAAACCCTAACCCCTTAAAAATGGAAAAAAATGGTTTATTCTCACACTCCAGACCTTTTAATTTAACTATGATGAAGTATGACTACATCTTTGAGATTTCTAAAACAGACTTAGAATTACAAAATTCCTGCTTTTCAAATTAGTGATATTTAAATTATTATTTTTTTCTGATTCAAATGACTCTTACTTATGGAAACCATAGAGAATTCAGAAGTCTCCTTCAGTAATTATAGTACCTAATACAATAGGAATAGGATATTTTTTAATAATGAAAGGACAGTTAATTAATAAATATATAATGAGTAAAGAAATATTACGTCATCACTACTGATTTTTATAAAAATAAAACTTCCCAGAGGGATAAAACATTGAATCTAGCAAAAGAGGGTAAAAATACCAAGGTGTTTTTTTTTTTTTGTGTGTGTGTGTGTGTGTTTAACATCTGATCTACTTACTTAAGTTTCCATACTTTATTTATTTCTTCTGATGGAAATGTCAAATGTTACAAAAGATACATAAAATTTAGTTATGACATTCATTTATAGCCTCTGTTTTCTTTTCTCAGTGATTTCATATTTATAATAATTCTGTTAAATGCTTGCATGGAACCAAAGCGAACTCCAAGTGGATCAAAGATATGGATATTAGGACAGAAACTATCAAATACTTAGAATAAAATGTTTGCAAAACACTTCATGACTTACACTTCAAAATGTCTTCAGAAACTCAAATCCAACAACAAAGAAAACAAAAGCAAAAATAAATCAGTGGGACTACATCAAACTGAATAAAAACTCCTGCACAGCAAAGGCTATCACCAAACTAAAAGAAACATATTCTACAGTGTGGGAGATTGGCAGAGTTTAGTTAGCTCTTTATGTATTTCACTCAGTAGCACTTTATCTGATGTATACCATATAAAGATCTTCTCTCATTCTGTAAGTTGTCTTTCTTCTTGTTGATTGTTCTCTTTGATGTACAGAAAATAGTAAACTTCTAAATACAGTTCTATAGGTTGTAACAAAGTTCTTTAGAAAACTCAATTTAACTTGGGGGGAGTTAGGGTTGGCACACCTTGTTGACATGTTACAGTGTGTAAGGACCCAATTCATGCCCCACTTGTAGGGGGAAAGTTGTGAGTGATGAAGCAGTGCTGCAGGTGTCTCCTCTCACTCTGTCTCTATCTGCCCTTCTCCTCATGGTTTCTGGCTGTCTCTATCCAGTAAATAAATAAATATAATTCTTAAAAAAAATTTCTTAGAAAAAGAAAACTGTAAACTTAGCACTTTAATGTATGTTTTGTAAATATCATTGAAGAAAATTGGAACTGGATAACAGCTATACATGTTCTCAGAAGTTTTGTGACAGACTATACTAATGGATAACAATTTACAGTAATTTTCAGAAACAACATGGAGGTGGTTTTCATACATACACACACAAAAAAATATTCCCTCTTACCTTACTAAGAAGTCTAATCCAGCTTTATGTATACATATGCACAGATATCATAATACACATTAAGATTTAATTGCATAGATGTTAGATACTAATGAAATTCTCCTTTCAAAACATATGATATAAAAGACCATAAAGTAGAGAATTACATGACACTGATGGAAAAATAAAATCTAAAATGGAAGGCCAAGCAAAGACAAAACTTTAAAATTATTAGAGTGATACTGGTACACTTCCATGAATAATATATTTATTTACCTATTACATATATATATATATATATATATATATATATATATATATTCTACCTATATATTTATTTGTTCTACCATATTCCACTCATCTATATATGTGAATAATTTATAGAATAGAAAAAAATTAATATGCATATAAATAAGTATCTCCACAGTTTTCAGGGTTTTTGTCTTTCTCTTATATAAAGCACACACAACTTCCTTGAGTGACAAAGCTGAATCATTGCTTAGAGAACCTATGGAGAAAATCATTTCTATATATTTATCTTTCTCTTATATAAAGCACACAGAACTTCCTTGAGTGACAAAGCTGAATCATTGCTTAGAGAACCTATGGAGAAAATCATTTCTATATATAATGTCTTATGCTAAAAATGTTCTTACCTACTTTACATATTAAATGGTACTATACACAAAGTTCTACAAGAACTTGGTAAACAATTCATATTTATCATTTAAAAGGCCAAAAAGTGGCTAATATATTTAAATTGATTGATTTATAAAATATATAAATAATGTTAGCTGTCTTTTTTCCTAAATTCCTCAAGTTTTTATTTTTAAATTATATTATAATAATATCATGCTGGGGCTATGCTGTGGTTCACCTGCTTGAGTGGACATCTTACCATTTGTAAGGACTCAAGTGCAAGTCCCTAACCCCCACCTGCAGGGAGGAAGCTACACAAGTGGTGAAGCAGTTCTGCAGGTGTCTGTCTCTCTACTTCTCTATCTCTCCATACCTATCAATTTTTCTCTGATCCCATGCAATAAATTATTATTTTTTTAAATTTTTATTTATAAAAAGGGAACACTGACTAAAACCATAGGATAAGAGGGGTACAACTCGACACAATTCCCACCACCAGAATTCTGTATCCCATCCCCTGATAGCTTTCCTATTCTTTATCCCTGGGTACGGACCCAGGGTTATTATGGGATGCAGAAGGTGGAGGGTCTGGCTTCTGTAATTGCTTCCCTGCTGAACATGGGCATTGGCAGTTCTGTCCATACTCCCAGCCTGTCTCTCTCTTCCCCTGGTTGGGTGCCGGGCTAGCTTCACCAGAGAGAGAAAAAAGGAACTCATGGCAGTGTGGTAATACAACTCTTTATTAATGAGATGACCCAGAGTCAACTATGAGCACAGTGGGTTTAGGCCACGTGGAGCTAGCAAAATGGCTGCATCTCACTATGCACACCAGCCCTTCTCCAGGTCTTCTTCAGGTCAGGATGCGGAAGAGAAAGAGAATGAAACTGGAACAGCAGCAGGCTTTATAGGGTAAAAACTGGAAGTGGAAAGTCAGAAAAGGAAATGGCTAAGAAAGGGGGTAGAGAGAACCAAAAGGCATGCTGGGAAGGTGGAGGCATCCTTAGAAACTGTTGCAATGGTTTTAACTGAACTAGCAATACCCTGAGGGGATAATGTGGTGGGGATCTTTCAGGCAAAGCAATGATTATGTAAATAGATCATAGTGTCAGCAATGGAGCAGAGCGGGGGGTGGGGGGTGGTGGCTTTAAGGCCCAAAAGTTAGGTGGGGTTGTGGGGTTGTCAGGACATATCGGTGGGGTCATCTACCCAGGGAAGTCCAGTTGGCATAATGTTAGCATCTGAAACCTGGTGGCTGAAAGAAGAGTTAACATATGGAACCAAACAAATTGTTGACTAATTATGAACCTAAAGGCTGGAATAGTTCAGATGAAGAGTTGGGGGATCTCCAATTTGTATATAGTTAGTAGTTCTATTTTAGTTATATTCCAAAGAGCCAATGACTATACTAGATTTTTTTCTCTTTTTTTCCTGAGTCTGACATCTGAAATACCATACTATGCTTAGGCTTCTAGGTCCCAGGTTCAATACCCAGCACCACTATAAACCAGAGCTGAGCAGTGTTCTGATCTTTATCTATGAATCTTTAAATAAAATAAAGTAAAACAATCAATTTATATTAGAAATAACAAAAACAAGTTCTAGTGAAGATATGGGGGAGAACATTTCTACACTGTTGGTGGGTATATAAATTGGTTCAACTTCTATGGAAAACAATCTGGAGTTTTTCAGAGCATTAGACACTGACCTATCTTCTGACACAGCAATTAATCTCCTATCCTAGAGATTTATAAATAAAAAATAAAAAATCCCTGAGGATATGTATATGTATATGTATATGTATATGTATATGTATATGTATATGTATATGTATATGTATATGTATATGTATATGTATATATCTTTACAGCAGTACTGTTTATAACAGCCCTAACTTGGAAGTAACCCAGGTGACCAGTGACAGTTGAGTAGTTAAGAAAGCTATGGCATAAGTACATAATGGAATACAACTTGTCTGTGAGAAATGTGGCTCTCTTCCATTGCCACATTTTAGATAGAATAAGAAGGAATCATGTTAAGTGAGATAATCCAGAAGGAGAAAGGCAAATATCTCATCATCTCAATTGTAGGTAGAACTTAAGAAATAAGGAAAGACAGGGAAAAACACAGAATGAAATACTGACTAGGTATGGTCTGCTACAGCAAAGTACTCAGGAGAACTGAGGGGGAAGGAGGAGGCTGAAAAAACACTGAGGGCTGAATGCATGAACTATGGAGGAAGACTTGAAATAGTGGGAATGTGATACAGACACCTTTCTTATCTTACCTATGGAGAGATAAGAAATTATATTCATATGACAACTGTCTCCTACATCATTTTTCTAATAAAACATTAAAAATGAAAATAATGGATATCATGCTAAAATCTCTAATTGGAAATGCACAAGTATATTCAGATCATCATACATGTTTATGCCTGTATTCTTTCTACGTGTTGACTATATAAGTCACTTAAGAAATTCGTGAACAATTACATTTACAACATTCCTAAATATGAAAAAAATCACTGTACATGTTATCTATATTTGAAAATCCTGATTAACTTTAAAAATTTTAGGGATTTTTGACAGAGGTCTAGCTCACCCATTAGTTAAGCTAATGCCATATATATATATATATATACATACATATATATATATATATATATATATATATATACATATATATACATATATATATATTCACATGCTGAAACCATATGGGAGCATTCTCTCTCTCATTCTTACTTTCGCTCTCTCTAAATGAAAATGTTGTTGCACAAGGCCCTGGATCCTCAAAAAAAAAACAAAACAAAAAAAAAACAGGGAGTTTGGTGGTAGTGCACAGGCAGGCAGTCAAACAGGTCTGCAAGGTGTCTATCTTTCTCTCCCCCTCTCCACTCCTCCTCTCTCTATTTCTCTCTGTCCTATCTAACAATGATGACATCAATAACAACAATGATAACTACAACAATGATAATAAAATAAGGGCAACAAAAGGGAAAATAAATAAATATAAAAAACATGCTAACACAAAATAAAATTATAGTCTTAATTTCTCAGACTATAAGAAATATTCAAAATGTTAAATATTAATTTTTTCACAAGCACACTGACATAGAAAGATAAACAGACAAGGAAAACTACCCTTTTGTAAATAATGTATCATATTAACAAGAAGCTCTACATCCCAATTAAAATACTTTACAAGTATATTTTTGCTTTAGCAGATTTCATGTATAAACCCTGGTTTGAACAAATAAAAATGCATTAATAACAAATGAGCTACTTGCAGATTTCTAGTAATTCCTTCAGAGCTTCTAATATCTGCTTTGGAACAGAGCAAAAAAGACATTTTCAACATGCAGACTACTGGTAAGTTGAATTTTCCAAACTGTTATTTTAAAGTATCACAAAAGCTCATAGAGGCAAAAAGACCTAACAACTTCCACATTCTGTTTTCTGTAGTGGAATGTTCTCTGAATATCCCCAGGCCACTGTCCCCATTTATTTCTACAATATAAGGTTGTTTTAGGTTGTGAGAGAAAGAAAGCTTCACTTAATGAACATCATTTGGAGAACTGTTGGGAGGTGTTTGATTCTGATTGATTGTAAGCATCTCAGCTAGTCACCAGAGGCTACAGACTCACACACAGCCCCACACATGAACATCTGAATTCCTTGATGAGAACAAATAAAAGAAGCCTATTGCATTAGCCACTTTTGTAAAATAAGCCAACTACAGTTAATTCTTCATTGATCATTGTACAGTTTGTGAACATGTTCAGACTCAGATGCCTTGGGTTTTAATCCAGGTGTCATCACTTATTATCTGGCAGGATTTAAGGAAAGGTAATTGCTGAAAAGAAGATAAAGCACTGATATGTGCACATTACTGTGAAGATTAAGTAAAGTGCTGGTCTCGATCACATAACTATTTACATTTTGAAATCCTGCATCATGTTTTATTAGTTATTATTAAAAAGCCCCAAGGCAGATTTTCTGTGAAGCATGTTGAGATCTGAGAAATAATAACTTAGAAGGAAAATTCATTCATTAATCAGGTTATCACAAAAAAGTACCACAGATTAGATGGACAAAGTAACAAAATTTATTTCTTATTTTTCTGGTTTCTAAATAAATTTGATGTGCTCTTTAAGTATTTTGCTTATTAGCCTATTGTCTGTTGTATGGCTTGTAAAAAATCTTCCATTCTGTGAGGGGTCTCTTTGTATGATGATGGTTTCTTTTGCTGTGCTGAATCTTTTCAATTTGATATGTTCTCACTGGTTTATTTTTGCTTTGGTCTTCCTTGTGACTGGGTCTGTATCATTAAAGATGCCCTTGAGATTTTGATGGGAAAGTATTCTGGCAATATTTTCCTCTAAGTATTTGATAGTTTCTGGTCTAATATACAAATCATTGATGCATTTGGAATTTACTTTTGTTTATGGTTATATAAAGTGGTTCAGTTTCATTCTTCTGCAAGTTTCAACCTAATTTTCCCAAAACTGTTTATTGAAGAGAATGTGCTCCCATTTAATATTTTGGGCCCACTTGTCAAAAAATAGATGCCCATTGATGTATAGTTCATTTTGGGACTTTCAATTCAAAACAAAACTTTATACAGGCACTGACAACTGTATATACCATGAACCATTAATCCTCCCAATTAGAAATAAGACAAAAATAGTGACCCCACTAGTGCCATCTTATTTTGAATATGGTCTCATCTCTTGCACATAGTGTTGAACTTTAGGTTTTCAGAGTCAGCCAGGAGCTAAAAAGTCCATTTTATAAAGCTTGAACATTCATTTTTTTCAGTGTAGAATATGAAAAAAGATTAAACTCCAGTTCTCTTCTCAAACCAGAGATTCTTTCTTAAAGACAAGTACTCTAATGGTTACTATTTTCTTTGTGGTATAAATAAATAAATAGATTTATTTATTTAACTTTATTTTAATGAGAGGTATATAGAGAAAAAAGAAATATAGATCAGATAACTGCTCAACTATGGCTTATAGTGGTGTTGGGTCATGAAATGAGACTTCAGAACCTCAGGTATATATTCTTTATTGGAGGATTAATGTTTTACATTCAACAGTAAATACAATAGCATAACATTTCCCAGTTTTCCATATAACAATACAACCCTCCACTAGGTCCTCTGTCATCCTTTTCCAGTACATTTACTCTCCCCCTCAACCATCCCAGAGTCTTTTATGTTGGTGCAATACACCAACTCCAGTTTTCTTGTGTTTTCTCTTCTGATCTTGTTTTTCAACTTCTGCCTAAGAGTGAGATCATCTCATAATCATCCTTCTGCTTCTGACTTATTTCACTTAACATGAATTTTTCAAGGTCCATCCAAGATGGGCTGAAAATGGTGAAGTCACCATTTTTAATAGCTGAGTAGTACTTCATTGTGTATATGCACTACAATTTTCTCATCCACTCATGTGTTGATGGAAATCTGGGTTGCTTACAGGTTTTGGCAATTACAAATTGTGCTGCTATGAACATCAGTATCAACAAATCTTTTTGTATGGGGGCATTGGGTTCCTTGGGATATATCCCAAGGATAGGAATTGCAGGATCATTGGGTAGGTCCATTTCTAGTCTTCTGAGAGTTCTCCAGATTGCTCTCCACAGAGGTTGGACCAACTGACATTCCCACCAACAGTGCAGGAGGGTTCCTTCACCCCCACAAACACTTAAGCATTTGTTGCTGCTACATTTATCATGTATGACATTTTCACAGGAGTGAAGTGGTATCTCATTGTTGTCTTTATTTGCATTTCTCTGATAATCAATGGCATAGAGCATTTTTTTCATGTGTTTCTCAGCCTTATAGATGTCTTCTGTGATGAATATTCTGTCCTTGTCCTCTACCCATATTTGTTTTCTTGTTGTTGAGTTTGGCAAGCTCTTTATATTTTTGGTTATTTGTCTCTTGTCTGATGTATGGCATATAAAGATCTTCTCCCATTCTGTGAGGGGTCTTTTGTTTTGGGAAGTGGGTTATTTTGCTATGCAGAAGCTTTTTAATTTTTTTGTATTCCCATAGGTTTATACTTACCTTAGGTTTATACTTACCTTAGTCTTCTTTGTAATTGGATTTGTTTCATTGAAGATGTCTTTAAAATTTATACAGAAAAGAATTCTGCCAATATTTTCCTCTAAGTATTGGATAGTTCTGATCTAAAAATGCAAGTCCTTGATCGACTTGGAATTTACTTTTGTATTTGGTGAAATAGAGTGGTTCAGTTTCATTCTTCTGCATGTTTCAACCCATTTTTTCCAACACCATTTGTTAGAGACTCTGCTTTCCCTGCAACTTTGTCAAAGATTAGACATCCATAGGTGTTGGGGCTTACTTCTGGGCTCTCAATTCTATTCCACTGGTCATTGTGTCTTTTCATGTTACAGTAACAAGCAAATTTGATGGCAATGGCCATATAATACAATTTGAGATCTGGGAGTGTGATGCCTCCAGTTCTGTTCTTTCTTCTCAAGATTGTTTTGGCAATTGTAGGTCTTTTCTGGTTCCAGATAAACATTTGTAGCATTTATTCTAGTATCCTAAAAGTGTTCTGGTGTCTTGATGGGGATAGCATTTTATTTGTATATGGCTCTGGGTAGTATACTCATTTTGACGATGTTAATATTTCCAACCCCAAAACATGGAACATTTTTCCACTTCTTTGTGTCATTTTCTATTTCCTTGATTTGTGACTCATAATTTTCAGTATACAAGTCTTTCACTTCTTTGTTTAGGTTCATTCCTAGACATGTTATTGTTTTTGTTGCTATAGTAAAATAAATTGATTTCTGGCTTTCAACTTCTTCTAACTTAGTGTTTGCATAGAGGAATGTTAATTTTGTAGACTGACGCCTTACTGTCTTGCCTGATGATTTCCAAAAGCTTCTTGCTGGATTCCTTAGGTTTTTCTAGGTATACTCTCATGTCATCTGCAAATAGGGAGATTTTGACTTCTCTTCCAATCTATCTCCATTTAATTCCTTGCTCCTGCCTGATAGTTATGGCAAGAACTTCCAACACTGTTTCGAATAATAATGGTGATAGTGGGCATCCTGTCTAGTACGTGATCTGAGGGGAATGCTTCCAGTTTTTCACCATTGAGTATGATGTTGAATATACGTTTGGTACATATAGACTCCACTATCTTCAGGAATTTTCCATCTATTCCCATTTTTTAATGTTATGATTATAAAGGGATGTTGTATATTGTCAAAGGATTTCTCTGCATCTATTGATATGACCATGTGGTTTTTGGTCTTTCATTTATTGATGTGGTGGATTATGTTGATTGATTTATGTATATTAAACTAACCTTGCATTCCTGGGATAAACCCTACTTGGTCATGTTGAACATGCTGTATCCGGTAGGGTAGAATTTTTTTCATTGTTTTAGCATCTATGTTCATCAGAGATAGTGGTCAGTAATTTTCTTTTTTGATTTTGTCCTTGTCTGCTTTTGGTAAAAAAGTGATATTGGCTTCATAGAAGCTGGGAGGGAGTATTCCAGTGTCTTCAATCTTCTGGAAGACTTTTAAAAGTAGAGGTATTAGTTCTTCTTTAAAGGTTTTGTAGAATTCATTTGTAAAACAAACTTGTCCAGGACTTTTATTCTTGGGAAGGTTTTTGATAACTGTTTCAATTTTGTTGGCTATGATGGGCCTGTTTATATTATCTAGTTCCTCTTTATTTAATGTTGAAAGTTTGTAGGTATTTAGGAAACTTTCCATTTCTTCTAGGTTCTCTAGCTTGGTGGCATATAGTTGTCCATAGAATCACGTGTGATATACTGAGTTTCTGTGGTGTCTGTTATGATATCTCCTCTTTCATTTAAGATCTGATATATTTGGGTTTTCTCCCTTTGTTGTTCTGTGAATCTGGCTAAATGTTTGTAGATTTTGTTCACTCTTTCGAAGAACAACATTTATTTTCTTTGATCCTGTGTATCTTTTTTGTATTTCAATGTTATTTATTTCTGCCATAACTTTAGTTATTCCTGTCCTTCTGGTTGCTTTATGGTTTCTTTTATCTTCTTGTGGGTTTTAAGATGTGCAATCAGGTTGTTTATTTGTGTTTTTTTTTTTCTTTTTCTTATTTCCTAATGTGTACTTGTATGGCTATGAACTTCCCTCTCAGTACTGCATTAGCTGTGTACCAAATAGTTTGATAGCTTGTGTCTTCATTTTCATTGAACTCTCAAAACATTTTGATTTCTTCTTTTATTTCCTCTTTTACCCAGTAGTTGTTAAGGAGTATACTGTTGAGCTTCCACATATTAGAACTATTAATAATCTTTTGTTTATTTTTTTAAATTATTATTATTATTATTATTTTTTTTTTTTTTAAGAAAGGATTAATTAACAAAACCATAAGGTAGGAGGGATACAACTCCACACAATTCCCACCACCCAATCTCCATAACCCACCCCTCCCCTGATAGCTATCTCATTCTCTATCCCTCTGGGAGCATGGACCCAGGGTCATTGAGGGTTGCAGAAGGTAGAAGGTCTGGCTTCTGTAATTGCTTCCCCGCTGAACATGGGCATTGACTGGTGGGGCCATACCCCCAGTCTACCTCTCTCTTTCCCTAATAGGGTGTGTGTCTGGGGAAGCTGAGCTCCAGGACACAATGGTGGGGTCTTCAATCCAGGGAAGCCTGGCCAGCATCCTGGTGGCATCTGGACCTGGTGATTGAAAAGAGAGCCAAGCAAATTGTTGAGCACTCATGGACCCAAAGCTTGGAATAGTGGAGAGGAAGTGTTCGGGAGGTACTCACTGCAAACTCTAGTGTATGTCTGCTTTCAGGTATATATTTTGCAGTAGTTTATGGATACATGTGAACATAAGCTCTCTCTCACAGAAACTGGTGTATATCTAGGTTATGGGACTTTGTTAGAAAGTGAACCACCTGAGAAGAAATTAGAGTGTACTATAAAAGGAAAGGTCTCACCCGAGTAATGAAGCTGAAGGGTTGTCATTTCACCCGTGAAGTCTCTGGACACAGTCTGAGGTGAAGCATGTTGAGGTGGCAATCATTGCGTTGGTTAAGTTGTGATCGGCGGATGCAATATTATTTGGTATGGATTGGGAGATGCATACGGGAAAGTGGGCCCTATCCAAGGGTTCCAGGACTGGAGGAAGTAGGGGCTCTATAGTAAAGATGTGAGGTTCCTGCTGTCTTAGGGTTCAAAAAGACAATCGATAGTTAATGTTATCATGACATTATTTGGTAATTGGGTTAACTTTAAAAAGTCCTTTTGTTATGGTTTGCTGATACAGTATCCAGTATCTTGTATATATCCAATAGCTGTGCTATTGGATGCTTCTAATCTACTTGGTCTAGGCTTTTGAGAGAGTCCACATATCAAATACACAGTCTATATATTAAAAAGATTCAGTTTGTGTTTTTAAAAACTTTGAGACATACAATTGATTTTCCCCCTCTCATATTAATTAACTACTGATATATGTCTACATTTTGCTAGAAGTCCACATACATCAACAGAATTTGAGAAAGAAGAACAGAAAGGGAAACTAAAAAGCAGGATCTGATTAAATCAAGAGCAGGGCACCAATGTAAAAACACTGTGTTGAAGAGGAGGGTGGCCATTGGGCTTCCCGGCATGGTGGAGGGTGGGGGGGTAGGGTTGGTGGTGGGGATGGGACACAGTCTTTTGGTGGTGGGAGTGGTGTTTATGTACAATTAAAGTGTAAACATTATATAAACAACTAATTAATATGAGGCTGTCTTCTCCCTGTGTCTACACATAGACTTTCCTATGTTTCTGTGTCTCAATGTCCTTTTAAGTAAAATAGTCATATCAATTAGAACCCACCCTCAAGACTCTAAAATTTACTTTTATTACATTCTTTAATCCTTAACTTCAAATAAAGTCAGATTCAATGATATTTACAGTTGGAGAACTTTATCAGATCAATTTTACAGTATCTCAACTTAGCCCATTAACAAAAAGTATCAGGATTATCAGAGGCAAAGAAAAAGATCTAGATAAAAGGTTATAGATTCCCTACAATTCCAGTCATAAAATTCATAGTAAAGATTAGGAATGAGTGTCTTGAGGACTGAATCTTAATTTGGAAATGTTTGATATATCAAATATCTTAGTGCCATACACAGAGTATGCACTCAGTAATTATTGGTTGGATATGCATTCTCCCGGAAAACTCAGAATAATTTTGAGTGGCTACTCATAGGTGAATAATTTACTCTCCAACTCCTGTACATTAATATGTATATTGATATATGGGTATATTATATAGCATTGCTATTATATACAGAAATATGTATATATTTCTGTGGTATGTAGATGATAATTGTTTTATGTTTGGATATTTAAACATCTACTGGGTTCGTTAATTTAAATGGCATTTGAAGAGATAACCTCTGTTGTCAGCATAATGAAATTGATATTATTTACATAATCACAGAAAAAAAGTCTAAAAAGAGACTACGGTGTATACTGTGAGAATGTTTACTAAATTCAGTAGTGCAAATGTTTTTGATGTTCCTTTTACTATGATTCTGAACTTCCCATGATCATTGGTGAAGTGTGAATAAAACTGATATGTGGCAAAATAGACAAGGGAAAAGATTTTCAGGGAAAGATTTATGATTGGTGGAACATTTCTTTGGTGTCTCCTACCTCTCTCAAAAACAAAAAAGAACAAGCCATCTCAGAAGCAGAGTACTCTATCTACATGTACTTGGGGATTTTGGCTTTAAAACAGGGTGGGGTTGTGAGAAGCATGTTAATTCTATAGAAATATAGGTGAAATGAAATATACATTTTAATAGAGGTAGAGAAGGCAGAGGAGAAAGAGAACCATAACAGATAACACCTTCAATGCAGTGGGGCCAGGCACAAACCTGGGTGATGCACATGACAAAACAGCAAAATATTCAAGTGAACAATTTCACTGAATCAAAATAGTCTTTTTTTTTTTTCGCTGGGGCTCAGTGCCTGCATTAGGAATCCACTGCTCCTGGAGGCCATTGCTCCCATTTTGTTGCTCTTGTTGTTATTGTTTCCATTACTGTTGTTGGATAGGACAGGGAGAAATTGAGAGAGGAGGGGAAGATGGAGAAGGGGAGAGAAATATAGACACCTGCAGACCTGCTTCACCACTTGTGAAGCAACTCCCCTGTAGGTGAGTTTGGGTGGGAGGGGGTGCATACCAGGATCCCCATCATGTACACTTAACCTGCTGTGCTATCACCCACCCCCCTAAAAATATTCATTCTTAAAATGTCAAAAAATTCTTTAAAAATGCATAAAACTCACTGAAATAACTCAATTAAAAGCACAAAATAAATATAACAAATAAGATGAGGTGTCTGATATGTTCTTTAACTTGAATGCAAAATGCATTTAAAGAGCTTGATCTTTGGTTTGAGACAGTGTGTTCCTCTATTGTGACAGATTAAGAGGAAAGGATTATGGGTAAAAGGTGTCAGGAGACCTACAGCAGGGAAGTGAGATATTGGAGAATAGTATGTAAGAGTTAATCATTTGAAAATGTTTCGAAATAACTTCAGATTAATAAAGCAGTCTCTAGAAATAGTAGTTCCCTGTGTACATTTCTCCTATCTTCTCCCAGTGATAACACCCTACATGACAAAAATGGATATTAAAGCAAGGACAATTATACTGATAAAATAAAAAAAATGTTAATGAAATTACATCTTTATTTAAATTTACAAATATTGAATAGCTAATTCAAATATTATAATATGGATAGGTAAGTGTAAATGCTACTACCAACAAGGAATTAAAACTCAATTATACTGAAGAGACATCCTAAGGTTACCTTCTCAGAATCACATACTCTTTCCCTCATATCAGTCCTTGATAGTCACTAATCTCATCTCAACTAGAGTTTTTACCCATTATATAAAGCAGAGAATTTCAGCTTGTTATGATTTAATAGGTATTATTTTTGCATGGAAGTGCTTTATCACTAATTCATATGAAAAAAGTAAATATTACCAGGTCCAAAATAGCAGTCTATCAAACTCTATCATATAGAAATGATCTACTTTCAGATAACAAGGAAAATTTGTATTATAATTTGGTCCTAACAAGAATATTAAATAGTGTGATCCTAGAAGTGGAACAGTGGATAAAGTGTTGGGCTCTCAATCATGAAGTCCTGAGTTTTATTCCAGACAGCACATGTATCAGAATGATGCTCTGGCTTTCTCTCTTCTTGCCCCTTTAATTAATAAATAATATTATTTAAAAAGAACATTAAATATTAGAATTTGGCTTTAAAAGAGCTAATGTTCCTCTTGTGTAAAATCCTAGGCTAAATCCTAAGAACCATTCATGCACACATATTAGAATATTATATAAATTGAACTACACAGTGTAATGTTTTGAGTTTGCTTTATTTAGTTCAGCACAAAGTCCTTCAGCTCCATTCAAGCTGTCTTGTGTAGCAATAATTTGTTTCTACCAAAGCTAAATAGTATTTCACTGCATGAGCAAATCATAACTTGCTTATGCATCAGTTCACTGAAGTACATGTGAGGTACTTCCATTTTGGATATTACAAATTAAACTGTAGTTAGCATTCCTGATAATTTTCCTATGTGATAACTAAGCTTTTAGTTATCCATAGTAAAATCCAAATAGTAGAACTGCTAGGTCATATACTGAATGTGTTTATTAGAAGTTAATTTAAAGGCCACATGCACATGGTTTAGTGCACATGACACAGTGTGCAAGGACATGTCTTTGAGGTCCTGGTCCCCAGCTGCAGGGGGAAAGCTTTGCCAGTGGTGAAGCAGTGCTATAGGTGTCTCTCTCCCTCTTTCCTTCTCTTTCACACATTTCCCTCTCAATTTATGGCTATCTTTATCCAATAAATAAATAAAAATAATCTTTTTAAAAAAGGAAACTGTTAAAATACTTTATTTTGTAAATATTTATTTATTTATTATTGGATAGAGACAGAAATTGAGAAGGGATGGGGAGATAGAGAGGGAGAGAAACAGAGAGACACCTGCAGCACTGCTTCACCTCTGGCAAAGCTTTCCCCCTGCAGCTGGGGACCAGGGCCTTGAATCTGGCTCCAAAGGTACTGTAATGTTTGCACTTAGCTAAGTGTCCCACCACCTGGCCCCCATAAACTATTTTTTAAGTAACAATTGATTCAGAGAGTGAGTGGGGAGATGGAGAGAAAGCATGGGGTGATGTATATTTAAAGAGGGTTCCTTGTCATTTTAAGAAATACTAAGAAAGAAATTGGGGGTACCAGCCATTGGTTCACCTGGTTAAGCACACACATTATCATATGCTAGGACCCAGATTTGAGCCATGGCTTCTCACTTGCACAGAGAAAAGGTTTAAGAGTGGTGAAGTAGGGCTGCAAGTATCTCTCTTTCTCTATCCCTGACTTCTCCTCCCCTCTCAATTTATATCTACCCTATCAAATAAAACATATACAGAGAGAGACAGAGACAGAGAAATAACAGGTGAAGAAAATAATAGGAGTCTGATGTTGTGGTGCACACATGGTTGAGCACACATTACAGTGTGCAAGGACCTAGGTTTGAAGCCCCAGTCTCCACCTGCAGGGAGAAAGCTTTGAAAGTGGTGAAGCAGGGTTGCAGGGGTCTCTCTGTCTCTCTCCTTATCTATCTCCCCTATTGCTTTATTTTCTGTTGATCTCTAACCAATAAATAAATAAAGATAATAAAAAGGAAGAAGAATAATAAAATAAGTAAAAGAAAATCACTGCCAGGAGCAGTAATTTCATTGTGCTGGCACTGAGCACAGAGATAATCCTGGTGTCAATTATAGAAAATTTTAAAAAGGAGGGGGGAGGAAAGGAAAGTAGAAGAGAAGGAAAAGGAAGGGAGGGGAGAAGAGAGAAGAGGAGGGTAGGGGAAGGGAGGAGAGAGGAGGGGAAGGGAAAGGAGAAGAGGGGAGGGAAGAGGAAGGGAGAGGAGGAAAGAGGAGGGGAGGGGAGAGGTGGGGAGAGGAGGAAGGGGAGAGGAGGGAAGAGGAGGGGAGGGGAGAGGAGGGAAGAGGAGGGGAGAGGAGGGGAGGGGAGAGGATGGGGAGGGGAGAGAAGGGGAGAGTAGAGGAGAGGAGGGGAGAGGAGAGGAGAGGAGAGGAGAGGAGGGGAGAGGAGAGGAGGGGAGAGGAAAGGAGAGGAGAGAAGGGGAGGGGAGAGGAGAGGAAAGAAGGGGAGGGGAAGGGAGAGGAAAGAAGGGGAGGGGAAGGGAGAGGAGAGGAGGGGAGGGGGAGGGAGAGGAGAGGAGGGGAGGGGAAGGGAGAGGAGAGGAGGGGAGGGGAGTAGAGAGGAGAGGAGAGAAGGAGAGGGGAAGGGAGAGGAGAGGAGGGGAGGGGAGAGGAGAGGAGAGGGGAGGAGAGGAGAGGAGGGGAGGGGAGCGGAGAGGAGAGGAGAGAAGGAGAGGGGAAGGGAGAGGAGAGGAGGGGAGGGGAGAGGAGAGGAGAGGAGAGGAGAGGAGAGGAGAGGAGAGGAGGGGAGGGGAGGGGAGGGGAGAGGAGAGGAGAGGAGAGGAGAGGAGAGGAGGGGAGGGGAGTGGAGGGGAGAGGAGAGGAGGGGAGGGGAAGGGAGGGGAGGGGAAGGGAAGGGAAAAATTGGGGGTGAACTTAGAAATATACTCCATACTTTGCATGTGTGAAACTCTGGGTTTGACCACTGGACTAGCATAAAATATCAGATCTCTAATCTGCCTGTCTCTCTTGCTCTCACAAGTTCAGGAAAATTATAACTATTTAAAAATTATAAAATAATATGTAAGTTTTATCTGACAATGCCCTTCCTAAAATTTCAGTGCATAACATTCCACTTTACTTTTCAAAATGAGTTATATAACATTTGATTTACAAAATTCTCAAAATGAATTGATTTTTCAGATGATGACATTTTCCTTTTCATCCAAAGTGTTTTCAATTAAATTATACTAGTATATTTCAATAATATTTCATGCATTGTCTCAACTCATCATATTTAAGATAATGAATATTATTAAACTATTCTTTAACAGAAAGGTATTTTTATGAAACATCTATTCAGATTGGAATGGGACAGTATAAATGTAATTCAAACCTATTTTACTTTTAATTAAACAGAAGTATATTACTAACTTAATAATGGCTTAAAGTATTATAAGATTTGAGGGGATGGATCTGGGCAGTAGTGCACTCAGTTGAGTACACACATTACCATGAGTAAGAACCTGGGTACAAGACCCCCACTTCCATCTATAGGGGGGAAGCATTAAAAATAGTTAATCAGTGCTACAGTTATCTCTTTCTCTCTCTACCCATTCCTTCTTAATTTCTTGCTATCCTCTCAGATTAAACCATAGTAAATAAATATTTAAATTAAAAAAAATTCCAGAGGTATAGTTCAACACTCTACACATGAAACGGCACTACAATAAAAAAATATAGAAGAAGCAATAGGTTGTGGCAATCAAAAAAGGCACATGTTAACGTGTGAGAATACAAGCCTCTCCAACACCCCCCACCCCCACCCCCACCTTCAAGAAGGAGTGAGGGGAAAGTTTACAAGCAATGGAGTATCCTGAAGGTGTTTCTCTATTTTTACTTTTTTTCTAATATTTTCAATTATTTATTAGATAAAGATAGCCAGTAATTAAGAGAAAGTGGGAGATATATATAGAGAGAGACACCTGCAGCCCTGTTTCACCACTCATAAAGCTTTCCCTCAGCAGGTAGGGACCAGGAGTTTAAACGCAGATAACTGTATATTGAAACATGTGCACTCAACCAGGTGTACCACCAAACGGCCCCTCGGGAGTCTCTTTGCTACCTCCTCACTCTCTCCTTATGTCTCTATGAATTTTTTTTAAAAAAATTTTTAAAAATGAAGAAAATAAAAAATACATCAATAGTAATACAATAATAGTGGGAGACTTTTAACACCCCACTATCACACTTAGACAGATCAACAAAACACAGAATCAACAAAGAAACAAGAGAATTAAATGAAGAGATAGACAGAGTAGACCTCTTGGACATTTTCAGAGCTCTTCACCCCCAAAAATTGGAATACACATTTTTTTTCAAATCCACACAACACATACTCAAGGATAGAATACATGTTAGGCCACAAAAACAGTATCAATAAATTCAAGAGCATTGAAATCATCCGAAGTATCTTCTCAGACCACAGTGGAGTAAAACTAACATTTAACAACAAACAGAAAATTATTAAAAGTCACAGAATCTGGAAACTAAACAAGAACCAGTGGGTCAGAGATTCACTCAAGCAGGAAATTCAAATGTTCCTGGAAACAAATGAAAATGAAGACACAACCTATCAAAATATATAGGGCACAACTAAACCAGTACTGAAAGGGAAACTCATAGCCATACAATCACATATTAAACAACAAGAAAATACCCAAATAAACAAACTTACTGCACACCTTAAGGACTTAGAGGAAAAGGAACAAAGGAACCCTAAAGCAACCAGAGGGACAGAAATCACTAAAATTAGAACAGAAATAAACAACATTGAAAAAAAGAGAACCATACAGAAGATCAATGAAGCCAAATGTTGGTTCTTTGAAAAATTAAACAAGATTGACAAACGGCTATCCAGACTCACAAACAAAAAAGGCAGATGAATCAAATTCATAGAATTGTAAATGATAGAGGAGATATCACAACTGACAGCACAAAAATCCAGAAAATCAAGTGAGACTTCTATGAAGAACTATATGCCACCAAGCTAGAAAATCTGGAAGAAATGGAAGAATTAGTAGAAGCATATGACCTTGCAAAACTGAACCAAGAAACTATAAAACCTAAATACACCAATCACAGAAAAATAAATTGAAACCATTATTAAGAACCTCCCTAACAACAAAAGTCCTGGACCAGATGGATTCACAAACGAATTCTACATAACCTTCAGGAAACAGTTAATACCCATACTCCTAAAGCTTTTCCATAAGATCAAAGAAACTTTCTATGAAACCAACATCACTCTGATAGCCAAAGCAGATAGAGACACAACAAAAAAAAGGAAAACTACAGACCAATATCTGTAATGAAGACAGATACCAAAATATTAAACAAGATCTTGGCCAAACACATACAGCAGCACATCAAAAAGATTATTCATCACAACTAAGTGGGATTCATCCCAGGAAAGCAAAGCTGGTCCAGCATCCATAAGTCAATCAATGTCATTCACCACATCAATAAAAGCAAAGCCAAAAACCACAGGATTATCTCAATAGATGCAGAGAAAGCCTTTGACAAAATCCAATGCCCATTCATGCTCAAAACCATACAAAAATGGGAATAGATGGGAAATTCCTAAACATAGTGGAATCCATATATAGCAAACCTACAGCCAACATCATACTCAATGGACAGAAGCTGAAAGCATTCCCCCTCAGATAGGGGACTAGACAGGGATGCCCACTATCACCATTACTCTTCAACATAGTATTGGAAGTTCTTGCCATAGCAATCAGGCAAGAGAAAGAGATCAAAGGAATACAGATTAGAAGGGAAGAAGTCAAGCTCTCACTATTTGCAGATGATATGATAGTATACATAAAAAAAAACCTAAAGAATCCAGTAGAAAACTACTGGGAGTTATTAGGCAATATAGCAAGGTATCAGGCTACAAAATCAATGTACAAAAATCAGTGGCATTTCTCTATGCAAACACTAAAGCAGAAGAAGAAGATATCCAGAAATCTCTCCCATTCACTGTTGCAGCAAAATCAGTAAAATACCTAGGAATAAAGCTGACCAAAGAAGTGAAAGACTTGTATACTGAAAACTATGAGTCACTCTTCAAGGACATAGAAACTGATAGCAAGAAATGGAAAGACATCCCATGCTCATGGATTGGAAGAACAAATATCATCAAAATGAATATTCTCCCCAGAGCCATATACAAATTTAATGCAATACCCATCAAATTTCCACCAAGCTTCTTTAAGAAAATAGAACAAAAACTACATTCATTTATCTGGAATCTGAAAACACTTAGAATTGCCAAAACCATCTTGAGGAAAAGAAACAGAAACAGAGGCATCACATTCCCAGATCTCAAACTATATTATAAGGCCATCATCATCAAAACAGCCTGGTACTGGAACAAAAATAGGCACACAGACCAGTGGAACAGAATTGAAAGCCCATATCTAAACCCCCACACCTATGGACATCTAATCTATGATAAGGGGGTGATTATAGGGGAAGAATAAGATTGACAGGAGTTGAGCCTGTTACATATCCCACAATTAAAGAAGGCAGCCCCCCCCCAGTGAAAAGAAATCCATTACTCCCTCTCTTTTATGTGTGGCTGAGCAGCTGAAAAGATAGTTTCCAAGCCGGACCTGCTACCTCTAAGGAGAGGAAGCTACAGATATTTTTGGAAAAAGTTATCTTGCACTTTATCAATATTTTACTAGAAATTTTTACCAATGAATAGTACAAAGCCTTCAAGAAGGAACTATTACCTACCATAGTAAAATGAAATTCTTAGTATTTTAGAGGTGGTACAGCAGTAGAGCCCGAGATTTGCAACTTTGAGGTCACAATGTAACTAGGCAAATGGAGATGAAAAAATTATTGTTTAGAAACTCTAGTTAACAGGGGCTACAAATTAGCAACTGTGTTTCTCTCCTCTCCTCTCCTCTCCTCTCCTCTCCTCTCCTCTCCTCTCCTCTCCTCTCCTCTCCTCTCCTGGGTCAACAAGGAATACCAAAGGAGAAGGCAGGTCTAGAAAACTTTCAGGAACCAACTGAATTACTGGTAAGTGCAAACACGTGTGTCTTGTGGACAATGAGAAGCCTAAAGAGAGATTGAGCTGCAACTTGTAACAGTCTGGCAGTTTGCCAGTTGAGCCGTGTATACTTGGGGTGTGAGAGTCTCTTTGCATAACCACTATGCTATCTCTCCCCCATACTACTTTATCTCTTGGTCAGGAATGATAAAGCTAAGAAGCCTATTTATATATTAAAAGCCATCAGGCTCCCATAGTCTACAGGAAAGTAAAATAAAAAAATAGGCTTTAACAGCAACTGTGCTCTAACTCAGGGATTAAAATAATATTGAAACAGCTGTTAATATCCACAACTGTGAACTCTTTAAGTGCCTTATTTAGTCATAAGTCAATCCATGATAGAGTGATCAGTAATTTGAAAAGTACTTAGAGAAGGACCTCAAAATATACTATATAGAATTGTTAAGCCAACAAGAAGAAAAACGGGAAATTAACAAAGACAAGAGTACAGCTAAAAGCCCCCCAAAGGCTGAAACACAGAATAATGACATAAACATCAAATGCTAGTTAAGGAAATACTCACAAGAGTGAGTAAAGAGTTCAAAAGAATTGTTAATAGAAATGCAGAAATTCTCTAGTCTTGACAACATCAAAGACATAAAGGTTCAAGAAGCCCAGAGGGTCCCAAACAGAATTAACCCAGACTTAAGGACACCAAGACACATCATATTTAGAATGGAAAGGAATAGGATAAAGAAAGGATCCTGAAGGCTGCAAGAGAAAAAACAAAGAGTCACCTACAGAGGAAAACCCATAAGATTAGCAGCAGATTTCTCCATAGAAACACTCCAGGCCAGAAGAGAATGGCAATATATCTATCCAGTGCTCAGTGAGAAAGGCTTTCAACCAAGACTACTGTATTCTGCTAGACTGTCATTCAGACTAGATGGAGGAATAAAAACTTTCTCAGACAAGCAACAGTTGAAAGAATCAACTATCACCAAGCCTGCCCTGAAAGAATTTCTGAAAGGTCTTCAATAAACAGCCAGACCACCATAAATAGAACACTCTTAAAAAATCCACAATAATGGTGTTAAAATATCTTCAAGCTATGATATAAATAAATGTCAAAGTCCTGAATTCACTTATTAAAAGGTACAGAGTAGGAAGATGAATCAGAAAAGATAACCCAACAAAATGTGGTCTACAAGAAACCCACCTAACTAAACAAGACAAACACAGACTTAAAGTGGAAGTATAGAAAACTATTATACAAGCAAATGGCCCACAAAAAAGTGCAAGAACAGGGATTATCATATCTGACATGATAGTATTTAAAATAAATAAAATTTTAAAAGATTGATATGGACATTACTTAATGCTCAGAGGATCAGTAAGTCAAGAGGACTTAACAATTATTAACATCTATGCACCCAATGAGAAGCCATCTAAATAAATAAAACATCTACTGAAAGAGATACAGGAATGAGTTAACAGCAACACAGAAGTAGTAGGGGACTTCAACACACCACCCTCTCAACTTGACAGATCATCCAGGCAGAAAATCAATAAGGACATGAGGGAACAAAATGAAGAGATAGATTAAACAAGAACTATTGGACATTTTCAGAGTCATTCAGCCTAAAAAACAGGAATACACATTCTAACCAAGTCCAGATGGGTCATTCTCAAGGATAGACCATATGTTAGGCCACAAAGACAGCAGCATCAAATTCAATAGCATTGAAATCATCCCAAGCATCTTCTCAGACCACAGTGGAGTTAAACTAACAATTAACAATCAACAAAAATTAGTACTAGTCCCAAAATGTGAAGTTCAACAGTAAACTACTTCACAACTACTGGATCAAAGAGGAAATAAAAGAAGAAATCAAAATTTTTGAGAGTTCAATGAAAATTAAGGCACAAGCTATCAAAATATTTGGTACACAATAAGGCAGTACTGAGAGAGAAGTTCATAGCCACACAAGCTCACATTAGGAAACAAGAAAAAACACAAATAAACAACCTGATTGCACACCTTTAATACATAGAAGAAGAACAAAGGAACCCTAAAGCAACTAGAAGGACAGAAATAACTAAAGTTAGGGCAGAAATAAAGAACACTGAAAATAAGTAAATGATACAAAAGATCAATGAAAGTACATGTTGGTTCTTCAAAAGAGTAAATAAAATTGACAAACTTTTAGCTAGAATAATTTAACAAAAGAGAAATCCCAAATACATTGGATTGTAAATGAAAGACGAGATATCACAAGTGACACCACAGAAATTCCATATATCATGTGAGGATTCTATGAACAACTATATGCCAACAAGCTAGAGAACCTAGAAGAAATAGAAAGTTTCCTAAATATCTACAGACTTCCAAAATTTAATAAAGAGGAACTAGATAATATGAACAGGCCCATCACAGCCAACAAAATTGAAACAGTTATCAAAAGCCTTTCCAAGAATAAAAGTCCTGGACAAGTTCATTTTACAAATGAATTCTACGAAACCTTCAAAGAAGAACTAATACCTCTACTTTTAAAAGTCATCCAGAAGATTGAAGACACTGGAATACTCCCTTCCAGCTTCTATGAAGCCAACATCGCTTTGTTA
Organism: Erinaceus europaeus; assembly: GCF_950295315.1. NCBI lineage: Eukaryota > Metazoa > Chordata > Mammalia > Eulipotyphla > Erinaceidae > Erinaceus > Erinaceus europaeus. The sequence continues at coordinate 40,571,992 of NC_080169.1, forward strand.
CCAAAAGCAGACAGGGACACAATCGAAAAAGAAAATTACTGACCACTATCTCTGATGAACATAGATGCTAAAATATTGAAAAAAATTCTAGCCAACTGGATACAGTAGTATATTAAAAAGACTGTTCAGTGTGACAAAATGGGGTTTATCCAGTGATGCAAGCTTGATTTAATATACATAAAGCAATCAACATGATCCACCACATCGATAAAAGCAAGACCAAAAACCACATGGTCATATCAGTAGACATAGAGAAATACAACATCCCTTTATAATCAAAACACTACAAAAAATGGTAATAGATGTAAAATTCCTGAAGATAGTGAAGTCTACAACCTACAGCCAACATCATACTCAATGGTGAAAAAACTGGAAGCATTTCCCCTCAGATCAGGTACTGGGCAGGGATGCCCACTATCACCATTACTATTCAAAAGAGCATTGGAAGTTCTTTCCATAGCTATCAGGCAGGAACAATGAATTAAAGGGAGACAGATTGGAAGAGAAGTCAAAATCTCCCTATTTACAGATGACATTATAGTATACATAGAAAAACCTACGGAATCCAGCAAGAAGCTTTCAGAAACAATCAGGCAATACAGTAAAGTATCAGGCTAAAAAATTAACATACAAAAGCCAGTGGCATTCCTGTGTGCAAACACTTAAGTTAGAAAAAGATGAAATACAGAAATCAATTCATTTTACTCTAGCAACAAAAACAATAAAATATCTAGGAATAAACCTATCTAAAGAAGTGAAAGACTTATATACTGAAAATCATGAATCACTACCCAAGGAAATAGAAAAAGATATAAAGAAGTGGAAAGAAAGCAACTTCCAGAGGCAGGAATACAGAGCAGCAGCAGCTGTGTTTCTCTCCCCTCCTCTCCTGGGTCAACTAGGAATACCAAAAAAGACCCCCTGGGACTGCAACAAGACAGGACTAGAATGACTTCAGGAACCCACCAAATCACAGGTGAGTGCAAACACATGTGACTAGTGGACAGAGAGAATCCTAGGAAGAGATTAAGTGTCTGGTAGCAGTCAGGCAGTTTACCAGTTGAGACACCACCTTCAGTCTGTTTCACCAGCAAAAAGACAACGGAAGGAAGAAGAGGACTCCCCTAAGAGTCACCAAATGCAACTGTGACTATCCATTGCTACTGACCTCAGAATCTGGAGTAGCTGAGGGGAGGCCCTATACTGACACCAAAGAACTAAGGAGGAAACCCAGGAGAACTATTCCTTGGAGGCCTAGGGGTGGGGCTGTGAGAGTCTCTTTGCATAACCACTGGATTATCTCTGCCACATCCTGCTTTATCTCTTAGTCAGGAGTCAGTGATTAAGCTAAGAACCCTATTTATAGATTAAAACCCCTCAGGCTCCCATAGACTACAAGGAAGAAAAAGAAGAAAAGAGGCTTTTAAGAATCTTAAACCTTTTAAGCTCCAACTCAGGGATTAAAATAAAATTGAAACAACTGTCAATTTCCACAACTGTAAGTCTTTCTTTAATTACCTTACTTAGACACAAGTCAATCCGAACAGGAGTGATCAGTAATTTGAAAAGTACTGATGGAGGGGTCTCTTAACATATTATATAAAATGCTTAAACCAACAAGAAGAAATACTGGAGAAATGAACCAAGACAAGAGTCCAGCTAAAAGACCCCCAAAGGCTGAAGCACAAAATAATGAGCTCAACATCCAAACACTATTTAAGGAAATAATCACAGGAGTGAGTAAAGAGTTTGAGAGAATTTTTATCCAAAAAGTAGAAACAACAAATGAGACTTTGGAAGAAAACACTAATTATCTCAAGGTTATTAGAGAGTTGAAAGCTGAAATAGCTGAGCTAATACCACAACAAGCTGAACATGCTAAAACAGTCTTAGAACAGGTTAACAAAATAGATAAACTCCAGAAAACAGTGGAGGAGAGATAAAATAGAATAAATGAGAATGAAGACAGAATTAGCAAGATCAAGGATGAATTAGAGGCAATGAAAAAAAGATGTAAGAGATAAAAAAAGAGATTAAGAGATACTGAAAACAACAACAGAGACACAGGGGATGACTACAAAAGAAATGATATATGTATTATTGGCTTACTAGAGGAAGAAATTGAGGGGGGGAAGAAATGATTTTTCATGAAATAATACTTGAGAGCTTCTCTAATCTAGACAACATAAAAGATATAAAGGTTCAAGAAGCACAGAGGGTCCCTAACAGAATTTACCCAGACTAAAAGACACCAAGGCACATCATATTTATAATGGAAAGGAATAAGGATAAAGAAAGGATCCTTAATGCTGCAAGAGAAAAACAAAGAGTCACCTACAGAGGAAAACCCATAAGATTAGCAGCAGACTTCACCAAACACTACAGTCCAGAATAAAATGGCAAGATATGTATCCAGTGCTCAATGAGAAAGGCTTTCAACCAAGACTACTATATCCTGCTAGACTATCATTCAGACTAGATGGAGGAATAAAAACCTTCTGAGAAAAGCAGTAGTTGGAAGAATCAACTATCACCAAGCCTGCCCTGAAAGAAGTTCTGAAAGATCTCCTATAAACAGTCAAACCACCATAAATAGGACATAGATCAAAACACTCTAAAACTCTACAAGAGTGGCATTAAAATATTTTCAAACTTTGATATCAGTAAATGTCAATGTCCTGAATTCACCTATTAAAAGGCACAGAGTAGGAAGATGGATCAGAAAACACAACCCAACAATATGCAATCTACAGGAAACCCACATAATTCAACACGACAAACATAGACAAAAAGTAAAAGGATGGAAACTATCATATAAAACAACGACCCACAAAAAAGTGCAGGAACAGCTATTCTTATATCTGACACAATAGAATTTAAAATAAATAAAAATTAAAAAGCTAGAGAGGAGAGACAGACTGGGAGTATGGATCGACCAGTCAACGCCCATGTTCAGGGGGAAGCAATTACAGAAGCCAGACCTTCCACCCTCTGCAACCCACAATGACCGTGGATCCATACTCCCAGAGAGATAGAGAATGAGAAGGCTATCAGGGGAGGGGGTGGGATGTGGAGATCCGGTTATGGGAATTGTGTGGAATTGTACCCCTCTTATTCTATGGTTTTGTTAATGTCTCCTTTCTTAAATAAATTAAAAAAAAAAAGCTAGAGAGGGGCAATATTTAATACTCAGAGGATTAGTCAATCAAGAGAACTTTACAATTATTAACATCTGTGCACCCAAATTAGAAGCCATCTAAATACATCAAACATCGACTGAAAGAGATACAGCAATATATTAACAGCAACACAGTTGTAGAAAAAGACTTCAATACCCCAATCTCTCAACTTAACAGATCATCCAGGCAGAAAGTCCATAAAGACATGAGGGAGCTAAATGAGGAGATAGATAAACTACAACTATTGGACATTCTCAGTGTCATTCATCACAAGAAACTGGAATACACATTTTACTCAAGTCTACATGTGACATTCTCAAGGATAGACCATGTGTTAGGCCACAAAGATAGCATGAGAAAATTGAAGAAAATTAAAATCATCCTTAGCATCTTCTCAGACTACAATGGAGTTAAACTAACACTTAAAAATAAACAAAATAGGGGGGGTTCCGGAAGATGGCAGACTAAGAACCTGCTAGTGGCTTGAGCTCTGATCACATCTTCTGGAAACGGTAGGATTTTCTGCCTTTAGTAGGCCAGTCTATAAGGGGTCCTAGCGGTGACACAAGGAGGTGACTATACCTTAATTTGGGTTAAGAATTAGAGTAGAGGTGGTGCGGACTAGCGGGCGGGCTGCTCCAGATTTCCCAGGCGGCGGCGGGCAAGGCGGGTGCACCGGGCACTGTCCTCAGCCCAGGAAAGTGGCTCCTCCGCCAGTTGCAAAGTGCTGCTAGGTGGCCGGCAGAGGACCGGGAGGGAGCACTGTAGCTCAGGGGCTTTCTTTTGAGAGTCTCAGGGGACCACCGCGAGCCTGAAGGTAGATCCGAGGACATCCTTGAGTACAGCTCTCATTGGATCAAAAGGACTTGGAGCTAGTTTTCATCTTTGAGAAATCCTTTAAAAAAACTTCAGGGTGGGAGTTCCCCTGGAAGATGGTGGACTGAGAAGCTGCTAGTGGCTGAGCTCTGACCACATCTCCTGGAAACGGTATGATTTTCTGTCTTTTGCAGGCCAGCCAATAAGGGGTCCTAGCGGCGACACCAAGGAGGTGACTATAACTTAATTTGGATAAGAATTAGAGTAGGGAAAAAAGGGGTAAAATTTGTTTTTCTTCCTTTTAACTTTCAAGCATACCTCCTTCACACCCCTACCCCAAAACCAGTCCCTGGGGACCAGCTCCTAGCAGGGGAGGGGAGCTCCTTTTCTTTACCAAATTCCTGCCCCACCAGGGAGTATCGTTAATTCTAAGTCTATACCCTTCTGAAACCTCTGGCCTTTTTTCTTTCTAAGTAGCCAACCCGCCCACCTCACCCCACATAGCTAATTAAGTAATTAAAAATAAATACAAAAAAACCCTTTCCTTTCACTGCCCTTTTATGACTGTTCTTTTTCTTATCTTTTTTCTTTTTCTCTCTCTCTCTCTTTATTTTGTTCTTTTTCTCATTCTTGTCATCCCTTCTTCCTTAATCATACAGCTTCCAAAGTCACAGCCCCCAACCCCCACACCACAGTGTGATTTTTTTTAATTCACTGATACACATTTGGGAATTTCCTTTCACTGCTGTTTAATTACAGCTCTTTTTCTTATCTTTTCCCTTTTCTCTCTCTCATCTCTCTCTCTCTCTCTCTCTTTTTAATCTTGTCATACACATCTTCCTTCTTTGCCTTTCTGAATTTGTGAATTATTTTGGGGAAGAAATCTGACTCAGAGTGGACTCTCTATATGTGTATCACTGCCCTATTTCCCTTTACCCTCTTGTTACCCCTAGAATATACAGTGGATAGTAGATTTGAATAACTGTCTATTCTTGCTATCCTTTCTTTTATGTCGGGCTGAGCTTCACTGACGGGAGACAGACGAGCAGGGACTCATGGCTGGGTTGTATGCAGTATCTCTTTATTCATGCAGGACACAGCACAATCTAAGACGAGCTAAGATGAACTCAAGGTACAGTACTCTAAAACTCACAATGCTGTCTTTATATATACTTGCCAAGTAAGGTGGAAACAGGATGTGACATAGAGAGGGTGGAGATAAAAGTGACTGGTGAAAATCAGAGTGTGACAAAGAGGGGGCAGATTAGGCGAGAATCCTATCACTGAACCACAAATGCCCTGGAGGGAGGGTGGAACTTGTTAACAGTGTAAATAGATTGAAGTGGTTATGTAAATAGAATAGTGTTAAGCAGGGGGGATTTAAACCAAATGAAACAGAAAGGGTCTCATGCATACCAACACTTATCTTACCCTTATCTCTCTCTCATCTCTCTCTCTCTCTCTTTTTAATATTGTCATACACATCTTCCTTCTTTGCCTTTCTGAATTTGTGAATTATTTTGGGGAAGAAATCTGACTCAGAGTGGACTCTCTATATGTGTATCACTGCTCTAGTTCACTATCCCCTCTTGTTACCCCTAGAATATACACTGGATAGTAGATTTGCATAACTGTCTATTCTTGCTATCCTTTCTTTCTTTTCTCTTTCTTCACTGGGATTTGATTACTATTTTTTCACAGATTGGAAATTGTTTGGCTAACTGGTAACGATTAAACTACTTCAATACTTGCTTCAGTTGCTACTATAATTCCTGAGGTTGGTGAGTGCAATTGTCATAAAGGTATTTAGTACAGTGTTACTTGTACTGAAGACACAAGACTGAGGAACAACAGAGCATAAAAAAGAAACACATAAATAAAAAAATGGGTAGATCCAAAACAAATAAAACTGCTACTCCAATGAATGAAGACAGGAGCCCAGAAGAAACTACAAATCAGCCAGAAGTAACCATAGATAAGAAAAGTATGCAAGCAATAATAAACTTAATAATCACAGAAATGAAAACAACATTGGAGGAAAGGAATGGCAGTATTAGGGAAACAACAGTGGAGACCCCCAAGGAAAATACTGATTATCTTGAGGCAATTAGAGAACTGAAAGCTGAAATAGCTGTAATGAAGAAAGAAGCTGAGGCAAGGGAAAGCAGACTAACAGAAGCAGAAAACAGAATTAGTCAGACAGAGGATGAGTTAGAGAAAACTAAGAAAGAGGTGAAAGAGCTTAAAAAGAGATTGAAAGACACTGAAAACAACAACAGAGACATATGGGATAATCTCAAAAGAAGTAACATTCGTATAATTGGCCTGCCAGAGGAAGAAAGAGAGGAAGGGGAAGCAAACATTCTAGATGAAATAATAGAAGAAAACTTCCCAGACCCGAATAACAGAAAGGACATCAAGATTCAAGAGACCCAGAGAGTACCAAAGAGAATCAACCCAGACCTGAAGACACCAAGACACATCATAGTCACAATGAGAAGAAGTAAGGATAAAAAAGGATCCTAAAGGCTGCAAGAGAGAAACAAAAAGTCACATACAGGGAAAAACCCATAAGATTATCAGCAGACTTCTCCACTCAAACGCTAAAAGCCAGAAGGGAGTGGTAAGATATCTATCGAGACCTGAATGAAAAAGGGTTTCAAAAAAGAGCAGGAACAGCCATTTTCATTTGAGACATGATAGACTTTAAATTAAATAAAGTATTAAAAGATAGGCAAGGACATTACATAATGATTAGAGGATCAATCAGCCAAGAAGACTTAACAATTATTAACATCTACGCACCCAATGAGGGACCATCTAAATACATTAAGCACCTACTGAAAGAATTTCAAAAATACATCAATAGTAATACAATAATAGTGGGAGACTTCAATACCCCACTCTCACACTTAGACAGAACAACAAATCAGAGAACCAATAAAGATACAAGAGAATTGAATGAAGAGATCGACAGAATAGACCTCTTGGACATTTTCAGACACCTCCACCCCAATAAACTGGAATACACCTTCTTTTCAAATCCACATAACACATACTCAAGGATAGACCACATGCTAGGCCACAAAGACAGCATCAATAAATTCAAGAGCATTGAAATCATCCCAAGTATCTTCTCAGACCACAGTGGAGTAAAACTAACATTTAACAACAAACAGAAAATTATTAAAAGACACCGAATTTTGAAACTAAACAACATGCTCCTTAAGAACCATTGGGTAAGAGACTGACGCAAGCAGGAAATTCAGATGTTCCTGGAAACTAATGAAAATGAAGACACAACCTATCAAAATATTTGGGACACAGCTAAAGAAGTACTGAGAGGGAAACTTACAGCCATACAATCACATATTAAACAAAAAGAAAAAGCTCAAATGAACGACCTTACTGCAAACCTCAAGGACTTAGAGGAAGAGGAACAAAGGAACCCTAAAGCAACCAGAAGGACAGAAATCACTAAAGTTAGAGCAGAAATAAACAACATCGAAAATAAAAGAACCATACAAAAGATCAATGAAGCCAAATGTTGGTTCTTTGAAACATTAAACAAAATTGACAACCCCCTAGCCAGACTCACCAAACAAAAAAGAGAGAAGACTCAAATTAATAGAATTGTAAACAATGGAGGAGATATCACAACGGACACCACAGAAATCCAGAGAAACCTGTGAAACTTCTATAAAGACCTATATACCACCAAGCTAGAGAATCTGGAAGAAATGGAACAATTCCTAGAAGCATATGCCCTTCCAAAACTAAACCAAGAAGAACTACAAAATCTAAATGCACCAATCACAGACAAAGAAATTGAAACCATTATTAAGAATCTCCCCAACAACAAAAGTCCTGGACCAGATGGCTTCACAAACAAATTCTGCAAAACTTTCAGGAAACAGTTAATATCCATACTTCTTAAGCTATTCTGTAGATTGAAGAAACAGGAATACTCCCTTCCACCTTCTATGAAGCCAACATCACCCTGATACGAAAAGCTGATAGGGACAGAACAAAAAAGGAAAACTACAGACCAATATCTCTGATGAACATAGATGCCAAAATATTAAACAAGATCTTGGCCAACTGGATACAGCAACATATCAAAAATATTGTTCATCACAACTAAGTGGGATTCATCCCAGGAATGCAAGGCTGGTTCAAGATCCATAAGTCAATCAATGTCATTCACCACATCAATAAAAGCAAAGCCAAAAACCACATGATTATCTCAATAGATGCAGAGAAAGCCTATGACAAGATCCAACACCAATTCATGCTCAAAACTAAACAAAAAATGGGAATAGATGGGAAATTCCTCAAGATAGTGGAGTCTATATATAGCAAACCTACAGCCAACATCATACTCAATGGACAGAGGCTGAAAGCATTCCCCCTCAGATCGGGGACTAGACAGGGATGTCCACTGACACTGTTACTCTTCAACATAGTATTGGAAGTTCTTCCCATAGCAATCAGGCAAAAGAAAGAAATCAAAGGAATACAGATTGGAAGGGAAGAAGTCAAGCTCTCACTATTTGCAGATGTTATGATAGTATACTTAGAAAAAACTAAAGAATCTAGCAGAAAATTACTGGAAGTTATTAGGCAATATAGCAAGGTATCAGGCTACAAAATCAATGTACAAAAATCAGTGGCATTTCTTTATGCAAACACTAAATCTGAAGAAGAAGACATCCAGAAATCACTCCCATTTACTGTTTCAGCAAAATCAATCAAATACCTAGGAATAAAGTTGACCAAAGAAGTGAAAGACTTGTATGCTGAAAACTATGAGTCGCTACTCAAAGAGATAGAAACTGATACCAAGAAATGGAAAGATATCCCATGCTCATGGATTGGAAGAATAAATATCATCAAAATGAATATTCTCCCCAGAGCCATATACAAATTTAATGCAATACCCATCAAAGTTCCACCAAGCTTCTTTAAGAGAATAGAACAAACACTACTATCATTTATCTGGAACCTGAAAACACCTGGAATTGCCAAAACCATCTTAAGGAAAAGAAACAGAAATGGAGGCATCACACTCCCAGACCTTAAACTATATTATAAAGCCATCATCATCAAAACAGCCTGGTACTGGAACAAAAATAGGCACACAGACTAGTGGAACAGAATTGAAAGCCCAGAAGTAAATCCCAACACCTATGGGCATCTAATCTTTGATAAGGGGGCCCAAAGGATTAAATGGAAAAAGGAGGCTCTCTTCAATAAATGGTGCTGGGAAAACTGGGTTGAAACATGCAGAAGAATGAAATCCATAATATCAATAAATGAACCACTTTATCTCACCAGAAACAAAAATCAACTCCAAATGGATCAAAGACCTAGATGTCAGACCAGAAACAATCAAATACTTAGAGGAAAACATTGGTAAAACACTTTCCCACCTACACCTCAAGGACATCTTTGATGAATCAAACCCAATTGCAAGGAAGACTAAAGCAGAAACAAACCAATGGGACTACATCAAATTGAAAAGCTTCTGCACATCCAAAGAAACTATTAAACAAACAGAGAGACCCCTCACAGAATGGGAGAAGATCTTCACATGCCATACATCAGACAAGAAACTAATCACCAAAATATATAAAGAGCTCAGCAAACTTAGCCGCAAAAAAGCAAATGACCCCATCGAAAAATGGGCAGAGGAAATGAACAAAACACCACAGAGGAGATCCAAAAGGCTAACAAACATATGAAAAACTGCTCTAGGTCACTGATTGTCAGAGAAATGCAAATTAAGACAACACTAAGATACCACCTCACTCCTGTAAGAATGGCATACATCAAAAAGGACAGCAGCAACAAATGCTGGAGAGGATGTGGGGACAGAGGAACCCTTTTACATTGCTGGTGGGAATGTAAATTGATACAGCCTCTGTGGAGAGCAGTCTGGAAAACTCTCAGAAGGCTAGACATGGACCGTCCATATGACCCAGTAATTCCTCTCCTGGGGTTATACCCCAAGGACTCCATAACACCCAACCAAAAAGAGGTGTGTACTCCTATGTTCATAGCAGCACAATTCATAATAGCTAAAACCTGGAAGCAACCCAGGTGCCCAACAACAGATGAGTGGCTGAGAAAGCTGTGGTATATATACACAATGGAATACTATGCAGCTATCAAGAACAATGAACCCACCTTCTCTGACCCATCCTGGAAAGAGCTAGAAGGAATTATGTTAAGTGAACTAAGTCAGAGAGATAAAGATGAGTATGGGATGATCCCACTCATCAACAGAAGCTGACTAAGAAGATCTGAAAGGGATACTAAAAGCAGGACCTGATCAAATTGTAAGTAGGGCACCAAAGTAAAAACCCAGTGGTGAGGGGTAGACATGCAGCTTCCTGGGCCAGTGGGGGGTGGGAGTGGGCGGGAGGGATGGGTCACAGTCCTTTGGTGGTGGGAATGGTGTTTATGTACACTCCTAGCAAAATGCAGACATATAAATCAGTAGTTAATTAATACGAGAGGGGGAAATCAATTGTATGTCTCAAAGTTTCTCAAAAGACAAACTGAATCTTTTTAATATGTAGGCTATGTATTTGATATGCGGACTCTCTCAAAAGCCTAGACCAAGTAGATTAGAAGCATTCAATAGCACAGCTATATACAAGATACTGGATACTGTACAGCAAACCATAACAAAGGGACTTTTCAAAGTTAACCCAATTAACAAGTAATGTGATGATAATATTAACTATCGATTGTCTTTTTGAACCCTAAGACAGCAGGAACCTCACATCTTCACTATAGAGTCCCTACTTCCCCCAGTCCTGGAACCCTTGGATAGGGCCCACTTTCCTGTATGCATCTCCAAATCCAAATCAAATAATATTGCATCCGCCGATCACAACCTAACCAAAGCAATGATTGCCACATCAACATGCTTCACCTCAGACTGTATCCAGAGACTTCACGTGTGGAATGACAACCCTTCAGCTTCATTACTCGGGTGAGACCTTTCCTTTTATAGTACACTCTAATTTCATCTCAGGTAGTTCACTTTCTAACAAAGTCCCATAACCTAGATATACACCAGTTTCTGTGAGAGAGAGCTTATGTGCACACGTATCCATAAACTACTGCAAAATATATATCTGAAAGCAGAAGTACAGTAGAGTTTGCAGTGAGTACCTCCCTAACACTTCCTCTCCACTATTCCAAGCTTGGGATCCATGATTGCTCAACAAATTGTTTGGCTTCATATGTTAACTCTCTTTTCAATCACCAGGTTCCAGATGCCACCAGGATGCTGGCTAGGCTTCCCTGGATTGAAGACCCCACCAATGTGTCCTGGAGCTCAGCTTCCCCAGAGACACACCTTACTAGGGAAAGAGAGAGGCAGACTGGGAGTATGGACCGACCAGTCAACACCCATGTTCAGCGGGGAAGCAATTACAGAAGTCAGACCTTCTACCTTCTGCAACCCACAATGACCCTGGGTCCATGCTCCCAGAGGGCTAGAGAATGGGAAAGCTATCATGGGAGGAGGTGGGTTATGGGGATTGGGTGGTGGGAATTGTGTGTAGTTGTACCCCTCCTACCTTATGTTTTTGTTCATTAATCCTTTCTTAAATAAAAAATTTAAAAAAAAAATTAGAAAAATAAGAAATGAAATAGATAGAAAAAAGATAATTCTGGAACTTGAGATCTAACACATGCACACTAACGCATATGAATATGTTTAGTTATGCCTTTGCATAAATTGATAAATATGTGTTTTTCCCAATGTTAGAATTAGTTTAACCTCTACTTGAGAAAACTGTGGGAATCTCAGGGGGAATATCCTAAAGCACAATTTTCATTGAATTCTCCTTGGGAGAATTCAGAGTGATGAATTCTAGTTTGAAATCTGAATACATTTAGTTAGAAAATGAGTTTCCTTGATATAAGTAGATATCTTCATTTTACCTTGAATAGATGTTTGGGAAAAGCAAAGCTCTGTGAACCAAGTGTGGCCGTTTCCAGTATAGCTGCAGGTCAGGACAGGATTTGAGAAAGTCCAGTCATGGATTTCTTTGAATTGGTCACTTATTCCCTGTCCTGAGTCATTTTAATGTTATTGTGAAGCATTGTTATTTACCATACATTCTTTTTATTGAACTTTTAGTGAAGTATTATATTGCATAGAATATATAAATATAAAGAAATAAACACATTCTTAGTGCTAAAATTGTAGAGGGTGAAAGAAACTTGGAAGTCATGAATAATTGTACCAGAATTTTGGAAATTACAAGTAAGAATCTTTTCTTGAGTCATGGAAAATATATGTCCCAGGATGAAAGAACTTTTGTGGAATTTGTATTGGACTCTGATCTTTCACTCTTCAGTGACTCTTTAGACAATATTATTTGACTTTTATATTTAGGTTTGCTCATAGTCTATACTTTCCTTTCTTGATTTTTATCTTTTGCCATCAGGGTTACCACTGGGTTCTGTGCCTGCACAGTACTTCAGTATTTCTAGTGACCAACTGTTATTTTCTTTATTTTATTAATTTTTTTTCACTCAAATTAACTCTAGCTTATTTTTTTATACTCTTGAAAGATAACACATTTTATGTGTTAAGATGGTCAATAGAGACAGCAATGTTTATTTCAAATTTGCCAGGGACTACAGATTAATTAATAACATTACATATTTATGAACCAATAACAATATTTACACAGGGCAAGCAGATCCCTGTTCATTTAACTATAATTTGGTAAATATTTTATTTATTTATTTTTTAGTTAAGAATGGAGACATTAACAAAACCATAGAATAAGAGGGGTAAAATTCCCCACAATTCCCATAACCTGATCTCCACATCCCACCCCCTCCCCTGATAGCCTTCCAATTCTCTATCTCTCTGGGAGTATGGATCCAGGGTTGTTGTGGGTTGCAGAAGGTGGAAGGTCTGGCTTCTGTAATTGCTTCCCCGCTGAACATGGACATTGACTGGTCGATCCATATTCCCAGTCTGTCTCTCTCTTTCCCTAGTAGGGTGGGGCTCTGAGGAAGTGGAGCTCCAGTACACATTGATGAGGTCGTCTCTCCAGGGAAGTCAGGTCAGCATCTCAATGGCATCCAGAACCTAGTGGCTGAAAAGAGAGTTAACATACAAAGCCAAACAGATTGTTGAACAATCATGGACCTAAAGACTGGGATAATACAGATGAAAAGTTGGGGGTATTCCCTGCATGCTCTTGTGTACTTCTGCTTTCAGGTATATATATTTTCCCCTAGTTTATGGGCACGGGTGAACCTATGCTCTATCTCAGGGGACCTGGACTACATCTAGGTTTGGGGACTTTATTGGGGATTGGAACACCTGGAATGGAATTAGAGAATACTATGAAAGGAAAGGTCTCACCCGAGTGATGAAGCTGAAGGGTTGTCATTCCACACCTGAAGTCTCTGGTCACAGTCTGAAGTGAAACATGCTGGGGTGGCACTCATTGTGTTGATTAGGTTGCGATCCATGGATGCAATATTATTTTATTTGAATTGAGAGCAGCATGCAGAAAAGTGGGCCCCAGAACCCTAAGCATGCAGAAAAGTGGGCCCCAGAACCCTAAGGTTCCAGGACTGGGGGATATATAGGCTCTATAGTGTAAATGTGAGGTTCTTGTTGTCTTAGGGTTCAAGAAGACAATGGATAGTTATAGTTATCATCACATTATTTGGTGATACGGTTAACTTTGGAAAGTCCCTTTGAAAGGGTTTGGGGTATAGTACCCAGCATCTTGTATATAGCTGTGCTGTCGGTTGCTTCTGTTATCCCTGGTCTACGCTTTGGGGAGAGAACATATCAAAGACAGCCTATGTATTTAAAAGACTCAGTCTGCGTTTTAAGAAGTTCTAGACAAATCATCAGTTTTTTGCCTCTCATATTAATTAGTTGTTTATATAATGTTTACACTTTAATTGTACATAAACACCACTCCCACCACCAAAAGACTGTGTCCCATCCCCACCGCCAACCCAGCCCCCCCACCCTCCACCATGCCGGGAAGCCCAATGGCCACCCTCCTCTTCAACACAGTGTTTTTACATTGGTGCCCTGCTCTTGATTTAATCAGATCCTGCTTTTTAGTTTCCCTTTCTGTTCTTCTTTCTCAAATCCTGTTGATGTATGTGGACATTCCATACTCATCTTTATCTTTCTGACTTAGCTGACTTAACATAATTCCTTCTAGCTCTGTCCAAGATGGATCAGAGAAGGTGGGTTCATTGTTATTATTAGCTGCATAGTATTCCATTGTGTATATGTACCATGATGCCGGGATAGCCTGAGGGTACTTCTTCCCTAGCTAGTGCTCTCTGGCTTGGAGAGAACTCAACTGGAGCCGATCTAGGCTGCTGCGTGGGAGAGGGATCAGGAACTCGTGCTGCACTAACTTCCACAGGAGATACACTCTGGAACTCTCGGAGCTGGAAAGCAATTTCCAAGTGTCTTTAATCAGAAGAGCAGCTGTTTTTATACTCTCCAAGTAGGGTGGAAACAGGATGTGATATAGAGAGGGTGGAGAGAAAAGTGACTGGTGAAAATCAGAGTGTGACAAGGAGGGGGCGGAACAGGCGAGAATCCTATCACTGAACCACCAATGCCCTGGAGGGAGTGCTTTATGTAAATGTAAAAGTGATTTATGTAAATAGACCAAAGCTCTGAATGGGATCAGTAAATCCCTATATAGGCATATGGTTAAGCAGAAGCCAGGGGGAGGTGGCATACTACCCAACACCACAGCTTTCTCAGCCACTCATCTGCTGTTGGGCACCTGGGTTCCTTCCAGGTTTTAGCTATTATGAATTGTGCTGCTATGAACATAGATGTACACACATCTTTTTAGTTGGGTGTTATGGAATTCTTGGGTATATATCCCCAGGAGAGGAATTACTGGGTCATATGGAAGGTCTATGTCTAGCCTTGTGAGAGTTTTCCAGACTGCTCTCCAGAGAGGCTGGACCAATTTACATTCCCACCAGCAGTGCAAAAGGGTTCCTCTGTTCTCACAGCCTCTCCAACAACTGTTGCTGCTGTCCTTTTTGATGTATGCCATTCTCACAGGAGTGAGGTAGTATCACAATGTTGTCTTTATTTGCATCTCTCTGACAATCAGCGACCTGGAACAGTTTTTCATATGTTTGTTAGCCTTTTGGATCTCCTCTGAAGTGAATGTCTTGTTCATATCCTCTGCCCATTTTTGGATGGGATCATTTGCTTTTTTGGTGATAAGTTTTCTGAGTTCTCTGTATGTTTTGATGATTAGTCTCTTGTCTGATGTTTGGCATGTGAAGATCTCCCATTCTGTGAGGGGTCTCTCTGTTTGTTTAATAGTTTCTTTGGATGTGCAGAAGCTTTTCAATTTGATGTAGTCCCATTGGTTTGTTTCTGCTTTAGTCTTCCTTGTAGGTGGGAAAGTGTTTCACCAATGTTTTCATCTAAGTATTTGATAGATTCTGGTCTGACATCCAGGTCTTTAATCCATTTGGAGCTGATTTTTGTTTCTGGTGAGATAAGGTGGTTCAATTTCATTCTTCTGCATGTTATAACCCAGTTTTACCAGCACCATTTATTGAAGAGAGCCTGCTTCTTCAATTCAATACTTTTGTCCCCCTTATCATAGATTAGATGTCCATAGGTGTGGGGGTTTAGATATGGGCTTTCAATTCTGTTCCACTGGTCTGTGTGCCTATTTTTGTTCCAGTACCAGGCTGTTTTGATGATGATGGCCTTATAATATAGTTTGAGATCTGGGAATGTGATGCCTCTGTTTCTGTTTCTTTTCCTCAAGATGGTTTTGGCAATTCTAAGTGTTTTCAGATTCCAGATAAATGAATGTAGTTTTTGTTCTATTTTCTTAAAGAAGCTTGGTGGAAATTTGATGGGTATTGCATTAAATTTGTATATGGCTCTGGGGAGAATATTCATTTTGATGATATTTGTTCTTCCAATCCATGAGCATGGGATGTCTTTCCATTTCTTGCTATCAGTTTCTATGTCCTTGAAGAGTGACTCATAGTTTTCAGTATACAAGTCTTTCACTTCTTTGGTCAGCTTTATTCCTAGGTATTTTACTGATTTTGCTGCAACAGTGAATGGGAGAGATTTCTGGATATCTTCTTCTTCTGCTTTAGTGTTTGCATAGAGAAATGCCACTGATTTTTGTACATTGATTTTGTAGCCTGATACCTTGCTATATTGCCTAATAACTCCCAGTAGTTTTCTACTGGATTCTTTAGGTTTTTTTTTATGTATACTATCATATCATCTGCAAATAGTGAGAGCTTGACTTCTTCCCTTCTAATCTGTATTCCTTTGATCTCTTTCTCTTGCCTGATTGCTATGGCAAGAACTTCCAATACTATGTTGAAGAGTAATGGTGATAGTGGGCATCCCTGTCTAGTCCCCTATCTGAGGGGGAATGCTTTCAGCTTCTGTCCATTGAGTATGATGTTGGCTGTAGGTTTGCTATATATGGATTCCACTATGTTTAGGAATTTCCCATCTATTCCCATTTTTGTATGGTTTTGAGCATGAATGGGCATTGGATTTTGTCAAAGGCTTTCTCTGCATCTATTGAGATAATCCTGTGGTTTTTGGCTTTGCTTTTATTGATGTGGTGAATGACATTGATTGACTTATGGATGCTGGACCAGCTTTGCTTTCCTGGGATGAATCCCACTTAGTTGTGATGAATAATCTTTTTGATGTGCTGCTGTATGTGTTTGGCCAAGATCTTGTTTAATATTTTGGTATCTGTCTTCATTACAGATATTGGTCTGTAGTTTTCCTTTTTTTTGTTGTGTCTCTATCTGCTTTGGCTATCAGAGTGATGTTGGTTTCATAGAAAGTTTCTTTGATCTTATGGAAAAGCTTTAGGAGTATGGGTATTAACTGTTTCCTGAAGGTTATGTAGAATTCGTTTGTGAATCCATCTGGTCCAGGACTTTTGTTGTTAGGGAGGTTCTTAATAATGGTTTCAATTTATTTTTCTGTGATTGGTGTATTTAGGTTTTATAGTTTCTTGGTTCAGTTTTGCAAGGTCATATGCTTCTACTAATTCTTCCATTTCTTCCAGATTTTCTAGCTTGGTGGCATATAGTTCTTCATAGAAGTCTCACTTGATTTTCTGGATTTTTGTGCTGTCAGTTGTGATATCTCCTCTATCATTTACAATTCTATGAATTTGATTCATCTGCCTTTTTTGTTTGTGAGTCTGGATAGCCGTTTGTCAATCTTGTTTAATTTTTCAAAGAACCAACATTTGGCTTCATTGATCTTCTGTATGGTTCTCTTTTTTTCAATGTTGTTTATTTCTGTTCTAATTTTAGTGATTTCTGTCCCTCTGGTTGCTTTAGGGTTCCTTTGTTCCTTTTCCTCTAAGTCCTTAAGGTGTGCAGTAAGTTTGTTTATTTGGGTATTTTCTTGTTGTTTAATATGTGATTGTATGGCTATGAGTTTCCCTTTCAGTACTGGTTTAGTTGTGCCCTATATATTTTGATAGGTTGTGTCTTCATTTTCATTTGTTTCCAGGAACATTTGAATTTCCTGCTTGAGTGAATCTCTGACCCACTGGTTCTTGTTTAGTTTCCAGATTCTGTGACTTTTAATAATTTTCTGTTTGTTGTTAAATGTTAGTTTTACTCCACTGTGGTCTGAGAAGATACTTCGGATGATTTCAATGCTCTTGAATTTATTGATACTGTTTTTGTGGCCTAACATGTATTCTATCCTTGAGTATGTGTTGTGTGGATTTGAAAAAAAATGTGTATTCCAATTTTTGGGGGTGAAGAGCTCTGAAAATGTCCAAGAGGTCTACTCTGTCTATCTCTTCATTTAATTCTCTTGTTTCTTTGTTGATTCTGTGTTTTGTTGATCTGTCTAAGTGTGATAGTGGGGTGTTAAAAGTCTCCCACTATTATTGTATTACTATTGATGTATTTTTTATTTTCTTCATTTTTAAAAATTTTTTTAAAAAAAATTCATAGAGACATAAGGAGAGAGTGAGGAGGTAGCAAAGAGACTCCCGAGGGGCCGTTTGGTGGTACACCTGGTTGAGTGCACATGTTTCAATATACAGTTATCTGCGTTTAAACTCCTGGTCCCTACCTGCTGAGGGAAAGCTTTATGAGTGGTGAAACAGGGCTGCAGGTGTCTCTCTCTATATATATCTCCCACTTTCTCTTAATTACTGGCTATCTTTATCTAATAAATAATTGAAAATATTAGAAAAAAAGTAAAAATAGAGAAACACCTTCAGGATACTCCATTGCTTGTAAACTTTCCCCTCACTCCTTCTTGAAGGTGGGGGTGGGGGTGGGGGGTGTTGGAGAGGCTTGTATTCTCACACGTTAACATGTGCCTTTTTTGATTGCCACAACCTATTGCTTCTTCTATATTTTTTTATTGTAGTGCCGTTTCATGTGTAGAGTGTTGAACTATACCTCTGGAATTTTTTTTAATTTAAATATTTATTTACTATGGTTTAATCTGAGAGGATAGCAAGAAATTAAGAAGGAATGGGTAGAGAGAGAAAGAGATAACTGTAGCACTGATTAACTATTTTTAATGCTTCCCCCCTATAGATGGAAGTGGGGGTCTTGTACCCAGGTTCTTACTCATGGTAATGTGTGTACTCAACTGAGTGCACTACTGCCCAGATCCATCCCCTCAAATCTTATAATACTTTAAGCCATTATTAAGTTAGTAATATACTTCTGTTTAATTAAAAGTAAAATAGGTTTGAATTACATTTATACTGTCCCATTCCAATCTGAATAGATGTTTCATAAAAATACCTTTCTGTTAAAGAATAGTTTAATAATATTCATTATCTTAAATATGATGAGTTGAGACAATGCATGAAATATTATTGAAATATACTAGTATAATTTAATTGAAAACACTTTGGATGAAAAGGAAAATGTCATCATCTGAAAAATCAATTCATTTTGAGAATTTTGTAAATCAAATGTTATATAACTCATTTTGAAAAGTAAAGTGGAATGTTATGCACTGAAATTTTAGGAAGGGCATTGTCAGATAAAACTTACATATTATTTTATAATTTTTAAATAGTTATAATTTTCCTGAACTTGTGAGAGCAAGAGAGACAGGCAGATTAGAGATCTGATATTTTATGCTAGTCCAGTGGTCAAACCCAGAGTTTCACACATGCAAAGTATGGAGTATATTTCTAAGTTCACCCCCAATTTTTCCCTTCCCTTCCCCTCCCCTCCCTTCCCCTCCCCTCCTCTCCTCTCCCCTCCACTCCCCTCCCCTCCTCTCCTCTCCTCTCCTCTCCTCTCCTCTCCCCTCCCCTCCCCTCCCCTCCTCTCCTCTCCTCTCCTCTCCTCTCCTCTCCTCTCCTCTCCCCTCCCCTCCTCTCCTCTCCCTTCCCCTCTCCTTCTCTCCTCTCCTCTCCGCTCCCCTCCCCTCCTCTCCTCTCCTCCCCTCTCCTCTCCTCTCCCCTCCCCTCCTCTCCTCTCCCTTCCCCTCTCCTTCTCTCCTCTCCTCTCTACTCCCCTCCCCTCCTCTCCTCTCCCTTCCCCTCCCCTCCTCTCCTCTCCCTCCCCCTCCCCTCCTCTCCTCTCCCTTCCCCTCCCCTTCTTTCCTCTCCCTTCCCCTCCCCTTCTTTCCTCTCCTCTCCCCTCCCCTTCTCTCCTCTCCTTTCCTCTCCCCTCCTCTCCTCTCCCCTCCTCTCCTCTCCTCTCCTCTCCTCTCCCCTCCTCTCCTCTACTCTCCCCTTCTCTCCCCTCCCCATCCTCTCCCCTCCCCTCCTCTCCCCTCCTCTTCCCTCCTCTCCCCTCCCCTCCTCTTCCCTCCTCTCCCCTTCCTCCTCTCCCCACCTCTCCCCTCCCCTCCTCTTTCCTCCTCTCCCTTCCTCTTCCCTCCCCTCTTCTCCTTTCCCTTCCCCTCCTCTCTCCTCCCTTCCCCTACCCTCCTCTTCTCTCTTCTCCCCTCCCTTCCTTTTCCTTCTCTTCTACTTTCCTTTCCTCCCCCCTCCTTTTTAAAATTTTCTATAATTGACACCAGGATTATCTCTGTGCTCAGTGCCAGCACAATGAAATTACTGCTCCTGGCAGTGATTTTCTTTTACTTATTTTATTATTCTTCTTCCTTTTTATTATCTTTATTTATTTATTGGTTAGAGATCAACAGAAAATAAAGCAATAGGGGAGATAGATAAGGAGAGAGACAGAGAGACCCCTGCAACCCTGCTTCACCACTTTCAAAGCTTTCTCCCTGCAGGTGGAGACTGGGGCTTCAAACCTAGGTCCTTGCACACTGTAATGTGTGCTCAACCATGTGTGCACCACAACATCAGACTCCTATTATTTTCTTCACCTGTTATTTCTCTGTCTCTGTCTCTCTCTGTATATGTTTTATTTGATAGGGTAGATATAAATTGAGAGGGGAGGAGAAGTCAGGGATAGAGAAAGAGAGATACTTGCAGCCCTACTTCACCACTCTTAAACCTTTTCTCTGTGCAAGTGAGAAGCCATGGCTCAAATCTGGGTCCTAGCATATGATAATGTGTGTGCTTAACCAGGTGAACCAATGGCTGGTACCCCCAATTTCTTTCTTAGTATTTCTTAAAATGACAAGGAACCCTCTTTAAATATACATCACCCCATGCTTTCTCTCCATCTCCCCACTCACTCTCTGAATCAATTGTTACTTAAAAAATAGTTTATGGGGGCCAGGTGGTGGGACACTTAGCTAAGTGCAAACATTACAGTACCTTTGGAGCCAGATTCAAGGCCCTGGTCCCCAGCTGCAGGGGGAAAGCTTTGCCAGAGGTGAAGCAGTGCTGCAGGTGTCTCTCTGTTTCTCTCCCTCTCTATCTCCCCATCCCTTCTCAATTTCTGTCTCTATCCAATAATAAATAAATAAATATTTACAAAATAAAGTATTTTAACAGTTTCCTTTTTTAAAAAGATTATTTTTATTTATTTATTGGATAAAGATAGCCATAAATTGAGAGGGAAATGTGTGAAAGAGAAGGAAAGAGGGAGAGAGACACCTATAGCACTGCTTCACCACTGGCAAAGCTTTCCCCCTGCAGCTGGGGACCAGGACCTCAAAGACATGTCCTTGCACACTGTGTCATGTGCACTAAACCATGTGCATGTGGCCTTTAAATTAACTTCTAATAAACACATTCAGTATATGACCTAGCAGTTCTACTATTTGGATTTTACTATGGATAACTAAAAGCTTAGTTATCACATAGGAAAATTATCAGGAATGCTAACTACAGTTTAATTTGTAATATCCAAAATGGAAGTACCTCACATGTACTTCAGTGAACTGATGCATAAGCAAGTTATGATTTGCTCATGCAGTGAAATACTATTTAGCTTTGGTAGAAACAAATTATTGCTACACAAGACAGCTTGAATGGAGCTGAAGGACTTTGTGCTGAACTAAATAAAGCAAACTCAAAACATTACACTGTGTAGTTCAATTTATATAATATTCTAATATGTGTGCATGAATGGTTCTTAGGATTTAGCCTAGGATTTTACACAAGAGGAACATTAGCTCTTTTAAAGCCAAATTCTAATATTTAATGTTCTTTTTAAATAATATTATTTATTAATTAAAGGGGCAAGAAGAGAGAAAGCCAGAGCATCATTCTGATACATGTGCTGTCTGGAATAAAACTCAGGACTTCATGATTGAGAGCCCAACACTTTATCCACTGTTCCACTTCTAGGATCACACTATTTAATATTCTTGTTAGGACCAAATTATAATACAAATTTTCCTTGTTATCTGAAAGTAGATCATTTCTATATGATAGAGTTTGATAGACTGCTATTTTGGACCTGGTAATATTTACTTTTTTCATATGAATTAGTGATAAAGCACTTCCATGCAAAAATAATACCTATTAAATCATAACAAGCTGAAATTCTCTGCTTTATATAATGGGTAAAAACTCTAGTTGAGATGAGATTAGTGACTATCAAGGACTGATATGAGGGAAAGAGTATGTGATTCTGAGAAGGTAACCTTAGGATGTCTCTTCAGTATAATTGAGTTTTAATTCCTTGTTGGTAGTAGCATTTACACTTACCTATCCATATTATAATATTTGAATTAGCTATTCAATATTTGTAAATTTAAATAAAGATGTAATTTCATTAACATTTTTTTTATTTTATCAGTATAATTGTCCTTGCTTTAATATCCATTTTTGTCATGTAGGATGTTATCACTGGGAGAAGATAGGAGAAATGTACACAGGGAACTACTATTTCTAGAGACTGCTTTATTAATCTGAAGTTATTTCGAAACATTTTCAAATGATTAACTCTTACATACTATTCTCCAATATCTCACTTCCCTGCTGTAGGTCTCCTGACACCTTTTACCCATAATCCTTTCCTCTTAATCTGTCACAATAGAGGAACACACTGTCTCAAACCAAAGATCAAGCTCTTTAAATGCATTTTGCATTCAAGTTAAAGAACATATCAGACACCTCATCTTATTTGTTATATTTATTTTGTGCTTTTAATTGAGTTATTTCAGTGAGTTTTATGCATTTTTAAAGAATTTTTTGACATTTTAAGAATGAATATTTTTAGGGGGGTGGGTGATAGCACAGCAGGTTAAGTGTACATGATGGGGATCCTGGTATGCACCCCCTCCCACCCAAACTCACCTACAGGGGAGTTGCTTCACAAGTGGTGAAGCAGGTCTGCAGGTGTCTATATTTCTCTCCCCTTCTCCATCTTCCCCTCCTCTCTCAATTTCTCCCTGTCCTATCCAACAACAGTAATGGAAACAATAACAACAAGAGCAACAAAATGGGAGCAATGGCCTCCAGGAGCAGTGGATTCCTAATGCAGGCACTGAGCCCCAGCGAAAAAAAAAAAAGACTATTTTGATTCAGTGAAATTGTTCACTTGAATATTTTGCTGTTTTGTCATGTGCATCACCCAGGTTTGTGCCTGGACCCACTGCATTGAAGGTGTTATCTGTTATGGTTCTCTTTCTCCTCTGCCTTCTCTACCTCTATTAAAATGTATATTTCATTTCACCTATATTTCTATAGAATTAACATGCTTCTCACAACCCCACCCTGTTTTAAAGCCAAAATCCCCAAGTACATGTAGATAGAGTACTCTGCTTCTGAGATGGCTTGTTCTTTTTTGTTTTTGAGAGAGGTAGGAGACACCAAAGAAATGTTCCACCAATCATAAATCTTTCCCTGAAAATCTTTTCCCTTGTCTATTTTGCCACATATCAGTTTTATTCACACTTCACCAATGATCATGGGAAGTTCAGAATCATAGTAAAAGGAACATCAAAAACATTTGCACTACTGAATTTAGTAAACATTCTCACAGTATACACCGTAGTCTCTTTTTAGACTTTTTTTCTGTGATTATGTAAATAATATCAATTTCATTATGCTGACAACAGAGGTTATCTCTTCAAATGCCATTTAAATTAACGAACCCAGTAGATGTTTAAATATCCAAACATAAAACAATTATCATCTACATACCACAGAAATATATACATATTTCTGTATATAATAGCAATGCTATATAATATACCCATATATCAATATACATATTAATGTACAGGAGTTGGAGAGTAAATTATTCACCTATGAGTAGCCACTCAAAATTATTCTGAGTTTTCCGGGAGAATGCATATCCAACCAATAATTACTGAGTGCATACTCTGTGTATGGCACTAAGATATTTGATATATCAAACATTTCCAAATTAAGATTCAGTCCTCAAGACACTCATTCCTAATCTTTACTATGAATTTTATGACTGGAATTGTAGGGAATCTATAACCTTTTATCTAGATCTTTTTCTTTGCCTCTGATAATCCTGATACTTTTTGTTAATGGGCTAAGTTGAGATACTGTAAAATTGATCTGATAAAGTTCTCCAACTGTAAATATCATTGAATCTGACTTTATTTGAAGTTAAGGATTAAAGAATGTAATAAAAGTAAATTTTAGAGTCTTGAGGGTGGGTTCTAATTGATATGACTATTTTACTTAAAAGGACATTGAGACACAGAAACATAGGAAAGTCTATGTGTAGACACAGGGAGAAGACAGCCTCATATTAATTAGTTGTTTATATAATGTTTACACTTTAATTGTACATAAACACCACTCCCACCACCAAAAGACTGTGTCCCATCCCCACCACCAACCCTACCCCCCCACCCTCCACCATGCCGGGAAGCCCAATGGCCACCCTCCTCTTCAACACAGTGTTTTTACATTGGTGCCCTGCTCTTGATTTAATCAGATCCTGCTTTTTAGTTTCCCTTTCTGTTCTTCTTTCTCAAATTCTGTTGATGTATGTGGACTTCTAGCAAAATGTAGACATATATCAGTAGTTAATTAATATGAGAGGGGGAAAATCAATTGTATGTCTCAAAGTTTTTAAAAACACAAACTGAATCTTTTTAATATATAGACTGTGTATTTGATATGTGGACTCTCTCAAAAGCCTAGACCAAGTAGATTAGAAGCATCCAATAGCACAGCTATTGGATATATACAAGATACTGGATACTGTATCAGCAAACCATAACAAAAGGACTTTTTAAAGTTAACCCAATTACCAAATAATGTCATGATAACATTAACTATCGATTGTCTTTTTGAACCCTAAGACAGCAGGAACCTCACATCTTTACTATAGAGCCCCTACTTCCTCCAGTCCTGGAACCCTTGGATAGGGCCCACTTTCCCGTATGCATCTCCCAATCCATACCAAATAATATTGCATCCGCCGATCACAACTTAACCAACGCAATGATTGCCACCTCAACATGCTTCACCTCAGACTGTGTCCAGAGACTTCACGGGTGAAATGACAACCCTTCAGCTTCATTACTCGGGTGAGACCTTTCCTTTTATAGTACACTCTAATTTCTTCTCAGGTGGTTCACTTTCTAACAAAGTCCCATAACCTAGATATACACCAGTTTCTGTGAGAGAGAGCTTATGTTCACATGTATCCATAAACTACTGCAAAATATATACCTGAAAGCAGACATACACTAGAGTTTGCAGTGAGTACCTCCCGAACACTTCCTCTCCACTATTCCAAGCTTTGGGTCCATGAGTGCTCAACAATTTGCTTGGCTTCGTATGTTAACTCTCTTTTCAATCACCAGGTCCAGATGCCACCAGGATGCTGGCCAGGCTTCCCTGGATTGAAGACCCCACCATTGTGTCCTGGAGCTCAGCTTCCCCAGACACACACCCTATTAGGGAAAGAGAGAGGTAGACTGGGGGTATGGCCCCACCAGTCAATGCCCATGTTCAGCGGGGAAGCAATTACAGAAGCCAGACCTTCTACCTTCTGCAACCCTCAATGACCCTGGGTCCATGCTCCCAGAGGGATAGAGAATGAGATAGCTATCAGGGGAGGGGTGGGTTATGGAGATTGGGTGGTGGGAATTGTGTGGAGTTGTATCCCTCCTACCTTATGGTTTTGTTAATTAATCCTTTCTTAAAAAATAATAATAATAATAATAATAATAATTTAAAAAAATAAACAAAAGATTATTAATAGTTCTAATATGTGGAAGCTCAACAGTATACTCCTTAACAACTACTGGGTAAAAGAGGAAATAAAAGAAGAAATCAAAATGTTTTGAGAGTTCAATGAAAATGAAGACACAAGCTATCAAACTATTTGGTACACAGCTAATGCAGTACTGAGAGGGAAGTTCATAGCCATACAAGTACACATTAGGAAATAAGAAAAAGAAAAAAAAAAACACAAATAAACAACCTGATTGCACATCTTAAAACCCACAAGAAGATAAAAGAAACCATAAAGCAACCAGAAGGACAGGAATAACTAAAGTTATGGCAGAAATAAATAACATTGAAATACAAAAAAGATACACAGGATCAAAGAAAATAAATGTTGTTCTTCGAAAGAGTGAACAAAATCTACAAACATTTAGCCAGATTCACAGAACAACAAAGGGAGAAAACCCAAATATATCAGATCTTAAATGAAAGAGGAGATATCATAACAGACACCACAGAAACTCAGTATATCACACGTGATTCTATGGACAACTATATGCCACCAAGCTAGAGAACCTAGAAGAAATGGAAAGTTTCCTAAATACCTACAAACTTTCAACATTAAATAAAGAGGAACTAGATAATATAAACAGGCCCATCATAGCCAACAAAATTGAAACAGTTATCAAAAACCTTCCCAAGAATAAAAGTCCTGGACAAGTTTGTTTTACAAATGAATTCTACAAAACCTTTAAAGAAGAACTAATACCTCTACTTTTAAAAGTCTTCCAGAAGATTGAAGACACTGGAATACTCCCTCCCAGCTTCTATGAAGCCAATATCACTTTTTTACCAAAAGCAGACAAGGACAAAATCAAAAAAGAAAATTACTGACCACTATCTCTGATGAACATAGATGCTAAAACAATGAAAAAAATTCTACCCTACCGGATACAGCATGTTCAACATGACCAAGTAGGGTTTATCCCAGGAATGCAAGGTTAGTTTAATATACATAAATCAATCAACATAATCCACCACATCAATAAATGAAAGACCAAAAACCACATGGTCATATCAATAGATGCAGAGAAATCCTTTGACAATATACAACATCCCTTTATAATCATAACATTAAAAAATGGGAATAGATGGAAAATTCCTGAAGATAGTGGAGTCTATATGTACCAAACGTATATTCAACATCATACTCAATGGTGAAAAACTGGAAGCATTCCCCTCAGATCACGTACTAGACAGGATGCCCACTATCACCATTATTATTCGAAACAGTGTTGGAAGTTCTTGCCATAACTATCAGGCAGGAGCAAGGAATTAAATGGAGATAGATTGGAAGAGAAGTCAAAATCTCCCTATTTGCAGATGACATGAGAGTATACCTAGAAAAACCTAAGGAATCCAGCAAGAAGCTTTTGGAAATCATCAGGCAAGACAGTAAGGCGTCAGTCTACAAAATTAACATTCCTCTATGCAAACACTAAGTTAGAAGAAGTTGAAAGCCAGAAATCAATTTATTTTACTATAGCAACAAAAACAATAACATGTCTAGGAATGAACCTAAACAAAGAAGTGAAAGACTTGTATACTGAAAATTATGAGTCACAAATCAAGGAAATAGAAAATGACACAAAGAAGTGGAAAAATGTTCCATGTTTTGGGGTTGGAAATATTAACATCGTCAAAATGAGTATACTACCCAGAGCCATATACAAATAAAATGCTATCCCCATCAAGACACCAGAACACTTTTAGGATACTAGAATAAATGCTACAAATGTTTATCTGGAACCAGAAAAGACCTACAATTGCCAAAACAATCTTGAGAAGAAAGAACAGAACTGGAGGCATCACACTCCCAGATCTCAAATTGTATTATATGGCCATTGCCATCAAATTTGCTTGTTACTGTAACATGAAAAGACACAATGACCAGTGGAATAGAATTGAGAGCCCAGAAGTAAGCCCCAACACCTATGGATGTCTAATCTTTGACAAAGTTGCAGGGAAAGCAGAGTCTCTAACAAATGGTGTTGGAAAAAATGGGTTGAAACATGCAGAAGAATGAAACTGAACCACTCTATTTCACCAAATACAAAAGTAAATTCCAAGTCGATCAAGGACTTGCATTTTTAGATCAGAACTATCCAATACTTAGAGGAAAATATTGGCAGAATTCTTTTCTGTATAAATTTTAAAGACATCTTCAATGAAACAAATCCAATTACAAAGAAGACTAAGGTAAGTATAAACCTAAGGTAAGTATAAACCTATGGGAATACAAAAAAATTAAAAAGCTTCTGCATAGCAAAATAACCCACTTCCCAAAACAAAAGACCCCTCACAGAATGGGAGAAGATCTTTATATGCCATACATCAGACAAGAGACAAATAACCAAAAATATAAAGAGCTTGCCAAACTCAACAACAAGAAAACAAATATGGGTAGAGGACAAGGACAGAATATTCATCACAGAAGACATCTATAAGGCTGAGAAACACATGAAAAAATGCTCTATGCCATTGATTATCAGAGAAATGCAAATAAAGACAACAATGAGATACCACTTCACTCCTGTGAAAATGTCATACATGATAAATGTAGCAGCAACAAATGCTTAAGTGTTTGTGGGGGTGAAGGAACCCTCCTGCACTGTTGGTGGGAATGTCAGTTGGTCCAACCTCTGTGGAGAGCAATCTGGAGAACTCTCAGAAGACTAGAAATGGACCTACCCAATGATCCTGCAATTCCTATCCTTGGGATATATCCCAAGGAACCCAATGCCCCCATACAAAAAGATTTGTTGATACTGATGTTCATAGCAGCACAATTTGTAATTGCCAAAACCTGTAAGCAACCCAGATTTCCATCAACACATGAGTGGATGAGAAAATTGTAGTGCATATACACAATGAAGTACTACTCAGCTATTAAAAATGGTGACTTCACCATTTTCAGCCCATCTTGGATGGACCTTGAAAAATTCATGTTAAGTGAAATAAGTCAGAAGCAGAAGGATGATTATGAGATGATCTCACTCTTAGGCAGAAGTTGAAAAACAAGATCAGAAGAGAAAACACAAGAAAACTGGAGTTGGTGTATTGCACCAACATAAAAGACTCTGGGATGGTTGAGGGGGAGAGTAAATGTACTGGAAAAGGATGACAGAGGACCTAGTGGAGGGTTGTATTGTTATATGGAAAACTGGGAAATGTTATGCTATTGTATTTACTGTTGAATGTAAAACATTAATCCTCCAATAAAGAATATATACCTGAGGTTCTGAAGTCTCATTTCATGACCCAACACCACTATAAGCCATAGTTGAGCAGTTATCTGATCTATATTTCTTTTTTCTCTATATACCTCTCATTAAAATAAAGTTAAATAAATAAATCTATTTATTTATTTATACCACAAAGAAAATAGTAACCATTAGAGTACTTGTCTTTAAGAAAGAATCTCTGGTTTGAGAAGAGAACTGGAGTTTAATCTTTTTTCATATTCTACACTGAAAAAAATGAATGTTCAAGCTTTATAAAATGGACTTTTTAGCTCCTGGCTGACTCTGAAAACCTAAAGTTCAACACTATGTGCAAGAGATGAGACCATATTCAAAATAAGATGGCACTAGTGGGGTCACTATTTTTGTCTTATTTCTAATTGGGAGGATTAATGGTTCATGGTATATACAGTTGTCAGTGCCTGTATAAAGTTTTGTTTTGAATTGAAAGTCCCAAAATGAACTATACATCAATGGGCATCTATTTTTTGACAAGTGGGCCCAAAATATTAAATGGGAGCACATTCTCTTCAATAAACAGTTTTGGGAAAATTAGGTTGAAACTTGCAGAAGAATGAAACTGAACCACTTTATATAACCATAAACAAAAGTAAATTCCAAATGCATCAATGATTTGTATATTAGACCAGAAACTATCAAATACTTAGAGGAAAATATTGCCAGAATACTTTCCCATCAAAATCTCAAGGGCATCTTTAATGATACAGACCCAGTCACAAGGAAGACCAAAGCAAAAATAAACCAGTGAGAACATATCAAATTGAAAAGATTCAGCACAGCAAAAGAAACCATCATCATACAAAGAGACCCCTCACAGAATGGAAGATTTTTTACATGCCATACAACAGACAATAGGCTAATAAGCAAAATACTTAAAGAGCACATCAAATTTATCAGCAAAAAAAAATGAATGACCCAATCCAAAAATCTGTGGGGGGGTGTGAACAGAATATTTACTATAGAAGTGATACAAAAGGCCAACAGACATATGAAAAATTGCTCCTTGTCACTGATTGTCAGAGAAATGCAAATAAAGACAGCAATGAGATACCACCACACTCCTGTGAGAATGTCATACATCAAAAAGCAGGGATGCAGATGTGACACAAGCTCCTGTGCTGAATATGGGCCCCACATCAGATCAATGGGATTTACAGTTAATTGTATTTATATGCTTTTCCCAAGTTTGCAAGCTAATTTCTTCCCTTATCCAATTTTTCTAGTCTTTTTTTCCAAATCTGACACCATCTCCCCAGACAATACCTTTAGACTGCTTGCATGTTAGCTTTCAGGCTAAGGCAAAAATTGGTAAAGTCATGGGCCCCTTGGAATACAACAAAAATAAACTTTCTAACTTTTCCCAAAATGGAGAGCCAAAATCTCGTCTGCTATATTCTTACCTTTAGGTTCCTGGTTATTTAACAATTTATTCTGCTTTATATCTTAATGTTTTTCAGTCACCAAGATACAGGTGCTACTATGACATCAACTTGCTTCCCCTGGGCAAATGACCTCTCCAATTTGTTCTAAAACCCCACCTCTCCAGAACCCTCCACCACTAAGAAAAGACAGAAACAATCTGGGAGTATGGATCGACCTGTCAATGTCAATTTCCATTGGAGAATCAATTATAGAAGCCAGACCTACCTTCTACACCCTATAATGTTCCTAGGTACATACTCCCAGAGAGATAAAGAATTAGAAAGCTTCCAGTGGAGAAGATATGAATTGGAACTCTGGTGGTGGGAATTGTGTGGAATTGTACCCCTCTTATCCAACAGACTTGTTCCTAATAAAATCAATAAAACATAAATAATTTTTCTGTCTTATGAAAAACTCTTTCATCCCCAGCCTAGGTTTTCTTCTATTATCATTCATCAGGACCTGCTCCCCTCCAAACCCCTGAATCCTTTACATTGGTATAATGCACCAGACCCAGTCCAATTTTCTTTTGCTTTTCCCATTTCTGTTCTTATTTCTCGACTTCTATCTATAAGTGAGATCATCCTGTACTCATCCTTCTTTTTCTGGATTACCTCACCTGATATGATTCCTTCAAGCTCCATCCAAGATGAGTTTAAGAAGGTAAGTTCATTATTATTTATAGCTGAATAGTATTCCATTACATGTATCATAATTTGCTCAGCCACTCATCAATTGTTTAACACCTATGTTGCTCCCAAGTTTTGGCTAGTACAAATTATGCTACTATGAACATAGGTACACACACATCTTTTGGATGGGCATGCTTGATTCCTTAGCATATATCCCTAGAAGAGGAATAACAGAGTTATAGGATAGATCCATATCTAGCTTCTTGAGAGTTTTCCAAACTGCTCTCCTCAGGGGTTAGACCAATTTGCATCCCCACCATCAGTGCAGGAAGTATTTTTCATCCCTGTAACCTCTCCAATATTTGTTGTTACTATTTTCCTGATGTATAACATTCTCACAGGAGTGAAGTCTTATTTCATTATTGTTTTTATTTGCATTTATCTGACAATCAGTAACTTGGAGCATTTTTTCATATTTTTGTTAGCCTTTGGGTCTATTTGATAAATATTCTGTTCATATCCTCTTCTCACTTTTGAATGAGGTCATTTGATTTTTGTTGAGATTTTTATGTTTTTTGTTATGTTTTTCTTTGTTACCAGTTGTGTGATATTGTTTTTAAAAATGTTATTTTTGACTCTTTTTTCACCAAGTTCAATATCTAGCAATGCATATGCCAGATTGAAACTCTCTCAATAATTCTTTTTTAAATTTTAGAGTTTTTAGTAAATCTATAAGAATATTTATTCGAGAGATTCCGGAAAATGGCAGAATGAGAAGCTGCTAGTGGCTTGAGCTCCAACAACATCTACTGGAAACAGTAGGAATTTTTGCCTTTAGCAAAAAAGTCAATAAGGAGTCCTAGCTGTGACACCAAGGAGGTGACTATAATTCAATTTGGGTTAGAAAATAGAGTAAAAAGAAAGTAATTTTTTAAAATTATTATTACCTAAGTGCACAGCCTCCTCTGTCTATCCCATAACCAGTCCCTGGGGCCAGAGATCTGCTCCTAGCAGGCTTCCCTGCTTAACTGTCTGTACCAATATTCCTGTCCCCCCAAGGGATGTCATTCATTCTAATTCTATTATTTTCTGAAACCCTTGGCCTTTTTTGTTTCTAAGTGGCCAATTCCAGGCACAAATATTCCAAAATATTCCACCAAGCAGAGCCTTACTCAGACATGGAAAGACAGCCAGAGGTATTTTTTAAAAATTTTTTCAACAATCAGCTGCCTCTGCTCAGGGGGGCCTGAGGCAATCGGGAGTCATCCAAGCTGAAGAAGGACAGATTTTTTACTCTGTTCTGTTTTATTATCAATACAAGATAAGCATGTATCCTTTTTCCCCTCTCCTTCAGGTTGACCAGAATTAACTATTTGTGTATTTTCCATTACTAGGGGACTGGTTTGCTTATCCACTGCTAAAGTAACTTGTTTCACTCTTCCTACGTTCCCTACCCACTCTCTCCCTCCCCTCTCCTGCCTAGAAAATTAAATAATAATAAATAAATACATAAAACTTCCCTTTAACTGATCTTTTATTACTGTTCTTATTCTTATCTTTTTCTTTTCTCTCTCTCTTTTTTCTTTTTATCATTCTTGTCATCCTTTCTTCCTTCCTCCTTTAGCTTTCTGAATTCACTGATATACATTTGGGAATTAATTTGGGGAAGAAATCTGACAAAGAGTGGACTCTGTGTGTATCTCTGCTCTACTTCCCTTTCACCTCTAACTACCCCTAGAATATACAGTGGATAGTAGATTTGCATAACTGTCTATTCCTGCTATTCTTGTCTATTCCTGAGGTGTCTTTTTTTCTGTTTTTGTTTTGTTTTGTTTACTTTTACTTTCTTAAAAATCAGCTGCCTCTGCTCAGGAAGCTTGAGACAATCTGGGACAGGTGTTTTACCCTGCTCTATTTTATTATTAATATTATATAAAGGTGTATCCCCCCACCCCTCCTTTAGGTTGACCAGAATTAACTCTTAGGGTATCTTTCATTACTACGAGACTGAGCGTCTTATCCATTGTCAGAGGAACTTGATTCACTACTCCTACCTCCTCTACCCACTCTCCCCTTCTCCCTCCTCCTAGCTGATTAAAAAACATAAAATAAAAATAAATTAATCAATAAAAAATTCCTTTCAGGGGCTGGGTGGTGGCGCACCTGGTTGAGTGCATGTATTAAAATGAGCAAGGACCCGGGTTCGAGCCCCCAGTCACCACCTGCAGAGGGAAAGCTTCATGAGGGGTGAAACAGGGCTACAGGTGTCTCTATGTCTCTCTGTCTCTCTCCCTATCAAGCCCTTTCCTCTTGATTTCTGGCTGTCTCTATCCAATAAATAAAGATAATAAAAAAAATTTTAAAATTCCTTTCACTGCTTTTTTATTACAGCACTTTTTCTTATCTTTTTATCTTTTCTCTCTCTTGTTTCTCTTTTTTTTAGCTTGTCTTCCTTTCTTCCTTCCTTCTTGTTTGTCTTTCTGAATTCACTGATACTCATTTGTAAATTATTTTGGGGAAGATATCTTACTCAGAGTGGCTTCTTTATGTGTGTATCTCTGCTCTACTTCCCTTTCTCCTCTTGCTACTCATAGAATATACAGTGGATAGTAGATTTGCATAATTGTCTATTCTTGCTATCCCTTCTTTCCTTTCTCTTTCCTCTTCACTTGGACTTGGTTGCGATTTTTTCATGGACAGGAGACATTGTTTGGCTAACTGGTATTGATTAAACTGCTTCAATCCTTGCTTCAGATGCTATTGTAATTTTGAAGGTTGGTGATAGAATTTGTCATAAAGGGATTAAGTACAGTGTTGATTGTACTCAAAACACAACAACCGAGGAACAACAGAACATAAAAATAAGAAACACATAAATCAAAAAAATGGGTAGATCAAGAACAAATAAAACTTTTACTACAATGAATGAAGACAAGAACCCAGAAGAAAATAAAATCAACCAGAATTAACCATAGATAAAAGTATGCAATCAATAATAAGCTTATTAATCACAGAAATGAAAACAACATTGAAGGAAAGGAATGGCAGTATTAGCGAAACAACAGTTGAGACCTCCAAGGATAATATTGATTATCTTGAGTCAATTAGAGAACTGAAAGCTGAAATAGCTTAATTGAGGAAAGAAGCTAAGGGAAGGGAAAGCAGACTAACAGACGCAGAAAACAGAATTAGTCAGACAGAGGATAAGTTAGAGAAAACTAAGAAAGACGTGAAAGAGCTCAAAAAGAGATTGACAGACACTGAAAACAACAACAGAGACATATGGGATGATCTCAAAAGAAGTAACATTCATATAATTGGCCAGGCAGAGGAAGAAAGAGAGGAAGGGGAAGGAAACATTCTAGAGGAAATTATAGAAGAAAACTTCCCGGAACTGAATAACAGAAAGGACATTAAGATACAAGAGACTCAGAGAGTTCCAAATAGAATCAACCCAGACCTGAAGGCACCATGACACATCATAGTCACAATGAGAAGGACTAAGGATAAAGAAAGGATCCTAAAGGCTGCAAGAGAGAAACAAAAAGTCACATACAGGGGAAAACCCATAAGATTATCAGCAGACTTCTCCACTCAGACTCTAAAAGCCAAAAGACATTGGCAAGATATCTATCGAGCACTGAATGAAAAAGGGTATCAACCAAGGATAATATATCCTGCTAGACTTTCATTCAAACTAGATGGAGGGATCAAAACCTTCTTAGACAAACAACAGTTAAAGGAGGCAACCATCACCAAGCCGGCCCTGAAAGAGGTTCTAAAAGACCTCTTATAAACAAGAACATCACGGTAATACTTCCGATATATCAGAGCAAACAAATTTTGTTGAACAATGGCACTACAATATATTAAATCTATGCTATCAATAAATGTCAGTGGCTTAAAGTAACCCATCAAAAGGCACAGAGTGGGGGGATGGATCAGAAAACATAACCCAACCATGTACTGCTTGCAAGAATACCATTTGACACAAGCAGATAAACACAGACTTAAAGTGAAAGGATGGAAAACTTTCATACAGGCTAATGGACCAGAAAACAAAGCTGGAACAGCCATTCTCATCTCTGACACAATTGATTTTAAATTAAATAAAGTACTAAAAGATAGTCAAGGACATTATATAATGATTAGAGGATAAATCAGCCAAGAAGACTTAACAATTACTAACATCAATACACCCAATGAGGGACCATCTAAATACATCTAGCACCTACTGAAAGAACTTCAAAAATACATCAATAGTAATAAAATAATAGTGGGAGATTTTAACACCCCACTCTCACACTTAGACAGATCAACAAAGCAGAGAATCACTCCCATTTACTGTTTCAACAAAATCAATAAAATACCTAGGAATAAAGTTGACCAAAGAAGTGTAAGACTTGTGTACTGATAACTATGAGTTGCTACTCAAGGAGATAGAAACTGATACCAAGAAATGGAAAGATATCCCATGCTCATGGATTGGAAGAATAAATATCATCAAAATGAATATTATCCCCAGAGCCATACACAAATTTAATGCAATACCCATCAAAGTTCCACCAAGCTTCTTAAAAGAATAGAACAAACACTACAATCATTTATCTGAAACCTGAAAACACCTAGAACTGCCAAAACAATCTTGAGGAAAAGAAACAGAAATGGAGGCATCACACTCCCAGATCCAAACTATATTATAAAGCCATCATCATCAAAACAGCATGGTACTGGAACAAAAATAGGCACACAGACCAGTGGAACAGAATTGAAATCCCAGAAATTAATCACCACACCTATGGACATCTAATCATTGATAATGGGCCCCAAAGCATTAAATGGAAGAAGAAGGCTCTCTTCAATAAATGGTGCTGGGAAAACTGGGTTGAAACATGCAGAAGAATGAAATTGAACCACCTTATCTCATCAGAAACAAAAATCAATTCCAAATGGATCAAAGACCAGGATGTTAGACCAGAAACAATCTAATACTTAGAAAAAAACATTGATAAAAAACTTTCCCACCTACACCTCAAGGACGTCTTTGATGACTCAAACCCAATTGCAAAAAAAGACTAAAGCAGAAACAAACCAATGGGATTACATCAAATTGAAAAGCTTCAGCACATCCAAAGAAACTATCCAACAAATAAGGCTACCCCTCACAGAATGGGAGAAGATCTTCACATGCCATACATCAGACAAGAAACTAATCACCAAAATATATAAAGAGTTCCACAAACTTAGCACCAAAAAAGCAAATTACTGCATCCAAAAATGGGCAGAGGATATGAACAAAATATTCACCTCAGAGGAGATCCAAAAGGCTAACAAACATATGAAAAACTGCTCTAGGTCAGAGAAATGCAAATTAAGATAACACTAAGATACCACCTCACTCCAGTAAGAATGGCATACATCAAAAAGGACAGCAGCAACAAATGCTGGAGAGGCTGTGGGGACAGAGGAACTCTTTTACATTGCTGGTGGGAATGTAAATTGGTACAGCCTCTGTGGAGAGCAGTCTGGAGAACTCTCACAAAGCTAGACATGGACCTTCCATAAGATCCAGTAATTCCTCTCCTGGGGTTATACCCCAAGGACTCAATAACACCCAACCAAAAAGATGTGTGTACATCTATGTTCATAGCAGCCCAATTCATAATAGCTAAAACCTGGAAGCAGCCCAGGTGCCCAACAACAGATGAGTGGCTGAGAAAGCTGTGGTATATATACACAATGGAATACTATGCAGCTATCAAGAACAATGAACCCACCTTCTCTGACCCATCTTGGACAGAGCTAGAAGGATTTATGTTAAGTGAGCTAAGTCAGAAAGGTAAAGATGAGTATGGAATGATCCCACTCATCAGCAGAAGTTGAGAAAGAAAATCTGAAAGGGAAACTAAAAGCAGTATCTGACTAAATTGAAAGTAGGGCACCAAAGTAAAAACCCTGTGGTGAGGGGTAGACATGGGGCTTCCTGGGCCAGTAGGGGTTGGGAGTGGGTAGGTGGGATGGGACACAGTGTTTTGGTGGTAGGAATGTTGTTTATGTACACTACTAGTAGTGTAGTCATATAAATCCCTAGTTAATTAATATGAGGGGGTAAATTAATTGTATGTCTCAAAGTTTTTAAAACACAGACTGAGTCTTCTTAATATATAGGCTGTGTATTTGATATGCGGACTATTAGCCTACACCTAGTAGATCAGAAGCAACCAGTGGCACAGCTATTTACAAGATACTGGGTACTATATAACAAACCCTACCAAAAGGACTTTTCAAAGTTAACCCAATTACCAAATAATGTGATGATAACATTAACTAGCCATTGTCTTTTTGAACCCTAAGACAGCAGGAACCTCCCATCTCCACTATAGAGGTTATATTTCTCCCAGTCCTGGAACCTTAGGATAGGGCCCACTTTCCCGCATGCCTCTCCCAATCCATATCAAATAATATTGCTTCAGCCGATCACAACCTAATCAACGCAATGATTGCCACCTCAACATGCTTCAGCTCAGACTGTGTCCAGAGACTTCAGGTGTGGAATGACAACCCTTCAGCTTCATTACTTGGGTGAGACCTTTCCTTTCATAGCATTCTCTAATTCAATCCCAGGTGGATCACTTTCTTACAAAGTCCCAAAACCTAGATATAGACCAGGTTCTGTGAAAGAGAGCATATGTTCATACATATCCATAAATTAGTGCAAAATATATACCTGAAAGCAGGAGTACACTAGACTTTGCAGTGAGTACTCCCCCAACACTTCCTCTCCACTATTCCAACCTTTGGGTTCACTATTCCAACCTTTGGGTCCAACAATTTGTTTGGCTTTGTATGTTAACTCTCTTTTCAGCCACCAGGGTCCAGATGCCACCAGGATGCTGGCCAGGCTTCCTGGACTGAAGACCCCACCAATGTGTCCTGGAGATTCACTTTCCCAGAGAATCCACCCTACCAGGGAAAGAGAGAGTCAGACTGGGAGTATGGACTGACCAGTCAAAGTCCATGTTCAGTGGGGGAAGCAATTACAGAAGCCAGACCTTCCACCTTCTGCAACCCACAGCGACTATGGGTCCATGCTTCCAGAGGGATAGAGAATGGGAAAGCTATCAGGGGAGGGTATGGGACTATAATGCTTATGAAAGAAACACAGTTTGATTTTTATGAAGCAGTAGAATAGCAGATATCTAGAAATAAAGTCAGGATTGTTTCTATAAAGAATGATATCAAAACAGTGAAATCAAGTTTAGAATTTTGAGACAATGAGAGAAAATGTCCTGACAAATATAAGTACACTTCTGTGGATGTGAATTTAAGCAGAACGCTTTAATTACTGGAAATATTTCATTATGGACAAAGAGATAAAGAAGGAAAACAAGTTTAAGAGATAGACTGGACAGAGAGATAAGTACAAAATAATAAAGAATTCTTGAGCCTGGGACATGGTACACCCAGTAAAGTATACATATCACCATGCAAGGACACAGGTTCAAGCCTTCTCAACCTCCCCCCCCTGTAGAGAGTACACTAGGAAAAGTGAGGAAGTTCTGTACGTGTCTTTCTCCCTCTTTATCTCCCCACCAGTCTCAATTTCCCTCTATCTTGTCAAATAAAAAAACAAAGAGAGAGAAAAAGAAAGGTGGAAAGAAAAAAAATGAAAGTAAGAAGGAAGACAATGAGAGAAAGGGAAAAGGAGAGAAAAAAAAAAGGAAAAATATGGTACAAAAATGAATTCTTCATGCTATTATGGTGGGCATGTGACAACTTGATTATCATGTAATCGTGAATTAGTGTCCTGTGCTGTAAGCACTATCAATTAATTAATGAATTAAATGAACAAAGTTTCTCTAATTTCAGCTCTGGAATTTGTTATCATAATCAAATCTTCCTATTTATGCTGAAGTTATTTGAACTGACTTCTGTATACTTATAGCAGAAGTACTTAAATAATAAAACTATGATAGTTTCAAAATTGTGTAAATCAGTATAAAAACTCAAAAGGGCTGTCAATAAATTTTAACACTAGACAATTTGTGTTTTAGGATAAATTAGGAAATTCACCTGGGAATATGTATAACCCATATTCCAGCCTGGCCTCCACTACACTGAGAGTAACCTCAGTGTGCCAGTTTATCTCTCTCTCTCTGTCTCTCTCTCTCTCTCTCTCTCTCTATATATATATATATATATATATATATATATATGTTTGTTTGAAACATATACATATATACATATATATATGTATGTATATGTATATGTATATATACATATACATATATGTATATGTATATATACATATATACATATATATATATATATGTATGTTTGAAAAAAGTTAATCCAGATTAGTGAAGCCCTGGTGATGAAAAAAGGAAGGAAGGGAGGAAGGAAGGGATGGAGGTTTGCATGTTATATGTTTGATATAATGTTCTGAATCTGGGCATGGATAGATAGCATAAGTGATATATAAAAAGGTCTGGGCAGATCCTGGACCACCTGGAGACCGCAGTCTCCCTGCCGGGACTGGGACACTTGCTGAGATCCCCAGCTTGGCTCTGAGGGAGAAGAGCTAGAAAACGCAGAGATCCCTGCAGAGATCACAACCTACAAT
This sequence comes from Erinaceus europaeus, assembly GCF_950295315.1. Lineage (NCBI taxonomy): Eukaryota > Metazoa > Chordata > Mammalia > Eulipotyphla > Erinaceidae > Erinaceus > Erinaceus europaeus. The sequence goes on from NC_080169.1 coordinate 40,611,568, forward strand.
TCCTGGAGCTGAAGTTGCACAAGAAGCCACTGCCACACAATGCACCCCCGAACAACTAGACAGTACAGATCTTATTTCTTGTTTAAAATGACATGTCTTCATAACAAAAGTTTTTCTCCTTGTGTATTGAAGACCATGTTTATGTGTGTGCTTGAAGTTTGATAAATATTAACTTTAAGGTTAAAAATGTAACTTTAAGGCTACATTCTTACCAGACAGAGTTAAATGAGAAAGGTTTTCAACGTAATTCTCATAAAGGTAAAATTAACTTAAATTTAAAGTCTGAGGTAAAAATTAGTTAAAAATCAGTATATTTTAACTAAATTGGTCTAAAAAAACCTGCGCTCACATAGGGTATGTCTCCATCTTGAATGGGTGTAAGAAAAGTTTAAGTAAGATGTTGTTGATATGCAAAGCTCTCAAATACCTTCTAAATTAGAAATGGTGGATTACACAAATGTTATGCTAATGATTCTCATGCCTGAGGCTCTAGCAGTGGTTCTTTGACTTACCACATTTTATTGCACTTAGATTGGTTAGGAGCCTTAAAATTAAACAAAAAAGACCTTCCAAATTTATAAAGATACTTAAACCAATTATAATCTATTGTGGTAAACTTCTAACCTGCTACAAGTTTTGTTTCAAAAGTAAGTGAATTGCATCTGTCAAGTTCTCTACAGAAAAGCAGAATTCCAGCAGCTGACCTTCCTCATACAATGTTCCACCCCCTGGCATTCTTCCATGGACATCTGCTTTGGACTGGCACTTCTATCGGACTCACTGGTACACCTCTTGGGCCCTTTGCACAAAACTAGCAGCTTCCCTTTATGCTGCTGTGTTTCTCAAAGAGAGACTGCAGCCAGCTGCCGTGGGACTCGGCCATACCCCCTTCCCTTCTTACTAGGTAATTACACAGAGGCAGGAAAGGCCTGTCGAGGAAAAAAAGCCCACAAAGCCAAGAAAGGTCCTTTAACTTGATAAAGCCTTGCCCACAGAGTCAAGAAACTTCCTCCTCCTGAGAATACAGCTAATTCCTCCAATATCTTTCTTAGGTTCAGAGATTTCTCTAATGCAAATTCGTCCCTTAAAACCTAGTGTTACTTTTCCTTCTCACCTCACTCTTGCTTCTTTACAAAGTTTTCTTGGAAATTTAAATTGGCTTAGGCAGTATCATTATCTGCCTACTAGCTGCCTCCAACCACTGACCTGTTAAAAGGAAACAAACAGCCCTCCTCAAAAAGTAGGTTAACTCCTGAGGCCTCCTTGGCACTGGAAAGGGTTAACCAGGCCCTCCAGGACATGAACCTTGTTCAATTCTTCCCCTCCTCTTTAGTAAACCTTCTAATCTTTAACTCCACCAGCACAGTAGTGGGGGCATTGTGGCAGAACCATGGGGTTCTCGAGTGGCTTCACACGCCAGTAGGCAGAGCTCCAAAACTCCTCACTAAGATAGTTGCGTTAGCATTCATGGTTTGCCAAGGAAGAAATAGGTCTGTACAGGTCTTAGGGAAAGAACTGGATTTAATTATTCGTCCCTATTTTCTCACAGATACAGAGTGGCTCATACGCCATCATTCCCATTTTGCCATAAGCTTTGTGAGGTTTCCAGGACAAATAGATAATCATTTTCCTTCTAATAAATTGACAGCTTCTTTACCTCTTTTGCCTTTACTAGTACCTAAACTTTTCTCTCGAGATCCCATCCCCTCTGCTCCTACAGTATTCACTGATGGCGGAATAAAGGGAGCTGCTGCTCTTATATATTACCTAGACAAACAACCCCTTAAACCTCTCTTTACTGAGCTTCCTGATAATTCCCCTCAGTACAAAGAACTTTCTGCTGTTTTCCTTGTATTAAAAGCTGTACCAGAAGCCTTCAACCTTTTTTTCTGACAGTGTGTATACTGTTAACTTACTTCCATGGCTTGCTCATGCTTAAGTGAGAATTGATGACAACCCACTTTCCCTTCTCTTGATTCAAATCGCCTCTCTGCTCTGTTCTCAAACCCAACCACTGTATATTCAACACCTTCGTTCCCACAGCCCTCTTCCTGGTTCCCTGTCCTAAGGGAATGCTGAAGCTGACCACCTTGCCTCCACAGGAACTTTCCCAGTCTCTGTCTCTGATCCTTCTGACTTTCATTCCCTAACCCATGTTAATCTTAAAGGCCTTCGAGCTCGATTTCCTGATGTTCCTTTAGCACAGTTGAAACATATCCTTGCTACATCTTCTTCCTGTGCAAGTCTCATAAAAACACCTGCTATTCAAACTCTTGGGGTTAACCCCCAAGGCTTAAAAGCAATGCTCTTTGGCAAATCAATGTCACCCACATACCAAACTTTGGCAAACAAAAATATGTGTTTGTCTCAATTGATACCTTTTCTAAATTTATGTGGGCAACAGCTCAGACGAGAGAAAGCTCTAAAAAGCTTATAATCCATATGCTCTCCTGTTTTGCTGTGATGGGCTCACCTCTTCAACTGAAAACTGACAATGGGTATACATTTACCAGCAAACAATTTAAAGATTTTTGTTCTCTCTGGAACATTACTCATACCACAGGCATTCCCTATAATCCATAGGGACAAGGCATTGTCAAGAGGGCCCATCAAACCCTTAGGCTCAATTAAATAAAGATAAAGGAGGAATGTACCCCCTCAATATCCAGCTAGCAAAAGCCTTAACTACATTAAATCTCTTTAATATTTACAATAACTCAGACTTACCTTCTATTATTCTTCACTGGCAAACACCATCTACTCTTCCAGCTATTAAGGTCAAGTGGAAATACCCACTCGATAAAATTTGGAAAGGGCCTGACCCTTTTTTGACCATGGGGAGGGGTTTCACGTGCATTTTACCAAAGAATTACTCTAAACCTGTCTGGGTTCCTGCCCGCCACGTCCAACAATACCCGCATGATGGCACTGCTATCCCTGAAGAACAAGAAATACAAGAGGACTAGATGCAGGATACATCCCAGGATCTATAATATCACATGGCAGAATCTGGAAAATCTGGCTCACAGAGCCCTCTCTCCTACCCCTTCTCTGGATGTTTTATATTATGACTGGCCATTTGTGATTTGTGAGTGAGTGTGTTGAATGACCAAAAATTTTTGTATGACCCATCTGCTCAGAGTACTCTAAAAGGTAATTGACTTTTTATAAAAATGCTGGATGCAGCCAAAGTTTCTGGAGATGTCCAGAAACATTCCAAATTTTTTTTTCTCTCTTTTGATTTTTATATATAAGTCTTGGTATATATATAAAGTGCTTAGTCTTAAACTGTGTGAGCAAAGACGGATATAAATTTGTTTTTAAAACGATATGTTCTTATAACAAATTTTTTTCTCCTCCTGTGTGTTTTAACTAAATGTTTATAGATATGTTTCAAGTTTGGTAAACATTAACTTAATGGTTATAAGTGTAACCTTGAAGCTACATTACTACCAGGCAAGGTAAAATTACTTTGTTAAAAGTAACTAACTATTTAAGGTAAAGTCTAAATATTTAAAGTGACAATATATCCCCAACACTAAAATGCAAATCTCTATACAGGGCACTTTTGGAGGGCTCCAAAAAGTGCCCTGTAAACTATCTTGTGGAAACTAATCCACAACAGATCTGGCATCAATCTGGCACTGTAAATGTTAAAACCATTGTCACTAACATGCATTAACTCTCTAAGTAACCTGAGTCTGTTTATAGTCCAAAGTAAAAATGGTTAAAAATCAATACATATTTTAACTATAATTGGTCTAAAGATCCTGCTGTAGAGACTGCTACAGGAGGTCACATTCGATGACCTTTTAACAAAATTATAGATACTTAAACCAATTATAACTGAATCATCAATTATAGTAAACTTCTAAATTGTTAAAAGTTTTTTTTTTTCCACAAGTAATTGACTACAGCTATGTCAGAGCCTTCACATGAAGAAGCATCTGCTCATATGGTAAGGTATAAACTATAAGAAGTTCCTCCGTACACAACCTATGTGAATTAACAACATTCACATATTCTTGTACACTTAACTGGTGTATCTTGTCTTGCCACCATAGGCCTGCCTTTGTCAGCCAACAATTTAAAGATGTTTCCCTTTATAACATCACCCATTCCACAGACATCCCTTACTATCCCCAAAGACAAATGGCTGTTCCCCTGGACATCACATCCACTGACTGCTCCTTTTAGACTTGAGATATGATCCTGCCTCTTCATACCAATGGATAAATTCCCCCTTCCTTACCTGGCTACCCTCAGTTGTGGGACCCTTGCTTGTTTTACTTCTTCTGCTCACAGTAGGTCCTATAATTCTTAACAAGCTCATGGACTTTTTGCAGCAACAGATTTATGCCATAAAGTTGCAACCTATACAAGCTCACTATCATAGGCTAGACATGGCAGAATATGGAGATGCTGTGGAGGATTTGCCCCCCTCCATCAGAACGTGCACCATGTAGAGGGCTGACTAGCCAATGACAGGTAAAGGGGAAACTAGCGCTATCCAGTCAACCTAAGACAGGGCACCTGGTACTACTGGGAAAAAAATGACCAGGTGTTCCAATGACAGGTAAGATGGAAGGCTGATCCCCAACCTAAGACAGGCACAGTCCACCCTGCCACAGAATAAATTCCACCAATTTTTTAAGGTCAGTTTAATGCATTCTCCTTCAAGGAAAATTTCCTGCAGAGCTTGTCACTTGAAGCGTTAACATTCTTGCAAATACCTTTTCCTGTACAACACTTAACTAGATTTGTGCTTGAGTTTGACTTCCTCAGAAGATATCATGAAGGTGTTTCAAATATATCTATAGATTATCTTCCACTCAAAAGATAAACAAATAGGGGGCCAGCTAAGTACACATAGTACTGGTTAAGTTCACATACTACTAGGCGCAAAGACCTGGGTTCCAACCCCACTCCTCACCAGCAGCAGGAAGCTTCTCAAGCAGCAAAACAGATATGCAGGTGTCTCTTTCTCTCTCCCTCTCTCCCTCCCTCTCAATTTCTCTCTACCCTGTAGACTAAAATAGGAAGGAAGGAAGGGAGGAAAGAAAGAAAGAAAGAAAGAAAGAAAGAAAGAAAGAAAGAAAGAAAGAAAGCCACCATGAGCAGTGGATTCCTAGTGCTGGCACTGTGCCCCGAAACCCTAGATGTCACCTGACACAATCTGAAGAACCTGATTCACAGACTCCAAGGACAGAACTTTTTTACTGCCTGCCTGCCCTTTCTATTTCTGCTTTGCCTGTCACATTTTGGTGTTTCCAGCTCACTGTCTACAGAGAAGCGGAATTCCAGCGGCTGACCTTCCTCATGCAGTGTTTCACCCCCTGCCATTTCTCCCCCTAGTCACCTACTTTGGACTGACACTTATATTGGACTTGCTGGTTTACCCTTTGGACACTTTACACAATTTTACAGCAGCTTCCTTCCCTTCATGCTGCTGGTTTTTCATAGACTGACTGGAGTAGTTCATAGACTTTACAGACTGTTGCCTTGAGGACTATTCAATGCCAAATAGCCTCTCTGCTTGGCGGGCCATGCCCTCCCACCTACAGGTCCTGCACTTTGAGGCAGGAAATGCCCCCTCATTACGAACCCTTGTCCCCCCCTCCAGAGACAGGGAATGTTCCTTTGCGAACCAATCACCATCAGAACTCCATAGCCCACCCCTCCCCCTGACAGCCTTCCTAGTTTTTATTCCTCTAGGAATATGGACCCAGGCTCATTTTAGTGTGAAGAAGGTTGAAAGTCTGGTTTCTGTAATTGCTTCCCTGCTGAACCTGGGCATTGGCAGGTACATCTATACTCACAACCTGTCTCTCTCTTTCACTAGTGGGGTGGGGCTCTGGGGGAGTGGGGCTCTAGGACACATTAGTGGGGTTGTCTGCCCAGGGAAGTCTGGTTGGCATCACACTAGCATCTGGAACCTGGTCACTGAAAAAAGAGTTATCATATAGAGCCATACAAACTGTTGACTAATCATAAACCTAAAGGCTGGGATAGTTCAGTTGAAGAGCTGGGGGGGTCTCCATTTTGTAGATAGGGGGAAGTTTCATGAGTGGTGCAGGTGTTTTCCTTTCTCTGTCCCTCTGTCTCTTTACCTTCCCCTTCTTTATTGACTTTTACCAGTCTATTTTATCTAGTAAATAAATACATGAATTTTTTGAAATAAAATATATATATATATTAGATAAATTAAAATGTAAATATTGATTTTTTAAAAAATCACAATTTACTGAATATCACAACTGTAATGGAGGTACCAAGCCTCTTTCAAAGAAGGAATAATTTATGCACACTGAAAATATCTAATAGTAATTTCTATATCTCCTCATGAATTGAAGAATGAAATTATTTCAGTGATTAAAAATAAAAGATGATTTGTGCTTTAAGGATGTAGCACAGCTGGAACTACATGACATGTATTCAAATAACATCTTTACCTAGATAGTTGTGCAACTTGATTAAATTATTTACTAAAAGCTAAAGCTCAGTTTGCTTATCTTAAACTATAGAAATAAAGATAGTGACTATTTCATAAGGTGTAATAAACATTAATAATGTACTATATGGAACATACATAGAGCCATTAACATAGTAATTATAGGTTTTATATATTCTATATTATTAATATTAAGGATTTGATCATAATAAAGTATGTTTTCAAAGACTAGTCATCATGCTAATGAGTTCTACCTGCATTTACATTTTAATTGCATCTGAACCATGAAATAATAGTGTAACTAACTGATTTGAAAATGTAGAAAATAAATATAAGCCTTCTAGCAAATATTTTATACTTGCATATGAAAATATGCTTCTATATACATGCATAGCAGTGATTTCTTTTCTATCATTATTAAACTCAATTATATATTTTATATGTCCTCAAATCTCTTTTCCATTGCTACTACTCAGTGACACTATCCAAGTGTATTCAATCAACCATGAATTGGGGAAAAAAATTAAGACAGCTCTGTTTTTCAGGGAGTAATATTAACATTAAAATGTAGCTTATAGTTTTGACTGTGCAAACAGATATTTCTAGATTATATTTTTCTTATTCATACTAGAGAAGAAAACTTATAAGAGTTGTTTATTTTAAATACATATAGGTTTTTCCTCATAAGAGTATGATCTCATGATGGTCCAATGGTAACTATATGTTTATTCTTTCAGCTATTTAACTATGAAGACATTCGGTGAGTATGAACAGTTTTACAACTTCCTATATGATCAGTGGTCCAGAGGTAATACATTATCCAATCACTGAAATCCAGTGAATGTCTAGCTAACAGTATACCAGGCTCTGGATGTTTCCAACTATCTGTGCATGTTGAAAGGTATAACAGTTTAATTCTTGACAGATTATTATCAACTCCCTTTGGGAGTACCAAATTTTCAGTGCACACCTGACAGCCATTAAGTAAGCCAGGCTGCCTAGAAATACTTACTCAGTACCTAAGGTTGATGGACTGTCTGTACTTAATAAAGTTGATGACATTTTTGTGTCTAGTCCATTTTTTATGACTAGAGTGACACATGATTTCATAATTGGTTCAATATCATTGCCTTTCCTTTATGTGGCCATGAACAAGAAATGATAAAAGCAGCTGGGAACTGAATCGAAGCATAAATTTTGTGTTATAAGAAATACTACATTTACTTGTTTACTTATTTTTTCAGCACTAGGATCTTGTAAATGTGTGACTCCACCACTCCTTAGATGATAATGCTTTTTTTCCCCATTCTGTTTCTCAGCTACATATAGAGAAACAGAAAGACCTCTAGAGAGAGTCTGAAGCATTCATGCAACTCCTCCCTGTGGTACTCTTTTTTTTTTTTTTTTAATTTTTTATTTAAGAAAGGATTAGTGAACAGAAACATAAGGTAGAAGGGGTACAACTCCACACAATTCCCACCACCCAATCCCCATAATCCCCCCCCTCCCATGGTAGCTTTCCCATTCTCTAGCCCTCTGGGAGCATGGACCCAGGGTTGTTGAGGGTTGCAGAAGGTAGAAGGTCTGGCTTCTGTAATTGCTTCCCCGCTGAACATGGGCATTGACTGGTCGGTCCATACTCCCAGTCTGTCTCTCTCTTTCCCTAGTAAGGTGTGTCTCTGGGGAAGCTGAGCTCCAGGACACATTGGTGGGATCTTCAATCCAGGGAAGCCTAGCCAGCATCCAGGTGGCATCTGGAACCTGGTGATTGAAAAGAGAGTTAACATATGAGGCCAAACAATTTGTTGAGCAATCATGGATCCCAAGCTTGGAATAGTGGAGAGGAAGTGTTAGGGAGGTACTCACTGCAAACTCTAGTGTACTTCTGCTTTCAGGTATATATTTTGCAGTAGTTTATGGATACATGTGCACATAAGCTCTCTCTCACAGAAACTGGTGTATAACAAAGGGACTTTTCAAAGTTAACCCAATTAACAAATAAAGTGATGATAATATTAACTATCGATTGTCTTTTTGAACCCTAAGACAGCAGGAACCTCACATCTTTACTATAGAGCCCCTACTTCCCCCAGTCCTGGAACCCTTGGATAGGGCCCACTTTCCTGTATGCATCTCCCAATCCGAACCAAATAATATTGCATCCGCCGATCACAACCTAACCAAAGCAACGATTGCCACCTCAATATGCTTTACCTCAGACTGTATCCAGAGACTTCACGTGTGGAATGACAACCCTTCAACTTCATTACTCGGGTGAGACCTTTCCTTTTATAGTACACTCTAATTTCATCTCAGGTAGTTCACTTTCTAACAAAGTCCCTGTGGTACTCTTATGTGGTGTCAGGACTAATTTCTAGGCTTCATGCAATGATAAGGCATGCGACCCACCAGGTGAACTAGCTCTTGATCCACTTTAGCTTAAGGAACATGGGGTTTGCTTGGTTGTTTGTTTTTAATTTTTTCCTTATAATTGTCACTGTGACTTCACAGATTTAGGTTGTCTTTTCATATACAAAGAAAGAGACAGAGATGGACAGAGAAAAAGACATTGCATCCATCACCCACTTCTGTGGGGTAAGGTCCAGATACAAACTTTAAAAAAATTATAAAAGGGAAACACTGACAAAACCATAGGATAAAAGGGGTACAATTCCCCACAATTCCCACCACCAGAACTCCATATCCCATCCCATCCCCTGATAGATTTCCTACTCTTTAATCCTCTGGGAGTATGGAACCAGGTCATTATGGGGTGCAGAAGGTGGAAGGTCTGACTTCTGTAATTGCTTCCCCTGTTCATGGGCATTGGCAGGTCAATCCATAACAGAATTGTTTTCTGAAGATGGTAATAGCAGAGATGTGAAAAATTGATGAAAAGAGGTGTATAACATTTTATTACTTTACTGTAAACATTTAAGTCCCCTTTAAAGTTGCACTGAATCAATTTAATTCAGTGTAATATACATCAATGAATTTCTGTGTACCAGGTGTCATAAAAGATGCTGAAGTCAAAATATGACTGGTACCAAGACCCTGACTGCTAGGTATCCAATAATTTAACAGCAACCAGGGATAATATAATTAGACACATGATGCTAAAATGAAGTGATTGATAACCAAGGATTATGCAAATAGTTTTTTATTTTATGATTTTAATATCTCATGCTGTAAACAGTGTTGTGTTCAAAGTAGCTCCTCAATTAATATTTGCATTATGAAAAAAAGAAATGTATCTCATATTAGCGAAAATTATATTGAGGAAACAAAAATCTCCATATTTATTTGATTATTGGAGGCTTTTGCTTCATAAGGAAAAAATGAGAATGCCACAGATTCAAAGGAAAACAATATTTTTTTAGTGATTGTGTAGAGGTGCATTTCTCTTACTTAACATCAAAGTCAAACTATGCAGGAAGTAGTCTGTCAACTTAGCAGTGCTTCCTTAATAATTCTTCATCTTAAGTGCTGCTACCAAAAATGTGCCTTTAGTAAACTATTGAGGAAAAAAAAGGTAAATAACCTTTTTTGTACATTTGGCAGTGGAGACTTCAGTAAGTTTAACAGCTAGCCAGAGCTTCCTTGTTAGGAAAGGAGAATAGAGATACAGCCGCCACATAGAATTCTGGGAAAGGATTCTAATAATACTCATGGAAGAGATGGGAAGCATGAATACCTTGAATAATTATGGCTTCAGTTCATTTCAGGTGCTGAGAAAAGTGATAACAATAATGGTATATATTTTTAAATGTTGAGGTAGGTAAAATCTCAAAATATGTATCTTCAACTAATTATGCCATTTACCAGATTTGACACTGCAAGAGACTTGTTCACTGTAAGTAACAGAGAACAAATATACACACATGCATATACATACTGTGTACATACTTACTGCTATTTATTAAAAAATTATGAAATATATTAGCAAATTATTAGAATCTAGAAATGCTCTGTAGTTTCCTTTATTTCTCTCCTCTTTCATTCCTGTTCTCATATTTTCTGTTTTCTTTTTTCATTATCTTTTTTATCAATTATTTTATAATTGAGAGGAAGAGATATAAAGGGAGACAGAGAGACAACTGCAGTCCTGCTTCACCACTAGTAAAACTCCCTGCAAGTGGGGATCAGGGGCTTTAACCTGGGTTGTTGTGCACTGTAACATGTGTGTTCAAATAGGTGTACCACCACCTGGCCCTGTATTTTGTTTTCTATATTGCTACCTAACTTTAATTTTTACACTAAGGTTTTAATTTTCCCCTTTAATTAGGATACTTTCTTAATAGATACCACTCTAGAACAGTAAGTCATGAGATTCAGGAAGGAATCCTAACTGCAATGTCTTGAAGGTTATTTGGTACTCATTCACAATCTACTCTATTTGTGTATAAGATGAGTGACAAAAGATAAACACAGCAGTTAGGAGGTGGCTCAGTAAGTAGAACATGGAACTTGCATTTCTAAGATCCTTGGTTCTATATCAGAAACTGCTAGCATATGCTGAAGAGCAGAACTGAAGAAGTCCTTTGGCCCACACACATGCACATAGAACACAGGTACACACTCTCTCTCATAAAGCAAGCAAACAAAGATAGTTATATATAAGGTCAAAGCTGGAAGGATAGGTAGGGTATATGGATATATGCCTTGTTCCAAGTTTGAGTCCTAGAACCATATGGGAGCTCTACCTTACTGAGGAGTCTCTATCTATCTCTATCTCTATCTCTATCTCTATCTCTATCTCTTTCTCCCTCTCTCCATATATTTCTCTTCTCTTAGTACATGAGTGAAGTTGGTTAGAGAACAGTGAAATTTCATGTCTAAGGCCTCTGAGATTACAACAAAAATAAAGATGTTCAACAATAGAGTTAACTAGTGCTTAGATATTATAAGAATGTTATATAAATATGACTGCTGCATTAGCCCTAAATATTCCTTGACCAACACAATCAAATTTTACTCTCCTCTACCGACATCAGTCCTTATAAGCCATTCATATACCTACAAATGAGAGGATAATTATTTATCTACTTGATTCATTAGTGCAAATATTCCTTAGCCCACACAAAAGCCAGGCTGAGCTGTGTGGTTTTAGAGAGTGTCAAAAATATAATGCAGTATATGCATTAGAAAAATAAAATCAGAACATTAAACCACTTTTTTTATCATCTCTGATCCCCCTGAGGCTCAGTGACATTTGGTGCATTCATCTTTATTGTTAAAAGCAGATTCCCTAACTCCTAGTAGCAGGTGGCATCAAGATGTAGCAGAATGTTTATAATAAGGCATATAAATCTGTTACATGTGTGCATGTCTGAGGGAAGGGAAGGTCATTGCCTAAATTTCAGTTTACTTCCTCAATTTTCACTTAAATCTTTTCTCCGGTATTCTGCAAATTAAAAACCTCAGATAACTCTTTAAAAGAAAGAAAAAAAGAAAGGAAGGAATAAATAAAGAAAGGCTGAGGACGGACTAAAAGAAAGAAGAATTGAATTATATGGGAAACAGTAAAGCCTAATGAGGCAATGGGAAATAAAATCTTCATTTTTGTCAATGCCATGACTTCTCCTTTGCTCCAGTCTGGCTGTTTTCAGATAGAGAGAGCAAAGAAAAAGAAACTCTCAACTCTCTCTCTCTCTCTCTCTCTCTCTCTCTCTCTCTCTCTCACACACACACACACACACACACACACACACACACACTCCACCTAAACTTTTCCCATTGTGCCACATATATGAAAAACTGGTATACCCCCAATTGAGCTATCTAGCTAGTTCAAGAATAAAATCCTTTACAGAATTAAAAAAAAAAAGTTATATGTTTGTTGCTACTTAGGAATTGTATTTGCTAAATTTTCAGTTCACACTTGCCTCTACTTAATTTTTATAAGCATCATTGTAGGTTCTTAAATTGATGGATTAAAGGTTTACACAGGAAAAAGTCAGTGATGACAATGCTCTCTCCCAAAACACATTTACATTAAGGTGAGTGCTATATTGGATAACAAAATCTTCACAACTTAAAGAATCTAACTGTGTCATAACTTAGCTTTCTGTTTATTACATTTGTTTGATTATTTTGACCAGAACTGTGGAGATTAGAATGTGGAGATTAGAAACTGTTACTTCTTAGAGACTGTTACACTGAAACCAACTGTTACTTGTTAGAGACTTTTACATTGAAACCAACAGTTCCTTGTTATAGCCTTTACAGCCATTACAACCATTAAAGCCCTTAAAGCCCTTAAACTGAAACCAACTGCTCTTGTTCTGTGTACTATAAAAAGCTGAGAGCAACAATGTTGCAGGGTCGTTGGCAGCAAACTCTCCCCTTGTGTGAAAGGGTGTCGGCAGCCCAAGCTTAAGCTTGCTAATAAAGGTTCTTGCATGTGATGCTGGTCTTCCTTGTGTGAGATCTGGACTCGAACTTCTGGGCACAACATTTGGGGTCCTGTCTGGGATCCCCATCTCACTGAAGGAATGCCAGCCTCACCGACCCTTTTGGACTGGTCTATCTGTAGCAAGAGACCCTTGGAGTCGAAGGCGGACACGTTGGGTGGCTGCGGGTCCAGGGTCCTGGGAGACATCTCAGGCCCTGATGTAGGGGATTGGATCCCCCTCGCAAATTTGGAAGGGGAGAGTGGGTCACTCCCATGAAGCAGCAAAAGGCTGTCCTCCCATTTGTAGGGAAGCAGTGAGAGGCTGTCCTCATCTGTAGGGAAGCGACATGAAAGGCCATCCTCACATCTGTAGGGAAGCAGTGATAGGCTGTCCTCCCATCTGTAGGAAAGCAGTGAGAGCTGTCCTCCCATCTGTTGGTTCAGAATGTTGGCAGCTGGGCCTCTAGAGTTTTCTTTAAATATGTTGTTGTCTCTGTATTCTCTTTGCGTGTGTTGCCCCTGTATTTTCCTTGTGTGTGTTGTCTTTGTATTCATTATCAGTTTTGTCTTTCTTAAATCCAAAGTCAGGAGTCAGGCTACTTCGACTCCTCTGACTATGGTCCTGGATCATTTCAAAGAATTCAAATGGAGAGCTCACAATTTAAGTCTAGGAGTAAAACAAGACCGGATGATCACTTATTGTCAAGATAAGTGGCCAACCTTCTGTACCGGTTGGCCCCCAGAAGGAATATGGAATCTACCTACTATCTATGCTACCAGAGACATCATCTTTGGACACCCAGGACACCCGGATCAGAGTTCTTATATCCTTACTTGGCAGGATCTGAAGCCCCCTCTTGGCTAAAACCTTTTCTTCCTCCACAGGGTTTGAGACCCACTGTTCTTGCTTTAAAGAATTCTCATCACCGGGGGTCGGGCAGTGGCGCAGTGGGTTAAGCGCACGTGGCGCAAAGTGCAGGGACCACCGTAAGGATCCCGGTTCGAGCCCCCGGCTCCCCACCTGCAGGGGAGTTGCTTCACGGGCGGTGAAGCAGGTCTGCAGGTGTCTATCTTTCTCTCCCCCTCTCTCTCTGTCTTCCCCTCCTCTCTCCATTTCTCTCTGTCCTATCCAACAACAAAGCAACGTCAACAATGGCAATAATAACCACAACGAGGCTGCAACAACTAGGGCAACAAAAAGGGGGAAAAATGGCCTCCAGGAGTGGTGAATTCATGGTGCAGGCACCGAGCCCAGCAATAACCCTGGAGGAAAAATAAATAAATAAATAAATAAATAAATAAAAATTAAAAAAAAAAAAAGACTTCTCATCATCAGCCTACTGCCCCCCTCCATGCCCCCTCCCACTTCCTCCTCTTCCCCTATTTTCCAAGGTGGTCCCGAAGTAGAACTCCTAGAGTAACCTCCTCCTCACCAACCTCAACTTCCCCCAGCCCCACAGGAACCCCCAGCAGCAGGCCAGGGCTTATGAAGCCCTCCTCATATGAGAGCCTGTACAGTCCAGAAAACCCTGATTCAGTGGCCCTGCCCCTCTGAGCCCTAGGACCCCCAAACGAGAATGGCGAACAATTGATGCAGTATTGGCCATTTTTCACTAGTGACCTTTATAATTGGAAAATGAAGAACCCTAAGTTATCAGAAAAAAAAAAAATAGCAGCACTCATTGACCTTTTAGATTCTGTTATTTTTACCCATCAGCCAACCTGGGATGACTGCCAGCAGCTTTTACAGATTATTTTTACCACGGAAGAAAGAGAAAGGATCTTCTCAGAAGCCCAAAAACTCGTGCCTGGGGTAGATGGGAACCCCATCGTAAACCCAGCCCTGATAGATTCCAGTTTCCCTCTGATAAGACCCACCTGGGATTTTAACTCATGTGAAGGTAAGGAGAAGCAATGGGTCTATAGCCAGACTCTAATGGGAGGTCTCCGGGCAGCTGCATGCTGACCCACCAACTTGGCTAAGATTAGTAGTGTGCAACAAGAAAAGACAGAAACCTCAGCTGCCTTTTTAGAAAGAATCGTGGAGGCATATCAAATGTTTACTCCCTTAGATCCAGAAGCTCCAGAAAATAAGTCAGCAGTATTTATGGCCTTTGTAAACCAGGCTTCCCCTGATATCCAAAAAAAAACTCCAAAAAATAGATAGATTAGCAGATAAATCTTTACATGAACTACTGGCAGTAGTGGAGAAAGTCTTTAACAACTGAGAGACCCCTGAAGAACTCCACTTATGGACAATGACAGCAGCTAATGAGCAACAGACTCGCAACCTCACTAAGGTATTGTTGGCAGCTACCGCAGAACACCCTGGGTGGAAAGGCTGAGAGGTCTGTTTCCCCTGAGGGTTTGAAAAGAGCAGAAGTCCATACAGAGAGGGAGAAAAAAATCTCCTTAAAGATCAATGTGCATATTGCTGAGAGATGGGTCACTAGGCCAGAGAGTGTCTGAGAGGAAAAAAAAAGACAGAAGGACACTGGGGGCAATAAGACAAAAATCCTAGAACTAGGCGAGCTCAGTGACTAGGGCCAAGAGGGTTCGGGTCCCCTCCCTGAACCCAGCTTAACTTTAAAAACAGAGGGAACCCTGTTAGCTTTCTAGTAGATATGGGGGCTCAACATTCAGTGTTAGCCCAGTCCATGGAAAAACTAACAAAAGACCTGGGTACAAGGAGCAACTGGCATGAAACAATATTCCTGGACTACTCAAAGGACTGTGGACTTAGGGAAGGGACAGGTATCTCATTCTTTTATGCTTATTCCTGAATGCCCTTATCCCCTTCTTGGGAGAGACTTGCTTTCTAAGATGGGGGCAACTATTACTTTCCAACCCCAAGGACCAGTAGTTATGACCACTGACTCCATGCCAGTTCTTATCCTTACCTTAAATTTGGCTCATGAATACCGACTTTACCAGAAACTCAGCCCTTCATAGCCTCCTCTCCAGATGATGGTCTGGATGAATAAATTTCCACTTGCATGGGCTGAAACAGGAGGAATGGGTCTGGCAGAACACTAGGCCCCCATCTGGATAGAACTCAAACCTGGGGTAGATCCAATCCATGTTCGACAGTATCCTCTCCCTCTAGGAGCCCATAAGGGTATTTCCCCCCCATATCAGGAGTTTATGGGAGTTGGGCATTTCGATATAATGCCAATCACCCTGGAACACCCCACTTTTACAGGTAAAAAACCAGGCATGGGGGACCACAGACCCATCCAAGACCTACGAGAAGTAGTTCTGGTAGTGACCAGAACAATGGTAGAGTGCTGTAAAAGTACTGAAGATCTCCTTCAAGTGTTGGGAGATCTAGGATGCTGAGCCTCTGCAAAAAAGGCTCAGCTGTGCCAGAAGAAAGTGACCTACCTGGTATACGTTCTCAGTGATGGGAAAAGATGGTTGTCTCAACCAAGAAAAGAGACTATACTTAAGATACCTACTCCCATGACCCGACAGGTGGTAAGAGAATTCTTGGGGTTAGTGGGATTTTGCCGGCTGTGGATCCCCAGTTTTGCTGAAATATCAAAACCCCTTTATGAGGTGACCCAAGAAGGGCAGCCTTTTAAATGGACTGAGGCTCATGAGAGTGCCTTTAAACAACTAAAGCATGCCCTGTTGTCAGCTCTGGCCTTGGGACTGCCTGATGTGACTAAACCCTTTAACCTATTCACAGATGAAAAGCAAGAGATAGCAAAGGGGGTCCTAACACAAATAGTAGGGCCCTGGATGTGACCAGTAGCTTATTTCTCAAAAAAGCTAGACTCAGTGGCAGCCGAATGTCCACCATGCCTCCTCATCATAGCTGCTACAGCTATGTTGACAAAGGATCCTCAGAAATTGACTCTCGGTCAGAAATTGACCATGACTACCCCTCATGCTGTAGATGGAATCCTTCAACAACCTCCTGACAGGTGGATTAGCAATGCCCGATTAACTCATTATCAAAGCTTGTGGCTAAACCCACCTGTCATTCAGTTCTCATTCAGATCATCCTTAAACCCAGCTACCTTGCTCCCTGACCCAGAATTAGACTGCTCTGAGATTCTGAGCTGCACATCCAGCCTCCAGGAAGATCTGAAAGACCAGCCTTTAAAAGGAACAGAAGTGAACTGGTATACTGATGGGAGCAGCTTCATAAGAGATAGGGTAAGGTATGCTGGGGCCACGGTAACTACTGAACACGAGACTGTGTGGGCTGCTGCCATGCCCGCAGGGACTTCAGCCCAAAAAGCTGACTTAATTGCCCTCACAAAAGCCCTCAACCAAAGAAAACAGGAAAGACTTAACATTTACACCAATAGTCGCTAT
Source organism: Erinaceus europaeus (assembly GCF_950295315.1). Taxonomy (NCBI): domain Eukaryota; kingdom Metazoa; phylum Chordata; class Mammalia; order Eulipotyphla; family Erinaceidae; genus Erinaceus; species Erinaceus europaeus. Next base: position 40,628,739 of record NC_080169.1, read on the forward strand.
GCCTTTGCCACAGCCCACATCCATGGGGCTACATATCGAGAAAGGGAACCACTCACAGCTGAAGGTAAAGCTATTAAAAACCAACAAGAAATATTAGACCTATTAGAGGCTATCTGGATGCCAGATGAGGTGGCCGTAATACACTGCCCTGGACACCAAAAAGGAGAAAGTCCTGTGGCATGGGGCAACCACCTAGCAGATACCACAGCCAGACAAGTAGCATTAGAAAGAACTGACAAATTACCTCTTTGCCAGACCCTGGAGAGCCCACCCTGCCTGAGAAGATGGAATATACACCAGATGAGCTCCAGATAAAAAAGTTACCTCTTGCTGACAAGTGCAGTAATGTGTAATAATAATAATAATAATAATAATAATAATAGTAATAATAATAATGTTTAATAGCTGATGGTAAACTCATCTTACCCCAAGCCATGGCCAAACACCTGCTACAGCATATACACAGAACCACCCACCTGGGGAGAAGGAAAATTGCCGAACTTTTGCAAGAAGCCAGCCTGAGAATCCACAAGAGCCAACTGATTAAGGAAATAGTTGCAGAATGCAAAGCTTGCAGACTTGCAAATGCTAGCAACCAGCCTAGAACTTCTGGGGTGCATGAGAAAGGAACCAGACCAGGTGTCTACTGGGAGATAGACTTCACTGAGGTAAAACCAGAAAAATATGGCTATAAATATATGTTAGTGTTTGTAGACACCTTTTCAGGATGGACTGAAGCATTCCTGACTAAGAGAGAGATGGCCCAGACAGTGGCAGAGAAACTACTTTCTTCCCAGGTTTGGTATGCCCCTTCAATTAAACTCAGATAATTTTCCAGCCTTTGCTTCCCAGGTAACCCAGAACTTGGTAGGTGTCCTTGGGGCAAAATGGAAATTACATTGCTCCTATAGGCCCCAAAGTTTAGGACAGGTAGAAAGGATGAATAGAACTCTAAAAGAGACCTTAACAAAATTATCTATGGAGACTGGCATAGACTGGGTAACTCTCCTTCCCTTGGACCTTTATAGAGTAAGAAATACCCCTATGCTGCAAGGCTGATCCCATTCAAGATCATATTCGGTTGTGCCCCTCCCATAATCCCAGCCTTGAGATCAAACTTGCTCACTGATATTAATGATCAAGACATGCTTGCCTCTTTACATACAATAGCTCAGGTCCAAAAGCATGTGTGGCCAAGATTGAGAGCAATATATGAAGCTACACCTCCTCCAGACCCTCATCCCTTCCAGCCCAGAGACTCAGTCTTGGTGAGATGCCACCAAAAAGAGGCCAGTGGAAATGGCCTTATACTTTCATCCTAGCCACCCCCATGGCTCAGAACGTGGATGGTATTGTCCCATGGATCCACCACTCCCACATCTGTGCAGCAGAGACAGAAGAGGTCAAGACCAGATGGTGACTTAAATCTGTCCCTAAACACCCACTCAAGCTCCGGTTGCTCCGTTCATGTTTCTGCCAACTCTTTCTCTCCTGGTGACTCTAATCTTTATTTCTGCTACTACTACTACTCACACCCCATTGAGCATCACCTAGATACTGGGACAGTAGTCAGAAACAGATATTGGCCCAAGATTGAGCCCTAGAAGTTACAAAAGACAAGGGGGTAATGTGGAGATTAGAATGTGGAGATTAGAAACTGTTACTTCTTAGAGACTGTTACACTGAAACCAACTATTACTTGTTAGAGACTTTTACATTGAAACCAACAGTCCATTGTTACCACCTTTACAGCCTTTACAGCCATTATAGCCCTTAAACAGAAACCAACTGCTCTTGTTCTGTGTACTATAAAAAGCCAAGAGCAATTATGTTGTGGGGTCATCGGTAGCAGACTCTCCCCTTGTGTGAAAGGGTGTCGGCAGCCCAAGCTTAAGCTTGCTAATAAAGGCTCTTGCTATCTCATGTGATGCTGGTCTTCCTTGTGTGAGATTGGGACTCGAACTTCTGGGCACTAACTGTACCATAACTTAGCTTTCTGTTTATTACATTTGTTTGATTATTTTGACCAGAACACTGCTTAAATCTGGCTTATGATGGTGCTAGGGATTGAACCTGGAACATCTGATGCTTACGCATAAAAGACTTTTTGCATAACATCATTATGGTATCTTCCTAGCCCACTCTAGCTTTCTGCAGAGTTCAGATACCTATGAGTTCAGATTTTTCTCTTCTTCTTATCTGGTAAAATAATGATAGTCTTCCTGAAGACTTTCTCTCTTGTCTTTGACAAATGTACAAACCATGTTATAATTCAAGAAACTATCTTTACCAAACTCTCACCTACTGATTTGTGTTTGCTTGTTTGCCACCAGGTTATTGCTGGGGCTCCCAGGCAGCACTACTAGTCCACCACTCCTGGTAGCCATTTTTGCCATATATATATATACATATATATATATTCTTTCTTTCAATTTTTATTTGACAGGATGGAGAAAAACTGAAAGGACTGAGAGGGGTAGAAGGAAGAGACGATGACAGACACCTACAGACTTGCTCTCTGCAGGTGAGGAATCTGGCCTCCAACCTGGGTCCTTCCACTTAGTGATATGTGCAACTGGTGCACCACTGCCCATCCCTCATTTGTTATTATTATTTATTTATTTTAAGTCTGTAGGAGAAATTCTTGTGACATCTTTCAAATCAAGCTTTTTTAGGACTTCTAATATTAACTTGGCTTAAAGCAATTTATGTTTGTTTTTATTTTGGTGTATATAAACTGATAATCAGTAATTCTGTGCTCAATTCTGAAGAAAATACAAATATATGGCATCAGGGGTCAGGCGGTATGCAGCAAGTTAGGTGCACTTGGTGCAAAGACTGACATAAGGATCCTGATTCCAACCCCTGGATCCCCACTTGCAGGGAGGTTGCTTCACAAGCAGTGAAGCAAGTCTACAGGTGTTTTTCTCTCCTCCTCTCTGTCTCCCCTCCTTTCTTGATTTCTCTCTGTCCTACCCAACAACAACATCAATGGCATCAATAACAATAGCAACAACAACAAGGACAACAAAATGACAAAAAATGGCCTCCAGGAACAGTAGATTTGTAGTGCAGGCATGGGGGCCCAGCAATAAACCTGGAGGCAATATATATATGTCATAATTCTTACGGAATAGTTATATACTAATATAATTTTTCACAATAATAAAACCATGGAACAATGATATCCAATATTTACTGTATATTAGCATTGTTTTGAATTTAATTGTTTATATTAGACTTTGTCATTATACTAGAAATTTAAATATGACACTTTCCACTGAAGTTACTAGATTATTAGTAAACGTATCTCTGTGAAATGGATGCAAGATTTTTCAACTAGAGAGACAGAGAGCAAGAAAGACACCATAGCACTCAATCTTCCTTCAGTGTTGTGGAAGGCAAGCAGGTCATGCACATGATAAAGTAGGCACATGTCCAAGTGTGATATCTTGCCAACCCTCTTTGCTTTCTTACATAACTCATTATTTGGCTGGCAAACCCAGTTAATAAAGAATCTCCTTAGTGATTCTTATGTGTTAGTAAAGTTGAAAATCACTATTGTACAAGTGTAGTTCAGAAGCTAATAGGACAGAGTATTGTAACTCACCCAGGTTGCATTAGGGAAATGCCAAAGTGTGAATAAAAAATACATAGAACTTTGAATTTGTTATATAAAAGTTTAGACTAAAGACTTTGTGCTATAAGGTATAGCTTGAGTAAGTCATACAGGTATGCAAAATATACATGTACTTAAAGCAGTTTGAAAGAATGTCATTCATTGTAGATAAGAGTACAGAATACAAAGCTTGCAAAAATAAAGACTTGTGGAAAAAGCAGTGTAATTGTGAATTTTTAATTAAACTCATCTCTCTCTCTTTGTCTCTCAGTGTGTGTGTGTGTGTGTGTGTGTGTGTGTGTGTGTGTGTGTGTGTGTGTGTGTGTCTATAAATGAAAAAAAGGCCCAGACCAACCCATCTGCTGGAGCCCTAGTCAGGGAGTCTTGAGATTCTCAAACAGAGAAGGTGGGCCTACACCTCAAATAGATCCCTCTCTCCATTATTACCAGTCATCTCCATCAGAAACAACATAATAGACTCCTTTGTGGGCTCCCATAGTACTTTGATCTCAATGTGGACCAACAACGGTAGAGAATGTTCCACCCTCCAAAGGGAGGCTGGACAAATACTCTATTTCACTTGAGGAAGATGGGTCCTAAAATTGGGACAGCTTGGAACATTCCTACTCATGATCACAGAATATGAGCTCAGATCTACAGGGATGCAGAGGTCACATAGGCTCCTAAACTGAATATGGGTCAGATCAAACTGATGGGGTTTATATTCAACCCTATTTATATGCCTGTCCCATATTTTGGAGCTACTCTCTTCCCTGATTCAGCTTTCTAGCCCTTTTTCAGCCATGACATCATCTCCCCAGACAATAACTTGGGTCCATCTGCATACCAGATGTCAGGCTCAGAAAACAAAACAATAGCAACAACAACAATAACAACAACAAACTAGTATAGTCATAGGCCCTTTGGAATATCCCTAAAATAGGCCTACTAGCTATCTACAAAACAGAGAACCCAATCTTCATCTGCAATATTCCAGCCTTTAGGTTCATGATTAGTCAACAATTTGTTTGGCATTATATGTTATCTCTTTTTTCAGCCACCAGGTTCTAGATGCTAACATGATGCTCACTGAACTTCCCTGGGAAGATGACCCCACCAATGTGTTCTGGATCCCCACTTCCACAGAGCCTTGCCCCACTGTGGAAAGAGAGAGATAGGCTGGGAGTAGGGATCTACCTGTGAAAGCCCATGTTTAGTGGAGAAGCAATTATAGAAGCCAGACTTCCCACTTTCTGCATCCCACAATGACCTTGGGTCCATACTCCCAGAGGGTTAAAGAATAGGAATGCTATCAGGGGAAGGGATGGAATATGCAGTTCTGGTGGTGGGAATTGTGTGGAGTTGTACTCCTCTTATCCTATCGTTTTTGTCAATGTTTTCTTCTTCTAGCGTTTGCCTTTCTTCCGTAGCCAGTCAACAGCGTCAGGTTGAGCCTGATGTCTGCTTGTTGCTGGCTTTGAAAGTGACTGGGATCCATGTGGATTCAGTCAGCTAGGAAGGATCGACAGTTTCCCCAATAAATGGGTACTCACAGGATGCACCATGAGAAGGTCGATCCAATGCATCCGAATGTTTAATTTTTATAAATAAAAATTAAAAGAAAAAAAGGGAGTTGGATGGTAACACAGTGAGTTAAGTGCAGGCAACGCAAAGCACAAGGACTGGCTTAAGGATCCTGGTTCCAGCCCCTGACTCCCCACCTGCATGGGAGTTGCTGCACAGGTGGTGAAGCAGGTCTGCCGATGTCTATCTTTCTCTCCCTCTCTCTGTCTTCCCCTCTCTCTCTATTTCTCTCTGTCCTATCCAACAACAATGACATCAATAACTACAACAATAATTACTAAAACAACAAGGGCAACAAAAGAAAATAAATAAATATGTATTGATTGTGAGTTTTACAAGGTCAAACTCATGGGTCTGACAGAAACATTAGAATTGAATTAATTCGAAATTATCACTTATTTACTAAACAAAAAATGAACTATTTTATTTATTATACTATAGAGCATGTACAAGACACTAGGGACTTAATAATTAAAAGTTACACAATAAAGGTAATAAATATCATATAGTTAGTATGATGCTGCTTACTGTTATAGTGGAGAGAAACCCCATCTATCTCTTGTTCTCTAACTTTCTACCTTGGACGATGACATGGTCAGATGTTAAGCTCAGGAGTTACAGTGGTGGAACATATCCAGATGATGTTAAATAAGTATAAGGTAGATCTCCTAAGCCAGAATATCTTGAAAATTTTAGGTTTCTAGCCAAGATATTAGAAATTAAAAAGTAGGGCTGTGCAGCAATATACCCAGTTAAGCTTACATATTACCAAGCTTAAGGACCCAGGTTCAAGGACCTGTTCCCCACTTGCATAAGGTACACTTCACGAGCAGTGAAGCAGGTTTTTAGGTGTCTTTCTCTCTCCCTCTCTCTCTCCCCCAGTACGCTCACAATTTCTGTTCTAATAATAAAATATTGGAAAGAAAAAAGGAAGGAAGGAAGGGAAGAAGAGAAGAGAAAAAAGAAAAGAAGAGAAAAGAAAAGAAGAGAAAAGAAAAGAAAAGAAAAGAAGAGAAAACGAAAGAAAAGAAAAGAAAAAGTGGCCTCTAGGAGCTGTGAATTCATAGTGCTGACACCAAGCCCCAGCAGTAACCCTAGTGGAAAAAAAAAAAAGTAAATAACAAATTGTTCCATATTATTTTGGTAATTTTCTAATCATGAAATCTCCCTCTAGTTCAATAACATTTAAAAAAATGCTAAAGAAGATCCTCTAAATGAACATCAACATTTGGGAAAAATTTACCCTAAGTGAGTAATTTTTTTTTATTTTACTCAAATTTTCTTTTTTAAATTTTTTTATTTAAGAAAAGATAAATTAAGAAAACCATAGGGTAGAAGGGGTACAACTCCACACAATTCCCACCACCCAATCTCCATATCCCATCCCCTCCCCTGTTGTACTACACCTGCTGTACATTGACTATATCCATGAAAGACAAAATATAAAATCCACATAAATGAATAGAATAAATTGTTGCTTTTTTAAGGTTTGAGGTTTCAGTTTTTCAATATATTTTTGACATTTCAATATTTTTGATACAGAGATTTTGGTGCCATTTAAAAAATAGGTAATCATGTCAATCAACAAAATTATGTGATACATTGGAGACTCTTAAACTACTTTGATTCTCTGGCTTATACATATGCTGTTATGCTTGTAGAATGTTGAATTATCTTGGCAAGAATAACCTTTCTATTCTTGGACAATAACTCTGGAAAAACTGTCCAAAATATGTAACATCTCCTCTGGCATCAAAACCTAATGATTCTGCCCATCTATTTACAAAGAAATTTTATTTTTCTGTGTAAATGAGTTGCCAATGTGAACTCTAGAGATAAATACTTGACTAAGAGGACCAGAATCAGAACTTGAAATAGTTATCTCTATTTTTGATGTACCAAATTTGTTGACATAACATCACTTAATTTCTGCATCATCTGTCATTATAATAGTCTTGTGATTTGGACCAGTTGAAAGGTGAGCAGTCACATATGTAAGACAGGTAATTTATAACCCATATAGAGGGTTTATTTGATTTAAAAAATATAACTGGAGAGAAATAAATTTGAAACCATACTTCTAGTTACATTAGATTTAAAAAAATCAGGATTGTGGTTAACACAGGTGCCACAGACATGTTGAATGATAATCTTTTTAAGAGTTAACATGGAAGTTAAGTGACTTCACTGGAGTTTAAACCAATCCTTTGATCACTGCATGCCATGTTAATTTTTTTTCACCAATTCAGCTATTCCAGTGTAACAAATTGACTTTAGCTCCATTGGTCAGCTTCTTCCTCTAATGCAGACAACCTAATGGATTTTTGTTCTAAATAGATTATAGTTTGTTTCTGAGCATTAATTTCAACTTTAGTTATTGTGCAAATTATATCCTAGCTTGAAATTGAACCTCATTGACCACTAAAACAGAAAAGTCTAATATATGGCCCAAATTAGCAAATTTTGCCTGGACAGCAAAGTTAAGTTGGTTTGATTTCCCTGTCTGTACATAAAATTCTGCAAAACAAGTTCTCCATCTAGTGGTTAGAAAGTTTACAATAGTATATTTTTTATAACTGACTCACTTTACATTTATACACATGTACAAATGCATATTTCTACAGAATCACAGATGTGCATGCATGCACATACACATACAAATACTGAGGTAAATCTTTTTCCTTCCATCTATAATACATATGAATAATGTGTGAAACTTGTACTTCAGCTTATTAATGTGATGCATAGTTGTTTATTTATTATTATTTAAAACATATATATTCAGGCCCAGAGAGACAGGATAGTGATTATGCAAAAGACTTTAGTGCCTTAGTCTCTGAATTCTTATGTTCAATGATCAACACCAAAATAAGCCAGAGCTATGCAGTGCTACCATCCCTCTCTCTCTCCTGTCTCTTTCTCTCTCACTAAAATAAAATGAATGGCATACTAGAAAAATATTTATGTTCTAACCCAGTCTACATCAATATAGTGATTTTTTTCTTTTTTTACTACTCAACTCTGCTTTTCTTTATAGAAATATTAAATATCACTACACATCATAAATGACATATTTTTCACACAAATATGAATTTACAGTGGTACTGGAGTTTGAACCTGGGGGCCTTGGAGTCTCAAGCATGAAAGTTTTTCTTTGCATAGCCTTTATGTTATTTCTCCAATTGTAAACTGATTTTTTAATTAAGTTTTAATGAGAAAGATAACGGGCAACACCAACTCTGATGTACATCCTGTTAGGGGTTGATCCTGAGTCATCTGAGACTTTAGGAGTGTAATTTTTATACTCCAGTACTATCTCCCCAGTTGGGAATAGTTATTTAATCTTTTGATGAAAGAACAGTGAACAGAAAATGTGTATACGTAAGTATTTCTGCAAAGTAGGAAATAACATGATGTATAGCAGTTCTTTTTGCTTTGTGTCACCAGTGTTATCACTGGGGCTCAGTATCTGCAGGACTCCACAACTCCCAGTGACCATTTCATTTTTTCCCCTCTAGATCTAGTGTAAGAGATAGAGAGAGGGAGAGGGAGAGAGAGGAAAGGGAAACAAAATAGCACTGCTTGTGAAGCTTTCCCCATTCAGATATTCCTGTGTGGTAGCTTTGGGCTCCTGAACCTGGATTCTTGAGCATGGTAGCATGTGGACTCTCCTATCCCTGACAATGAATCTGTTTATTATGGAGCTAGATCAAATAACACAAGTCTTTCATTGGATTATAAAAGATGCTTTTTGAAGTCTGGATTGTCAAGTATGCACTTACCTATCATTTCTTTATTTATTAAGTATGGCACTTATTATTTACATCTATGTTGTCACCAAGAGCACCTAATTCTTTTCTCTATATCATCAAATATATATACCCTCACAAAAGATGTGATATTATCACAAAAATATGAATTCTTATTGATTTTATTTGGAAATCTTGTGAGAAATTCCCTTGTTCATTATTTAGTGTTGCTTTGGTAACGTTTCAGTGCCTTTGAAAACTAGAACAGACTCTTCCAGTGCTATAAATCTCCCCCCACAACATCAGAGGAAAGTTTTGGAATCAGAGAATTATGAAAATTCATATTTCTTTGTCTATTTTACAAGTAAAAATTATGGCACTACCTTGGTGTAGTTAAAGAATGAAGTTGAGAAAAAGTGGATTTCAGAACTACAATGTAGCTACAATAGTCCCGTTTCCTACTTGCAAGTACTGTTATACTTCAGGCCAGTGAAATAAATCTACTAATCAATGGTATTCTGTTCTATATAATATGACTAAGATTACCTGTAGGCTATTGTATAATTAATGCAAAGCAAGATGTACATATAAAGTGCTTACTGTAGTGTCTGAAATAAAGGAAACTATATGTGTATTCATGGAGGGGGGGGCATTTAAAGATGTAGGTATTGAATCTAAGTCTTAAACTCAGATGATTTATTTTATGTCCCAATTAGTCTTTGATCTTCTAAAGATTTCATAATGAAAAGTTAGGGTTATAAGCTAAACAAACTAAATTATTTGTGATATTGCTGACTTCATAACCCAATATTTAAAAAAGTTAATTGATGAGGTAAAAACTAAATGTGGGGAGTTGGGCAGTGGTTTAAGCACACATGGTACAAAGCGCAAGCACCAGCGAAAAAATCCCCGTTGATCCCCCAGTTTCCCACCTACTGGGGAGTCACTTCACAGGCAGTGAAGCAGGTCTGCAGGTGTCTAGCGTTCTCTCCCCCTCTCTATCTTCCCCTCCTCTCTCCATTTCTCTCTATCCTATCCAACAACGATGACAACAACAATAGCAATAACAACTACAACAATTAAAAAAGTGCAACAAAAGGGAAAATAAATAAACAAATGAATGTTACAAAAATTAAAAAAAAAACTAAATATGATGTCAACAATAAAACTATCTGTTCTCTAAAGATAACAACTTCAAAAATATAATTATTACACATACAAAATTATAAATTGTTATTTCTATATGTACATTCAGGTTCCTCTCATTTCTCTAGAATATAAGAAAACATATTAGATGACTCGTCCTTGTTTCCACTCTGTTTGCCTTCAATAGGGCTTTGCTTCTCTAGGCTGATTTTTTTTTCAGATAGAGAGAGGAATAGACACTACATTGCCAAAAACATCCTTCAGTGATGGGGATCAGACTCAAACTTGGTTTGCATTCATTGAAAAACAGTCATGCTATCTAAGTGAATCATTTTGTTATTCCCCAAACACTATGTCTGTCTCTTATCACCACTCTAGGTGAGTTTATCTGTTAACTGGGTAGATACTTAATAATAAGAGTGGTTGATATTCAATGTTATATATTATTTAGCAGATATATTGAATTATTTGATGATCTATTAAAGACATGGCTTTTTTTTTCATTTCAAGTGAACCAGGTCATTCTCTTTGTAAGTAGCTTAACACCACTAGTTAATTACCTATTACACACTTCCTTCTGAAAAAAAAAAAGAAAGAAAAACTGGGAACACATTCTAAGGTGATTTTTATGTCATGTAGAATTGTAGATAGCAACATGCACCACAAAGGAAATAAATTAAATGTTTTTTTTTATTATTATTAAAAGTTGCAGTCATTTGACACTTTGGGGGATGTTGTAGTACATAAGGTCATGGACTCTCAAGCATGAGTTCCTGAGTATGATCTCTGGCATTGCAAATACCTAATTGATACTGTGATTCTCTTTCCCTCATTAATTGATGCATACAAGACTCTTTGAAAAGAATGTAGACATTTGGACAGAAATATAACTCAGTGGTAGAATGCATGTTTGATGTGAATGAGAACCTAGGTCCAATCCTTGAGAGGAGTGGGGGGGGGGGCAGAAACATATCTTAATAGAGAAATCTATATGTATTGACTGCTGTTCCAAAATAAAAATGACTTCTAATAGATTTCTTTTGCACTTACACATGACTAATCTTTGCAATTTATCTCTTTATATTCAAAGGCCCTTAACATTTATTAAAGTGAAAATAGTTTCTGAAATATGTGGATATGAATACATAATTGTAAGAAATCCATCACAGTTTATCCTAGGAAATTCTGAAAGGAATCTTTTTTTTTCTCTCTAAACTTAAAGAAATTGTGTTCTTAAATACTGGTTTGTCGGAACTCTATATATTTTACCCTAGAGTAAACTATGTGACCCCTTTGTCATTTTCTAAGTTCATTCCTAAAATTGAATGAGATCTCTAACATTCCAAAATAAATTAACACTGTTATTCTCCTTAGTTAATATTTAGAACTTTGGAAAGTTTATTTCTTTTTATATAGTAAATTAGTAATGATACTGAATAGACAAGTATCATTGAGGACATTTTGAAATTTTCAGAGACCTGTTACTAACAAACTTCTAAAAAGCCAATCTTGCCACCTAGTGGTAAGAGATAAAACGTAGGATTTAAAAGGCTCAAAGTACACTTAGTTCCTTCTTTGAAACAAATAAACCATATTTTATTGTTTACATTTTGTACAAGAATATAAGGAACCAATAGAGAAATAACTATAAGAAATTTTTAGAACAATTTAACATTTATAGATTTTTTAAAAAGTAAAATTAACCTAATACTTATGTTATTTAATGTATTTATCGCCAAATTAAGTATAGAACAAAACACACACTTTTAAGAAAAAGCAAATGCCTGGGCCCAGGTGGTATAGCACCTGATTGAGGCACATGTTACAGTGCACAAGGACCCAGGTTCAAGCACCCGGTCCCCACCTACAGAGGGAAGTCTTCATGATTGGTGAAGCAAGGTTGCAGGTGTCTCTCTGTTTCTCTCTCCCTCTCTATCACCCCTTGACCTCTTAATTTCTGGCTGTCTCTATCAAATAAATAAGGATAATTAAAAAAAAATAAAAAGTAAATGCCTAAAAACCAAAATATATAAAGAGCTTACCAAACTTAGCAACAAAAAATAATGGGTGGAGGATAGATAGCATAATGGTTATGCAAACATACTCTCATGCCTGAGGCTCCAAAAAAACAAATGACCCAATCCAAAATATGGGAAGAGGATATGAATAGAATAACTGCAGAAGAGATACAAAAGACCAACAAACATATGAAAAAATGCTTCACATCAAAATGCAAATAAAACAACAATGAGATGCCACTTCACCCCTGTAAGAATGTCAGACACCAAAAACTACAGCAGGAAAAATGCTGGAGAGTTTGTGGGAACAAAGAAACCCTCCTACAATGCTGGTGGGAATGTAAATTGGTCCAACCCCTGTGGAGAACAGTTTGGAGAACCCTCACAAGGCCTTAAGTGGACTTTCCTTGTGACTTAGTAATTCTTCTTCTAGGGATATATCCTAAGGACTCAATCACACCAACCAAAAAAGACATATGTACATCCATGCTCATAGCAACACAATTTGTAATATAAAACATGGAAGCAAACCAGGTGTCCAACAACAGATGAACAGCTGAGAAAGTTGTGGTATATATACACAATGGAATACTACTCAGCAATTAAGACTAATGAACCCATCTTCTCTGACCCATCTTGGATGGAGCTAGATGTTATTATGTTAAGTTAGATAAGTCAGAAAGACAAAGATGAGTATGAGATTATCCCATGCATTAACAGAAGTTGAGAAAGAACAGAAATGGAGACACAAAGGAGAAACTGAGTTGGAGAATTCAACCAAAGGAAAAAACTCTGGGTGAAAAGTAAGGGTAGATTTTCAGCTTCATGATAGGAGGTTGGGAGTAGGGACACAGACCTTTGGTGGTGGGAATGGTGTTAATATGCACTCCTATTAACTTATAGTCTTAAAAATCACTAATCAATAGGAGAGAGAAAAATTAGATTGAATGTCTCAAACTTTTTGTAGCATAGACCCCAGTTCTGAGTATATATTCCTTCATTCTAAGCATTTAAAGTTTCAAATCGGTAACCTGATTGAATTTCAAAAGTGGCGTTAAATTGTTAATACATTTCTAGCAATGATTCTTTTCTTTGAAATATTGAATCACCTATAATCCTAAACTAGAAAGACCAGAAACAACTGTACCATACAAGACACAGTTACTTGTAAAGAGCATTACATGACATAGATTATGATGAGCTCTTGTATGGTACAGTAAATCCTAACCATGGAATTTTCAAAGTAAGCCAAACCTCCAAATAAATTGGTTATAACAATACTATATATTGCCTAATATATATTGCCTTCTTAAACTCTAAGACAACAGGAACCATCCCTATTCTCTATAAAACCCGTATCTCTCCTAATCCCGGAATCTCTGGGGCTTGTCTCATTTCCTTTCATGCTTCTCTCAATCCATACCATTTGATACTGCATTTACTGATCTCAACTAGTCAATGAAACCTTGACATGTTTCACTTCAGACAGTATGCAGAGACTCCAGGCCTGGAATGCCAAGTATTCAGCTCCATCACACAGGTGAGATCCGTGAGACCTTTCATAGTTCACAGGACTCCTTAATTTCACTTCAGTGGGACACTTCCTACCACAGAACCTAGATATAGACCAGGGCCATGAGACAGGATTTATGTATTCATGAGTTATGGAAAAATATACATCTTAAAGTAAAAGTACAAAGTAGTCTACAGTCACTCAATAAAGGCAACAGGCAGGTAGAAAGATCTAAAAAAGATACCATAAAGTACTTAATCATATAGTTTATACTTAGACCCAGATACTCCCCCACCCCTTACCTACTTCCTATTTCATTCCCACAATCACTCTAGGAATAACCTTTGACTGGTAAAGTAAGGATTCATAAAGATGGGTAAGAGGAAAGGATGGCATACTTCTTTTTTTAATTTATTTTTTATTTAAGAAAGGATAAATTAACAAAACCAAAGGGTAGAAGGGTTACAATTCCACACAATTCCCACCACCCAATCTCCATATTCCATCCCCTCCCCTGACAGCTTTCCCATTCTCTATCCCTCTGGGAGCATGGATCCAGGGTCATTGTGGTTTGCAGAAGGTGGAAGGTCTGGCTTCTGTAATTGCTTCCCCGCTGAACATGGACATTGACTGGTTGGTCCATACTCCCAGTCTGCATCTCTCTTTCCCTAGTAGGGTGGGGCTCTGGGGAAGCAGAGCTCCAGGACACACTGGTGGGGTCTTCAGTCCAGGGAAGCCTGGACGACATCCTGATGGCATCTGGAACCTGGTGGCTGAAAAGAGAGTTAACATACACAAAGCCAAACAAATTGTTGAGCAATCATAGACCCAAAGCTTGGAATAGTGGAGAGGAAGTGTTGGCAGGGTACTCACTGCAAACTCTAATGTACTTCTGTTTTCAGGTATATATTTTGCAGTAGTTTATGGATACGTGTGAACATATGCTCTCTCTCTCACAGAAACTGGTCTATATCTAGGTTTTGGGACTTTGTTAGAAAGTGATTCCCTTGGGATTGAATTAGAGTATACTATGAAAGAAAAGGTCTCACCCGAGTAATAAAGCTGAAGGGTTGTCAATCCACACCTGAAGTCTCTGGATACAGTCTGAGATGAAGCATGTTGAGGTGGCAATCATTGTGTTGATTAGGTTGCGATCAGCAGATGCAATATTATTTGATATGCATTGGGAGAGGCATGCGGGAAAGTGGGCCCTATCCTAAGGTTCCAGGACTGGGAGAAATATAGCCTCTATAGTGGAGATGTGAGGTTCCTGCTGTCTTAGGGTTCAAAAAGACAACGGAGAGTTAATGTTATCATCACATTATTTGGTAATTGGGTTAACTTTGAAAAGTCCTTTTGTTAGGGTTTGCTGTATAGTACCCAATATCTTGTATGTAGCTGTGCCACTGGTTGCCTCTGATCTACTTGGTCTAGGCTTTTGAGAGAGTCCACATATCAAATACATAGCCTATATATTAAAAAGACTCAGTCTGTGTTTTAAAAACTTCTAGACATTCAATTAATTTTTCCCCTCTCATATTAATTAACTAGTGATTTATATGACTACACTTTACTAGGAGTGTACATAAACACCATTCCCACCACCAAAAGAGTGTGTCCCTTCCAACCCACCCACCACCACCCCTAGCCCCACCCCCCCAGCAGCCCAGCATGCCACATGTCTACCCCTCACCACAGGGTTTTTTTTTTTTATTTATTTAAGAAAGGATTAATTAACAAAACCATAGGGTAGGAGGGTTACAACTCCACACAATTCCCACCGCCCAATCTCCATATCCCACCCCCTCCCCCGATAGCTTTCCCATTCTCTATCCCTCTGGGAGCATGGACCCAGGGTCATTGAGGGTTGCAGAAGGTAGAAGGTCTGGCTTCTGTAATTGCTTCCTCGCTGAACATGGGCGTTGACTGGTCTGTCCATACTCCCAGTCTGCCTCTCTCTTTGCCTAGTAGGATGGGTCTCTGGGGAAGCTTCCCCTCACCACAGGGTTTTTACTTTAGTGCCCTACTTTCAATTTAGTCAGGTGCTGCTTTTAGTTTCCCTTTCAGATCTTCTTTCTCAACTTCTGTTGATGAGTGGGATCATTCCATACTCTATCTTTATGACTTAGCTCACTTAATATAATTCCTTCTAGCTCTGTCCAAGATGGGTCAGAGAAGGTGGATTCATTGTTCTTGACAGCTGTATAGTATTCCATTGTGTATATATACCACAGCTTTCTCAGCCACTCATCTGTTGTTGGGCACCTGGGTTGCTTCCAGGTTTTAGCTATTATGAATTGTGTTGCTATGAAAATAGGCGTACACACCTCTTTTTGGTTGGGTGTTATGGAGTCCTTGGGGTATAACCCCAGGAGAGGAATTACTGGATCATATGGAAGGTCCATGTCTAGCCTTCTGAGAGTTTTCCAGACTGTTCTCCACAGAGGCTGGACCGATTTTCATTCCCACCAGCAACGCAAAAGGATTCCTCTGTCCCCACAGCCTCTCCAGCATTTGTTGCTGCTGTCATTTTTGGTGTATGCCATTCTTACAGGAGTGAGGTGTTATCTCAATGTTGTCTTAATTTGCATTTCTCTGACAATCAGTGACCTAGAGCAATTTTTCATATGTTTGTTAGCCTTTTGGATCTCCTCTGAGGTGAATGTTTTGTTCATATCCTCTGCCTATTTTTGAATGGGGTCATTTGTTTTTTTGTTGCTAAGTTTGATGATCTCTCTATATATTTTGGTAATTAGTTTCTTGTCTGATGTATGGCATGTGAAGATCTTCTCCCATTCTGTGAGGGGTCTCTTTGTTTGTGTGATAGTTTCTTTGGATGTGCAGAAGCTTTTCCATTTGATGTAGCCCCATTGGTTTGTTTCTGCTTTAGTCTTCCTTGCAGTTGGGTTTGATTCATCAAAGATGTCCTTGAGGTGTAGGTGGGAAACTGTTTTACCAATGTTTTCCTTTAAATATTTTATTGTTTCTGGTCTACCATCCAGGTCTTTGAACCACTTGGAGTTGTTTTTTGTTTCTTGCCAGATAAAGTGGTTCAATTTCATTCTTCTGCATGATACAACAAAGTTTTCCCAGCACCATTTACTGAAGAGAGCCTCCTTCCATTTAATCCTTTGGGCCCCCTTATCAAAGATTAGCTATCCATAGGTGTGGGGAGAATGGCATACTTCTATGATGGTTCTCTTGGCCACTACTAAGTCATCCCATCATCCAGAGCTCTATTCATGGAATCCTAGTATTCCCACATAGATATGATGGGCCTAGACTTCTAACTAATCCTCCTCTCTACCATTTCTGGTCATCTCTATCAGGAAAAAACATTGTAGACCCTCCCATGGCCTCTACAGGACCTTGCTGTCGGACTAAGTTCATGGGCGGGAGAGAGAGATGACCAGGGACTCATGGATGACTGGTATGCAGTTCAGTCTTTATTCATGTGGAATGCAGCACAATCTAAGCTATCTCTAATCACAATCTTGTCCTTATATATCCTGAGGCAGAAGAGTTAGGTCATAGGATGTGCATAGGATAGGAGGTGGGGAGAAGGAAAAAGCATGCAAAACACTGAGGATTAAACCAATGACCTGGAGGCAGGGTGGTGCTTAGTTAACAGTGGTTATATAAATATAATACAGTGTTCAGTAGGGGGGGGGTTAAACCAATGAAACAGAAAGGGTCTTAGAAGCAGAAATTAGAAGCATACCAACACCTTGCCTGCAATGTGAAACAACAATAGTAGTGACTGCCTGTTGAGATATTATACAAATGTGGTTGAGTTAGGCAGGACCCACAAATCACTATATTTCCATGCAAGTATTATTTACAGATCCCCACCACGTTATCCCCTCAGGTTATTGCTAATTCAGTTAAAAACCATTGCAACTGTTGCTAAGGATGCTTCCACCTTCCCAGCATGCCTTTTGCCTCTCTTGATCCCCTTTCCTAGACAATTCCATCCCGACGTGCCACTTCTGGAATTCTCCATAAAAGTCACTCCTGGTTCTGCTTTCTCTCTCTTTCTCTTCAGCATCCTGACCTGGAGAAGGGCTGGCATGCATAGTGGGAGACAGCCATTTTGCTAGCTCCATGTGGCCTAAACCTGCTGTACTTGCACCCACTCTGGGGCACCTGTTTGAATAAAGATTTGCATTCCTGCTCCACCACGACTTCCTGCTCTCTTCTCTCTACCATGACACACCCCGACACCTAGTGCCTGAACAGGGACTACCGGCTCCACACAAGTGGCAGACGTACGAAGGCGCTCAAGATAAGTATACAGCCCCTTGGCTCTCTTCAGCCTTGTTGTTTAACAAAGGCACTGCGGTTCTTTTTCTCTCTCTTCTTATTTTTCTGAGACCCCTCCACCATGGGTGCCCTTCCTCTTTATGAAGAGGTTTCCCAAACCCTCTACTCTTTTTTCATTAGACAGGTTTTCTGTCTCTGGGACATTTTGCTCTGGGCCACACTTTGGTTCCTCATGACCGTGATTGTAGAGCTTGGGAAATGCATGGAGATTTCCCCTAGAATTTCCTGGACTCCCTCTCCCATCTCTCCTGAGGAGAAGGGTGACTCTAACTTTCAGAGCTCTCTGCATTTCACCCAGAAGCTCCCATTTCAGCAGACATGTCTCTGGCTGCCGCTACTGATTCTGTGGCCCCTCCCCCTGCCACTTTTTTCAGAAGTAGTATGCCCTCCAGGACTTATAATATGACATAGTGGGATCTAAATATATATGATTCACAGAGCCCAAAAACAAAATGTCCCTACAGCATCTCTCTTTCCCCCTTGTTCTCTCTAAATATCTTAAACTTACTGTCTGCCCCCTCTGCTTTCAGTTGTGTTCTGTGAGTGAGTTTAATGACTAAAAAATCTTATTTGAGTGAGTTGAATGACCCAAAATATTTTTATGACCCATTTTTCTCAGAGGACTCTGCAACTTTATTGACTTTATATAAAAATGCTGACACAGCCATAGTTTCTGGAGCCGTCCAAAAATTTGTTTTTTCCGCTTTTGATTTTTTTTTTCTACATCTTGATGTAAATGTGAAATGTTTAGTCTTAAACTGTGTGGGTAAAGATGGTTCAACTAAGACAGTACAGATCCAAATTCATGTTTAAAATGATATGTCTTCATAACAAAGTTTTTCTCCTCCTGTGTTTTATAAACTACATGTTTATGTGTGTGTTTCAAGTTCGGTAAACATTAAATTTACACTTAAAAGTGTAATATTAAAGCTACACTCTTACCGGGAAGAGTTAAATAAAGGAGTTTTCAACATGATTGTTATAAAGATAAAACTAATTTGCTAAAGTCACTGAGTATTTAAGGTAAAAGTCTAAATATTTAATGTGACAATTCATCTCCAAAATTAAAATACAAATTCTCTATAAAAGCCACTTTTGAAGGGTCCCCAAAAGTTCCCTGTAAACTAATCTTGTGAAAATTAATCCACAATAAATCTGGCATCAATCTGACATTGTAAATGTTCTTAGAAAAAAAAAAAAAAACTGTCACTAACATGTGTTAACTCTCTAAGGAACCTGAGTTTGTTAAAAGTCCAAAGTAAAAAAATAGTTAAAAATCAATATATTTTAACTAAATTTGGTCTGAATATCCTGCTTTACAGAGACTGCTACACGAGGTCACATAAGGTGACCTTTAAACAAAATTATAAAGATACATAAACCAATTATAATCATCCATTTATCAATTAAAGTAAACTTCTAACTTCTTAAAAGTTTTTTTTTCTTCACAAGGAATTTATTGCAACTATGCCAAAGCCTTAATATAAAGAAACATCTGCTCATATGGTAAGATACTAAACTATATAAGAAGTTCCCCTCAGGGAAGATGGAAGATGGTGGACTGAGAAACTGCTAGTGGCTTGAGCTCCAACCACATCGACTGGAAATGGTAGGATTTTCTGCCTTTAGTAGGCCAGTCAATAAGGGGTACTAACGGTGACACCAAGGAGGTGACTATAACTTAATTTGTGTTAAAAAATAGAGTAAAAACAAAGGGAAAATTTTTTTCTTTTAAATTATTATTCGCAAAGTGCACCCCTTCCCCCTCCACCCCCCATAACCAGTCCCTGGGGACCAGCCAGTAGCAGGCTCCCCTGCTGAGCTTCCTTCTTTACCAAGATTTCTGTCCCATCAGGGAGCATCATTCATTCTAAATCTATTCTCTTCTGAAACCTTTGGCCTTTTTTCTTTCTTTTTTTTATTTAAGAAAGGATTAATTAACAAAAGCATAGGGTAGGAGGGGTACAACTCCACACAATTCCCACCACCCAATCTCCATATCCCACCCCCTCCCCTAATAGCTTTCCCATTCACCATCTCTCTGGGAGCATGGACCCAGGGTCATTGTGGGTTGCAGAAGGTAGAAGGTCTGGCTTCTGTAATTGCTTCCCCGCTGAACATGGGCGTTGACTGGTTGGTCCATACTCCCAGTCTGCCTCTCTCTTTCCCTAGTAGGGTGTATCTCTGGGGAAGCTGAGCTCCAGGACACATTGGTGGGGTCTTCAATCCAGGGAAGCCTGGCCAACATCCTGATGGCATCTGGAACCTGGTGACTGAAAAGAGAGTTAACATATGAAGCCAAACAAATTGTTGAGCAATCATGGACCCAAAGCTTGGAAGAGTGGAGAGGAAGTGTTAGGGGGGTTCTCACTGCAAACTCTAGTGTACTTCTTCTTTCAGGTATATATTTTGCGGTAGTTTATGGATACGTGTGAACATATGCTCTCTCTCACAGAACCTGGTGTATATCTAGGTTTTAGGATTTTGTTAGAAAGTGAACCACCTGAGATGAAATTAGAGTATACTATGAAAGGAAAGGCCTCACCCGAGTAATGAAGCTGAAGGGTTGTCATTCCACACCAGAAGTCTCTGGACACTGTCTGAACTGAAGTAGTTTCCCTTTCAGATCTTCTTACTCAACTTCTGTTGATGAGTGGGATCATTCCATACTCATCTTTATCTTTCTGACTTAGCTCACTTAACATAATTCCTTCTAGCTCTGTCCAAGATAGGTCAGAGAAGGTGGGTTCATTGTTCTTGATAGCTGTATAGTATTCCATTGTGTATATATACCACAGCTTTCTCAGCCACTCATCTGTTGTTGGGCACCTGGGTTGCTTCTAGGTTTTAGCTGTTATGAATTGTGATGCTATGAACATAGGAGTACACACCTCTTTTTGGTTGGATGTTATGGAGTCCTTGGGGTATAACCCCAGGAGAGGAATTACTGGGTCATATGGAAGGTCCTTGTCTAGCCTTCTGAGAGTTTTCCAGACTGCTCTCCACAGAGGGTGTACCAATTTACATTCCCACCAGCAATGTAAAAGGGTTCCTCTGTCCCTACAACCTCTCCAGCATTTGTTGCTCCTGTCCTTTTTGATGTATGACATTCTTACAGGAGTGAGGTGGTATCTTAGTGTTGTCTTTATGTGCATCTCTCTGACAATCAGCGACCTGGAACAGTTTTTCATATGTTTGTTAGCCTTTTGGGTCTCCTCTGAGGTGAATGTTTTGTTCATATCCTCTGCCCATTTTTGGATGGGGTCATTTGCTTTTTTGGTGCTAAGTTTGCTGAGCTCTTTATATATTTTGGATGATTAGTTTCTTATCTGATGTATGGCATGTGAAGATCTTCTCCCATTCTGTGAGGGTCTCTTTGTTTCTTTAATAGTTTCTTTGGCTGTGCAGAAGCTTTTCCATTTGATTTAGTCCCATTGGTTTGTTTCTGCTTTAGTCTTCCTTGCAATTGGGTTTGACTCATCAAAGATGTCCTTGAGGTGTAGGTGGGAAAGTGTTTTACCAATGTTTTCCTCTAAGTATTTGATTGTTTCTGGTCTGACATCTATGTCATGATCCACTTGCAGGTGATTTTTGTTTCTTGTGAGATAAAGTGGTTCTATTTCATTCTTCTGCATGTTACAACCCAGTTTTCCCAGCACCATTTATTGAAGAGAGCCTCCTTTTCCATTTAAAACTTTGGGCCCCCTTGTCAAAGATTAGATGTCCATAGGTGTGAGGATTTATTTCTGGGCTTTCCATTTTGTTCCACTGTCTGTGTGCCTATTTTTGTTCCAGTACCTTGCTGTTTTGTTGATGATGGCTTTATAATATAGTTTAAGGTCTGGGAGTGTGATGCCTCCATTTCTGTTTCGTTTTTGTTTTTTGTTTTTATAAATTTTATTGGGGGGTTTTAATGGCTTACAATATAGTTTTTTAATAATTTATTTCTTTATTGGGGAATTAATGCTTTACATTCAACAGTAAATACAATAGTTTGTACATGCTTAACATTCCCCAGATTCCCATTTAACAATACAACCCCCACCATGTCATGCATCATCTTTCATGGACCTGTATTCTCCCCACCCACCCCAGAGTCTTTTACTTTGGTGTAATACTCCAATTCCATTTCAGGTTCGACTTGTGTTTTCTTTCCTGATTTTGTTTTTCAACTTCGGCCTGAGAGTGAGATCATCCCATATTCATCCTTCTGTTTCTGACTTATTTCACTCTACATGATTGTTTTCAAGGTCCATCCAAGATCGGCTGAAAACAGTGAAGTCACCATTTTTTACAGCTGAGTAGTATTCCATTGTGTATATATACCACAACTTGCTCAGCCACTCATCTGTTGTTGGACACCTGGGTTGCTTCCAGGTTTTGGCTATTACAAATTGTGCTGCCAAGAACATATGTGTACACAGATCTTTTTGGATGAATGTGTTGGGTTCCTTAGGATATATCCCCAGGAGGGGGATTGCAGGGTCATAGGGTAGGTCCATTTCTAGCCTTCTGAGAGTCCTCCAGACTGTTCTGCACAGAGGTTGGACCATTCCCACCAGCAGTGCAGGAGGGTTCCTTTGACCCCACACCCTCTCCAGCATTTGCTGCTGTTACCTTTTCTGATGTATGACATTCTCACAGGAGTGAAGTGATATCTCATTGTTGCCTTGATTTGCATTTCTCTGACAATCAGAGATTTGGAGCATTTTTTCATGTGTTTCTTGGCCTTTTGGATCTCTTCGGTGGTGAATATTCTATCCAAGTCCTCCCCCCACTTTTGGATGGGGTTATTTGTTGTCTTGTTGTTGAGTCTGGCAAGCTCTTTATATATGTTGGTTATTAAACTCTTATCTGATGTATGGCATGTAAAGATCTTCCATTCTGTGAGGAGTCTCTTGATTTGGGTAGTGGTTTCTTTTGCTGTGAAGAAGCTTTTTAATTTGATTTAGTCCCATAGGTTTATACTTGCCTTAGTCTTCCTTGTAATTGCATTCGTTTCATTGAAAATGTCTTTAAAATTTATGCGGAAAAAAGTTCTGCCAATATTTTCCTCTATGTATCTCATAGTTTCTGGTCTAACATCCAAGTCCTTGATCCACTTGGAATTTACTTTTGTATTTGGTGAAATACAGTGATTCAGTTTCATTCTTCTGTGTGTTTCAACCCATTGTTTCCAACACCATTTGTTGAAGAGACTCTGCTTTCCCCATGTCATAATCTGGCCCCCTTTGTCAAAGATTAGATGTCCATACGTGTGGGGCCTCATTTCTGGGCTCTCAATTCTATTCCACTGGTCAGTGTGTCTATTCACGTTCCAGTACCAAGCAGTTTTGATGACAATGGCCCTATAATACAGTTTGAGATCTGGGAGTGTGATGCCTCTGGTTCTGTTCTTTTTCTCAAGATTGTTTTGGCAATGCTAGGTCTTTTCTGGTTCCAGATAAACATTTGTAGCATTTTTTTCTATTCTCCTAAAAAATGTGCTTGGGATCTTTATGGGGATAGCATTAAATTTGTAGATGGCTCTGGGAAATATATTCATTTTGATGATGTTAATTCTTCCAACCCATGAACATGGAATATCTTTCCACTTCTTTGTGTTTTTTTTCAATTTCTTTGAGTAGTGACTCATAATTTTCAGTATACAAGTCTTTCACTTCTTTGGTTAGGTTTACTCCTAGATATTTTATTGTTTTTGTTGCTATAGAAAAAGGACTTGATTTCTGGATTTCAATTTCTTCTAACTTAGTGTTTGCATAGAGAAATGCCACTGACTTTTGAATGTTAATTTTATAGCCTGACACATTACTGTATTGCCTCATGATTTCCAAAAGCTTCTTGCTGGATTCCTTAGGTTTTTCCATGTATACTATCATGTCATCTGCAAATAAGGAGAGTTTGACTTCTCCTCTTCCAGTCTGTATGCCTTTAATTCCTTGCTCCTGCCTGATTGCTATGGCAAGAACTTCCAACACTATGTTTAATAGTAATGGTGATAGTGGGCAGCCCTGTCTAGTACCTGATCTGAGTGGAAATGCTTCCAGTTTTTCACCATTGAGTATGATTTTGGCTGTAGGTTTGCTATATATAGACTCCACTATCTTGAGGAATTTTCCATCTATTCCCATTTTTTGTAGTGTTTTGATCATAAAGGGATGTTGTATTTTGTCAAAGGCTTTCTCTGCATCTATTGATATGACCATGTGGTTTTTGGTCTTGCTTTTGTTGATGTGGTGGATCACATTGATTGATATACGTATATTAAACCAACCTTGCATGCCTGGGATAAACCCCACTTGGTCATGATGAACAATCTTTTTGATATACTGCTGTATCCGGTTGGCTAGAATTTTGTTCAATATTTTTGCATCTATGTTCATCAGAGATATTGGTCTGTAGTTTTCTTTTTTGGTTGTGTCCCAGTCTGCTTTTGGTATCGGGGTGACGTTGGCTTCATAGAAGCTGGCAGGGAGTATTCCAGTGTCTTCAATCTTCTGGAAGACTTTTAAAAGTAGAGGTATTAATTCTTCTTTGAAAGTTTTGTAGAATTCATTTGTAAAACCATCTGGTCCAGGACTTTTATTTTTGGGAAGATTTTTGATAACTGTTTCAATTTCATTAGCT
Source organism: Erinaceus europaeus (assembly GCF_950295315.1). Taxonomy (NCBI): domain Eukaryota; kingdom Metazoa; phylum Chordata; class Mammalia; order Eulipotyphla; family Erinaceidae; genus Erinaceus; species Erinaceus europaeus. Next base: position 40,653,318 of record NC_080169.1, read on the forward strand.
GTGATGGGCCTGTTCATGTTATCCACTTCCTCTTTACTTAGTTTTGGAAGTTGGTAGGTATCTAGGAAATCATTCATTTCTTCCAGGTTCTCTAGCGTGGTGGCATATAGTTGTTCATAGAAGCCTCGCATGATATGTTGAATTTCTGCAGTGTCTGTTGTGATATCTCCTCTTTCATTTACTATCTGATTTATTTGGGTCTTCTCCCTTTTTTTTTTTCTGAGTCTGGCTAAAGGTTTGTCGATTTTGTTTACTCTTTCAAAGAACCAACATTTACTTTCATTATCTTTTGTATGGTTTTCCTATTCTCAATGTTATTTATTTCTGCCCTAACTTTAGTGATTTCTGTCCTTCTGGTTGCTTTAGGATTCCTTTGTTGTTCTTCTTCTAGGTCTTTAAGATGTGCAATCAGGCTGTTTATTTGTGCCTTTTCTTGTTTCCTAATGTGCTTGTATAGCTATGAACTTCCCTCTTAGGACTGCTTTAGCTGTGTCCCAAATATTTTGATAACTTGTGTCTTCATTTTCATTGAACTCTCGAAACATTTTGATTTCTTCCTTGATTTCCTCTTTGACCCAGAAGTTGTTAAGATGTGTACTGTTGAGCTTCCACATTTTGGGACTGTTACTAATCTTTTGTTGATTGTTAAGTGTTAGTTTAATTCCACTGTGGTCTGAGAAGATGATTGGGATGATTTCAGTGCTCTTGAATTGGCTGATGCTGTCTTTGTGGCCTAACATATGGTCTATCCTTGAGAATGATCCATGTGGATTTGAGTAAACTGTGTATTCCTGTTTCTTGGGATGAATGACTCTGAAAATGTCCAATAGTTCTAGTTTATCTATCTCTTCATTTAGCTCCCTTATGTCTTTACTGATTTTCTGCCTGGATGATCTGTCAAGTTGAGATAGTGGGGTGTTGACGTCCCCTACTATGATTGTGTTGCTGATAATATATTGCTGTAGCTCTTTCAGTAGAAGTTTGATGTATTTAGATGGCTTCTCATTGGGTGCATAGATGTTAATAAATGTTAAGTCTTCTTGATTGACTGATCCTCTGAGCATTAAATAGTGTCCATTCCTATCTTTTTAAATAGTATCTATTTTAAAGTCTACCATGTCTGATATGAGAATAGCTGTTCCTGCCCTTTTTTGTGGGCCATTGGCTTGTATGATATTTTTCCATCCTTTCACTTTAAGTCTGTGTTTGTCTTGTTGAGTTAGGTGAGTTTCCTGTAGACAACATATTGTTGGGTTGTGTTTTCTGATCCATCTTCCTACTCTGTGTCTTTTAATAGGTGAATTCAGGCCGTTGACATTTATTGATATCAAAGATTGAAGATATTTTAACGCCATTCTTGTAGAGTTTTAGAGTGTTTTGATATATGTCCTATTTGTGGTGGTCTGGTTGTTTATAGGAGACCTTTCAGAACTTCTTTCAGGGCAGGCTTGGTGATGGTTGCTTCCTTCAACTGTTGCTTGTCTGAGAAGGTTTTGATGCTTCCATCTAGTCTGAATGACAGTCTAGCAGGATATAGTATTCTTGGCTGAAAGCCTTTCTCATTGAGCACTCGATAGATATCTTGCCATTCTCTTCTGGCCTGTAGTGTTTGTATGGAGAAGTCTGCTGCTAATTTTATGGGTTTTCCTTTGTAGGTGACTCTTTGTTTTTCTCCTGCAGCCTTGAGGATCCTTTCTTTATCCTTATTCCTTTCCATTCTAAGTATGACATGTCTTGGTGTCTTTACGTCTGGGTTAATTCTGTTTGGGACCCTCTGGGCTTCTTGAATCTTTATGTCTTTGGTGTTGTGTAGACTAGAGAAATTTTCAGCTATTATGGCCTGGAGAACACTTTCTTCCTCTCCTTCTCTTTCTTCCTCTGGTAAGCCAATAATGCGTATATTGTTTCTTTTGAAGTCATCCCATAGGACTCTGTTGTTGTTTTCAGCATCTCTTAATCTCTTTTTGAGATCTCTTCTTTTTTAGTTGTCTCTAATTCATCCTATCTTGCTAATTCTGTTTTCAGCCTGATAGATTCTATTCTCTCTGCCCTCTACTGCTTTCTGGAGTTCATCCATTTTGTTGTCCTGCTCTGATACTGTTTTAGCTTGTTCAGCTAGTTGCCTTCTTAGCTCAGCGATTTCAGCTTTCAGCTCTCTAATAACCATGAGATAATTAGAATTTTCTTCCATATTCTCATTTGTTGTTCCTGCATTTCTGATTATAATTTTTTCAAATTCTTTACTCACTCCTGTTATTATTTCCTTAGCTAATGTTTGGATGTTGAACTCATTGTTTTGTGCTTCACCCTCTGGAGGACTTTTAGCTGGACTCTTGTCCTGGTTCGAGTCTCCAATATTTTTTCTTGTTGTTTTAACCATTTTATATATTATGTTATGAGTTCCCTTTATCAGTACTTTTCAAATTATTGATCAAATTATTGCCTGGATTGACTTGTCTAAGTAATTTAATTAAAGGGTTTACCTTCGTGGAAGTTAACAGTTTTTTCAATCCCTGAGTTGGAGCTCAGTGGTGTAAAAGCCTCTTTTTTTTCTTTCCTGTAGGCTATGGGAGCCTGAGGGCTTTTAAACTATCAATAGACTTCTTAGCTTAATCACTGACTCCTGACCAAGAGATAAATCAGGGTGTGGCAGAGATAATCCAGTGGTTATGCAAAGAGACTTTCACAGCCCCTCAGCTATGCCACCAAAGTATAGGTCTTCTCCTGAGTTTCCTGGTTAGATCTCTGTTCCCTGGTGTCCCTCCCTGTTGCTGCTCCAGATTCTGAGGGTAGTAGCAATGGAGACTCAGAGTTGCACTTGGTGAGTCTCTGGGGAGTCCTTTCCTCCCTTCAACTTTCCCCTTGTTGTGGAGCAGACTGGAGGTGGTGTCTCCACTGATAAACTGTTGAACTGTTAGCAGTCACTTAATCTCTCCTTAGGCCCCTCTCTCCTCTCTGTCACCAGCCACGCATGTTTGTACTCACGGGTGATTTACTGGGTTCCTGTGGTCATTCTAGTCCTGTCTTGTTTTGGTCCGGGTGGTCTCCTTTGGTATTCCTAGTTGATCCGGGAAAGGAGAGGAGAGAAGAGAAGAGGAGAGGAGAGAAAGTGATCTGCTGCTCGTAGCTCAGCCTCCGGAAGTCCCATTTCTGTTTCTTTTCCTCAAGGTGGTTTTGGCAATTCTAGGTGTTTTCAGGTTCCAGATAAATGATTGTAGTGTTTGTTCTATTCTCTTAAAGAAGCTTGGTGGAACTTTGATGGGTATTGCATTAAATTTGTATATGGCTCTGGGGAGAATATTCATTTTGATGATATTTATTCTTCCAATCCATGAGCATGGGATATCTTTCCATTTCTTGCTATCAGTTTCTATTTCCTTAAGTAGTGACTCATAGTTTTCAGCATACAAGTCTCTCACTTCTTTGGTCAACTTTATTCCTAGGTATTTGATTGATTTTGCTGAAACAGTACATGGGAGTGATTTCTGGATGTCTTCTTCTTCAGATTTAGTGTTTTCATAAAGAAATGCCACTGATTTTTGTACATTGATTTTGTAGCCTGATACCTTGCTGTATTGCCTAATAACTTCGAGTAATTTTCTGATGGATTATTTAGGTTTTTCTTTGTATACTATCATATCATCTACAAATAGTGACACTATCATATCATATCATCTACAAATAGCTGCTTCTCAGTCCGCCATCTTCCAGGAACCTCTCCTTTTTTCTTTCTAAGTAGCCAACCAGCTACCTCTGCTCAGGCAGCTTCCCTCCATCCCTCCCTCACCGCATAGCTAATTAAATAATAAAAAATAAATAAATAAAAAGCCCTTTCCTTTCACTGCTCTTTTATTACTGTTCTTTTTCATACCTTTTTCTTTTTCTCTCTTTCTTTTCCTCATTCTTGTCAGCCTTTCTTCCTTAATCCTTCAGCTTTCTGAATTCACTGATACACATTTGGGAATTATTTTGGGGAAGAAATCTGACTCAGAGTGGACTCTCTCTGCGTGTATATCTGCTCAACTTCCTTTCCTCCTTTAGATACCCCTAGAATATACAGTGGATAGTAGATTTGCATAACTGTCTATTCCTGCTATCCTTGTCTAGTCCTGAGGGTTTTTGTTTGTTTGTTTGTTTTTTCTTTCTTAACGATCAGCTGCCTCTGATCAGGAAGCTTGAGGCAATATGGGACGGATTTTTTACCCTGCTCTATTTTATTATTATTATTATATAAAGGCATATATCTCCCCCCCCTTTAGGTTGATCAGAATTAACTCTTAGGGTATCTTTCATTGCTAGGGTAGTGGGAATCTTATCTATTGTGAGAGGAACTTGTCTCGTTACTCCTACCTCCTCTACAGAGTCTCCACTTTTTCTCCTCCTAGGTACTTAAAAAATAAAATAAAATAAAATAAAATCATCAATTGAAAAAACTTTCCTTTTACTGCTCTTTAATTACAGCTCTTTTTCTTGTTTTTTTCAATTTTTTCTCTCTTGGTTTTAGTTCTTTTTTTTTTTTTTTATCTTGTCATATACCTCTTCCTTCCTTCTTCCTTGCCTTTCTGAATTTGTGAATTATTTTGGGGAAGAAATCTGACTCATAGTGGACTCTCTATGTGTGTATCTCTGCTCTACTTCCTTTTCTCCTCTTGTTATCCCTATAATATACAGTGGATAGGATATTTGCATAACTGTATATTCTTGATATCCCTTTCTTTTCTCTTTCTTCTTGACTTGGACTTGGTAGCTATTTTTTCACGGACTGGAGACATTGTTGAGCTAACTGGTAGTGATTAAACTGCTTCAATACTTGCTATTCAGTTGCTAATTCCTGAGGTTAGTGAGTGCATTTGTCATAAAGGTATTTAGTACAGTGTTGCTTGTACTCAAGACACAACAACTGAGGAACAACAGAGCATAAAAAAAAGAAACACATAAATCAAAAAATGGGTAGATCAAAAACAAATAAAACTGCTACTCCAATGAATGAAGACAAGAGCCCAGAAGAAACTACAAATCAGCCAGAAGTAACCATAGATAAGAAAAGTATGCAAGCAATAATAAACTTATTAATCACAGAAATGAAAACAACATTGGAGGAAAGGAATGGCAGTATTAGGGAAACAACAGCTGAGACCCCCAAGGAAAATACTGATTATCTTGAGGCAATTAGAGAACTGAAAGCTGAAATAGCTGTAATGAAGAAAAAAGCTGAGGTAAGGGAAAGCAGACTAACAGAAGCAGAAAACAAAATTAGTCAGACAGAGGATGAGTTAGAGAAAACTAAGAAAGAGGTGGAAGAGCTCAAAAAGAGATTGAGAGACACTGAAAACAACAACAGAGACATATGGGACGATCTCAAAAGAAGTAACATTCATATAATTGGCCTGCCAGAAGAAGAAAGAGAGGAAGGGGAAGGAAACATTCTAGAGGAAATTGTAGAAGAAAACTTCCTAGCCCTGAATAACAGAAAGGACATAAAGATTCAAAAAAACAACTAAAAGCAGGACCTGACCAAATTGTAAGTAGGGCACCAAAGTAAAAACCCTGTGGTGAGGGGTAGACATGCAGCTTCCTGGGACAGTGGGGGGGTGGAAGTGGGTGGGAGATATGGGTCACAGTCTTTTGGTGGTGGGAATGGTGTTTATGTACACTCCTAGCAAAATGTAGACATATAAATCAATAGTTAATTAATATGAGGGGGAGGAAATAAATTGTATGTCTCAAAGTTTTTCAAAACACAAACTGATTCTTTTTAATATATAGGCTGTGTATGTGATATGCGGACTCTCTCAAAAGCCTAGACCAAGTAGATTAGAAGCATCCAATAGCACAGCTATATACAAGATACTAGATACTGTACAGCAAACCATAACAAAAGGACTTTTCAAAATTAACCCTATTACCAAATAATGTGATGATAACATTAACTATCGATTGTCTTTTTGAACCCTAAGACAGCAGGAACCTCACATCTCCACTACAGAGCCCCTACTTCCCCCAGTCCTGGAACCCTTGGATAGGGCCCACTTTCCCGTATGCCTCTCCCAATCCATACCAAATAATATTGCATCCGCCGATCACAACCTAACCAACACAATGATTGCCACCTCAACATGCTTCAGCTAAGACTGTATCCAGAGACTTCAGGTGTGGATTGACAACCCTTCAGCTTCATTGCTCGGGTGAGACCTTTCCTTTCATAGGATACTCTAATTCAGTCCCAAGGGAATCACTTTCTAACAAAGTCCCAAAACCTAGATATAGACCAGTTTTTGTGAGAGAGCATATGTTCACATGTATCCATAAACTACTGCAAAATATATACCTGAAATCAGACGTACACTAGAGTTTGCATGAGTACCCCGCCAACACTTCCTCTCCATTATTCCAAGCTTTGAGTCCATGATTGCTCAACAATTTCTTTGGCTTTGTATGTTAACTCTCTTTTCAGCCACCAGGTTCCAGATGCCATCAGGATGTCGTCCAGGCTTCCCTGGACTAAAGACCCCACCAATGTGTCCTGGAGCTCCACGTCCCCAGAGCCCCACCCTACTAGGGAAAGAGAGAGACAGACTGGGAGTATGGATCAACCAGTCAATGCCCATGTTCAGCGGGGAAGCAATTACAGAAGCCAGACCTTCCACCTTCTGCAACCCACAAGGACCCTGGGTCCATGCTCCCAGATGGATAGAGAATGGTAAAGCTATCTGGGGAGGGGGTGGGATATGGAGATTGGGTAGTAGGAATTGTGTGGAGTTGTACCCCTCCTACCCTATGGTTTTTTTGATTTATCCTTTCTTAAATAAAAAATTAATTAACTAATTAATTAAAAAAATATGAAGTTCCCCCATATACAATTTATGTAAATTAACAGCAACATTCACATATGTTTCTACACTTAACTGGTGTATCTCATTTTGCCACTATAGGCCTGCCTTTGTCAGCCAACAATTTAAAGACTTTTTTCCTTTATAATATCACCCATGCCACAGACATCCCTTACAACCCCCAAAGACAAAGGGTTGTTGAGAAGGCCCACCAAACACCTAGGCCCAATAACGTAAAGAAAAAAGGGGGGATACATCCCCCCAATATTCAGTTGGCTAAGTCACCAACTATATTAAACCTCTTTTAATATCTATGAAAATTTGAACCAGACACCCTGCTAACCATGGGAAGCAGATTTGTTTGTGTTTCTTGCACAGGAATCCCCGGAAAAACCATCTGGACCCCTGCACACTCTGACATCATCCATTAGAAGTGCAGCACCTGAAACCCATGATGTGACGTGACATGATCTGAAGAACCTGATTCACAGACTCCAAGGACAGAACTTTCCTACTGCCTTTCTCTCACCCATCGCAGTCTGCCCTTCTTGCTTCTTCTTTACCTGTCATGTTTTGGCGCTTCCATCTCACTCTCTACAGATAAGTGGAATTCCGATGGCTGACCTCCCCCATCAAAATAGACGTGCAGCATTTCATTCCCTGGCATTTCTTTCCCTGGTAGTCAGCATTGGACTGATACTTCTATGGGATTTGCTGGTATACCTCTTAGACACTTTACAGGACTTTACAGCAGCTTCCTGTTACACTGCTGGGTTTCTCAAAGACTGACCACAGCAGTCAATGGACTTTGCATCCAACTTCCTTGGGACTCTACAGCACTGAATAGCCCCGTCACTTGGTAGGCCATGTCCCATCACCTGCAGGCCCTGCACCCAGAGGTAGGAAACTCCCCCTCATTACTGGACCATGCCCCCAGAGGCAGGAAATACCCTTTGAGGCAGGAAATGCCCTTTCACCCAGCAGGCCTCCCCTTGGCATTACACTGGCTCTTGTTGCTCTCCTACTTGTCCTTTCCTATCTTGTTCCAGTTCTTTTGAAAATGCCTACACGATACCATTCAGGTTTCTTCCCAAAAGGTTTCTGTTCACCTCTACACTGCTATTCCTGTCAGAGATGGAGTCTTTTATAGACACTGACCCATTTAAATTTGACCATTAGATAGGAAGATAAGGGACAGATGCAAGACTTGTGAGGAGATGGTAAAACCTGGCAGAGCTTACCCTATGAGATGAGTCCCTCCAGGTAAGTCTCTCTCTCTCTCTACAGAGGGGTTGATCAAAAGGGTGGACACATAAATCTCACAAGGTTGGTGGCTGTGTGGCTTTGTAAGTTTTCCCTCCCCCACAAAAACACCCTAAATCTACCTACCGGAGCCTGGCATTCCTTAAGTAACATTAATCCTGCTCCACTCGAAATTTCCTGATACTATGGCCATTAGATAAAAGGAAAGGGAAGGTGTTGAGATATTGTACAAATGTGGGTGAGTTAGGCAGGACCCACAAATCACTATATTTCCATTCAAGTATCATTTACAGATCCCCACCATGTTATCCTCTCAGGGTATTGCTAATTTAGTTAAAAGCCATTGCAACTGTTGCTAAGGATGCTTCTACCTTCCCAGCATGCCTTTTGCCTCTCTCAATCCCCTTTCCTAGCCAATTCCATCCCGATGTGCCACTTCTGGAATTCTCCATAAAAGTCACTCCTGTTTCTGCTTTCTCTGTCTTTCTCTTCTGAATCCTGACCTGAAGAAGGGCTGGTGTGCATAGCAGGAGCCGGCCATTTTGCTAGCTCCACATGGCCTAAACTCACTGTTTTCACCCAGCTCTGGGGCACCTGTGTGAATAAAGATTTGCATTCCTCCTCCACCACAAGTTCCTGGTCTTTTCTCTCGCACCCCAACATCTGCCCCACTCTCTGAAGGGAGACTGTGTCAACGTACTTGACCAGTGGAGGAATATTGTTCTTAGAATAAGTCCAGCCTAGAATGTTCCCAGCTATGACCATGGAATACTAACTCAGATGTACAGGGATGCATAGATTATACAGGGTCCTATACTGAATATGGGCCCCAGATCTCATTGATGCGGATTACAGTTAACAGTATTTATACGTTTTTCCTATTTTTGGATAGCTACTCTCTTCCCTGATTCAGCTTTCTAGTCTCACTTTAATACTATCTCCATAGACAACACCTTTACCCCACCTGCATGTTAGCTGTCAGCTCAAGCAAAAATAAATAAAGACATGGACCCCCTGGGATTACCTAAAATAGACTTCCTAACTTTCCCAAAATGGAGAATCTAAATCTCATCTCCTAAATTCTTACCTTTAGGTTTCTGATTACTAAACAGTCTTTCTGCTTTATATATTAATGCTTTTCATCCACAGAGCTATGGATTCTACCATAACACCAATGAGATGTCCCTGGGCAGAGTCACCAATGAGTCCTGGAACCCCATCTTTCCAGAACCTTGCCACACTAGGGAAAGGTAGAAATAGATTGATCTGCCAAAACCCATGTTTAACAGATAAGCAATTGAAGAAGTCTTCTGCACCCCATAATAATCCTGGGTCCATATTCCCAGAGAGATAAAGGATAGGAAAGCTTCCAATGGAGGGGGTGAAATGGAGAACTCTGGTGGTATTGATCTGTACCCCTCTTATCCAATAGACTTTTTGTTCAACATAAAATTAAAAATAAAAAGCAAATTCAAATTTAGTTAACTTTTTTGGGCAAGGCATAAATTTCTAAGACTTGACTATATAAATGGGCAAATAAATGAATATATATTTTATCAATGAGGATATTGAGGTGACAAGTAAGCATACTATGGTTAACCCTTGGATTTCCCCCACAAGCCTATATCTCTAATATCCCTCTCCTTACCGTGACTGGTTATTTCTACCAAGAATGTCACCATAAGTCCCTTTGCAGGCCTCTCCAGGACCTCACTATAAATTAACAATGGTGAGGACTGCCCCACTCTCCAAAAAGAGGCTTGGTCATCCTACTCTGCAATTCAAAGAGCACTGATCCTGAAAGGAGAGCAGCCTAGAATGTTCCCATCTATGACCATGGACTGTAAGCTCAGACTGATGGACTTTGAGGTTATACAGACTCTTGTGCTGGATATGAATATATATGTGCCCTGGGACAGATCAATGTCATAAACAGTTAATTGTTTTTACATATTTTCTTCAAATTTGGTAACTACTTTCTCCCTTAATCCAATTCTATTCTCAACTCTGACACCATCCTCCCATATAATATTTCTAGTCCATCTCCATGTAAGCTATCAAGTTTAAGAAAAGATTACTAATGCTATGTGCCCCTAGGAATATACCTAAAATAGACATCCTTTTTTTTCCAGCCTAGGGCCCCTGTTTTCATCTGCTCTATCTCTCCTCTTTGGATCCTGTTGATTAAATATTTTGTTCCACTTAATAAATTTGCTCTCATTACCCCTCAGCCACCAAGTTACAGATGCTACTATTCTATCCTGACCTCCATGGGAAGACAACCTCACCAATGTGTCCTAGAATATCATCTCTCCATAGCCCTACACTACTATGGAAAAATAAAAACAGTCTGGAGGTATAAATTGACCTGTCTAGAGAAGCAACTATAAAAGCCCAAACTCCTTCCTACTATACCCAAAAAGAATTTTAGTTCATATTCCCAGAAGGGGAAAATTATAACAGATGACCAGAGGGCTCTGAACCCCAGTTCTACTGGGACCTGAAACATTTATCACCAATAATCCTTTGTGGGTTTTGTTTGTTTGTTTGTTTTGTTTTTTGCTTCCAGGGTTATTGCTGTAGCTCAGTGCCTGCACCATAAATCCACTCTTTCTGGAGGCTCCCGCCCTTTTGTTGACCTTGTTGTTTTATCATTGTTGTGGTTATTATTATTGGTGTTATTGATGTCTTTGTTGTTGGATAGGACAGAGAGAAATGGAGAGAGATGGGGAAGACTGAGGGGAGGGGAAAAAGACACCTGCAGACCTGCTTCACTGCTTGTGAAGAGACCCCTCTGCAGGGGGGGGGAGCCAGGTGCTCAAACCCGGATCCTTATGCTAGTCCTTGTGCTTCATACCATCTGCACTTAACCCACTGTGCTTTGGCCCAACCCTCCACTCTTTGTTTTTATAACATCACCAAAAGGGAAGCAAATTTGGAAAGCAGCAGAGGAAGTCAGGCACAGATTCACCTAAGAGGAAAAAGAAAGGCCACTCAGAAATGGTAATAAGTGTGCAAGTGACTTAGAAAGAAAGTGAAGGTAGGACTGTAGAAGTGGATAAAAATGGTCAAAAAAGTACGGGTAAAGAGATTATATAGATACAGATATATAGACATAGATATGTAGTCAACCTGTATCTGTGACCTTAGGGGAACTATTGCAATTTGAACCAAGAGATGGAGACACAGAGCTCTAGTGGTGGAAATGGTACAGAATTATATCCCTGTTGTCATATAATTTTGTAAATCACTATTATAGCACTAATGGAAAAAATAGTTAAAATAAATAAACAGACCAAATGATGTTCATACCACTATTCAATATTATATGTTCTAACCAAAATAATACGTAATACATATTTATCAGCATGGTTAAAATTATGAAGAAGTAATGAAACAAATATTGGTAAGTAAAAGAAGAAACTAGACCATTCATGTAATGCTAGTAAAAAGAAGAAATAGGGAGGGGGTTGGGCGGTAGCCCAGTGGGTTAAGCAAATGTGGCGAGAAGCACAAGGACCTTCATAAGGATCTGGGTTGGAGCCCTGGCTCCTCATCTACAGGGGAGTCATTTCACAAGTGGTGAAGCATGTCTGCAGGTGTCCCTCTCTCTCCCTCTGTCTTCCCCTCCTCTCTCCATTTCTCTCTGTCCTATCCAGCAATGATGACAACAACAATAATAACTACACCAACAATAAAACAAGGGCAACAAAAGGGAAAATAAATAATAAAAAATTTTAAAAAGAAAGAAAGGTAAAAAGAAAAATAACCTATCTGTGGAGACCCAGGTTCAAACCCTTGGTCCCCACAGGAAGACATGAAGGGGCAAAGCTTCATGAGAGGTCAGGCAGTACTGAGGTCTCCCTATCTCTGTCTTTCTATCTATCTATCATCTGTCTATCATCTATCTACCTACCATCTATCTATCCCTTCCTCTCTATTTTTATCTCCCCCTTCTTTCTAAATTTCTCTCTGTGTCTATAAAGTAAATGGATTCATACAGTGGATTCATCATGTAGACATCAAGCATCATAGTAATAACTCTGGAGGCAAAAAAAATAAATAAAAGTTGGGTAAAAAACAGAACTTGCTTACAACTCCCATCTAGTCTATATCTTATATTTTCCTGTCTCCCATTCCAGTTTTGTCCTTATAGGATAACAACAGGTTTGGAGTGTGAGTATTCCAGCACAACACAATATCCAGATTAAACTTAGACACCTGAAAGAGTTAGTCCTGATTGTGTCTTGCTGTCTCAGAGTAGAATTTCTTTCTTGATAAGGACCTATCTCTGTCAGCTCTTGCCTGGATACTGTCCTTTTGCCTCCTGCTATGAAAGGATGTTTGGGTTTCAGATTTGTTTCTGTGTTGATTGATTTATATTTTGATGTAACTTTGCTGTGATCATGAAAGTAAGTAAACACAGATTCCCATCATTTGTTCTTTCTGGCTTAACCCCCAGTCTCAGCTAGTTGGAATTTATCTTGGGTATTGCTAGATAATAGATTAAGTTTAGATAGCCAATACTGTATTTGTTCAAGATAGACCTTTCAAATTGCTGTGTTTCTCTAGATGATGCTCTCTTAAAGAATAATATTCCACATATCAAGGAACCAAAAGATTAAAAACAAATCATAGAGTTTATTGAGTATACTTTTACGGTAATAATAGTAAACAGCTTTACAATATGATTATTGTTGTAAATGTATAGGATGTCTAGATGCTTAATTTCACAACCTTTTTTGAAATCTAAGATTTAGATTATTAATGTAGACAGTATATTACGACATATTGATACATCCATGATATTGACAGTAGGCAATATATTAATGCTACAATACTTACCCAAGCCATGTATTGTGTTAATAAAAAGGATATAGTTATGGGGTCATATGTTGATGCACCTGGTTAAGCACTCACATTACAGTGTACAAGAACCAGGGTTCAAGCCCCTGGTCCCACCTGCAGGGGGAGAGCTTCATGAATGGTGAAACAGGGCTTCAGGTGTTTCTCTGTCTCTTTCCCTTTCCATCTCCCCCTCCCCTCTCAATTTCTGGTTATCTCCAGTAAATAAATAAGGATAATAAAAATCAAAACAAAAATAAAGAGAAAAAAGGATATAGTCATTATAATAGCTAAGTAATCCAAAGTTATGATGGAATATCTAATGCTTATGAAAGTAAGACCATGAATAGTGGTAATTCAAAATCAGATATGGGATCTAAAGAGCAATCTACACATACTCAGCCATTTAACTTGTGGTGTTTCTATGATATCACAAATGTTCAAAATAATACAGATAGTATTATAGAAGAAAGGGGGTAGAAAACAAACAAAACACTTGAGGAATTCCTAAAAACAAAAATATATGTGTAAAAATGTCAGAAGGAACCGCAAGCCAAAATGATAGTTTAAGAGCTAGAAAGAAAGCATAATGGCTATGTAAAAGCCTTTCGTGCTTTAGGTTCAAATCCAAGCCAGAGTTGAGCATTGTTCTGGTATCTCTTTATGTGTCTGTCTCTGTTCAAATCCAAGCCAGGTGTCAGGTTCAAATCCAAGCCAAAGGTGGGCACTGTTTTGGTCTCTCTCTGTCTTTTATCTTTTCCTTTCTCCAGCTCTGTCATTAAAATAAATAACGTATATTTAAATATCTATTTTTTTTTAAGATGGCATTCCAAATTCACAAGTGCAAAAGGAGTACATATAATGAGTTATAAAAGTCTTCGATGAATTGTGAGGTTATTAAGTGAAGAATTCCGTGGGATCAGCTGAATTCTAAATCTTTTGTTTTAACTCTATTTGTATAGAGCGATTGTTGGCTATAGATCACAGCACTGAAAATTTACTCTAGGGTTTGAGATGATATGACTGGTTTCATAACTGCTAAAACATATTTTCAGTGAAAAGTTTAGCCAATAAAAGTGAGTTTGACTTAATTCAGTATCAGACTAAAAATGCAAGTAAAAAAATTCTCAAATATTACACAAAAGAGACTAGTGACAAAGAAGAATGAAGGCACTTGAAAGATAGATTCATAATTTCTAACATCTATATACTAAAATGTCCAGGAGAAGGAAAGAAAATTAGAACTATGAAAATAAAATTTCCTAGAGCTGAAGACAGATGTAGTCCATCAATCAAAGTTCCTTATGAGGTGATTTTTTTTTTTTTTTGCAATAAGTTCACACTAGACATATCTTTGTGAAAGCATAAAGAAAATGCTAAAATCTTGGCAGGACTGAAGTTAAGAGGTGAGATTAAAGGACCAGGTGATAATTCACCTGGGAAAGCACAAGTAATATTGTCATGAAGCACTCAGTTCAATCCCCATCGCTAAATGTGAGCATTATGGAAAATACCAACAGAGTCCCATGAGTGTTAGAGTCATTTTATGATGTCTCTCATCTCACTGTTTCTCCTTTCCTCAATTTCTTGCTTACTTTCTATGCCTCACTCCCCCCCCCCCACTTTTTTTCTTAAAAGAAAGAGAGGAAGGGAGGAAACTGGGAAGTTGGAATTTGGTCAGGGAAGACTCTCAGAGGCATCAAGCATGTACAAGGTGCTGATTTCACCTCTCAGCATGACATTAGAAAATAAAAGTGAAGGGGTCAGGCAGTGGCACACCTAGTTTAATGCATACAGGTGCAAGAACCAGAATTCAAGTCCCCAATACCCACCAACAGACAGGAAGTTTCACAAGCTGTGAAGCAATGCTGCAGGTGTAACTTTTTCTCTTTTCCTCTCTAGCTCCTTCTTCCTTCTCAATTTCTCTCTGTCTCTATCCAATAATGATGTTCTGGTTCTCTCTCTCCTTAATAAATCTCTTAAGAATAGAAAATGAGATAAAGGAGCCAAGAGCTGTCAAACTGATAAAATACACAAGTTACCGTGTTCAAGGACCTGGGTTCAAGCCACTGGCCCCCCACTTGCAGGACAAAGTTTCATGAGCAGTGCACCAGACTTAAAGTGTTTCTTTTCCTCTCTCCATCTCCTCATGCTATCTAACTCTATTTCTCTCTACATCTATCATAATAGAAAAAGAAAGGAAGAAATGGAGGTAGGAAGGAAGGAAGGAAAGAAGGAAGGAAGAAAGGAAGAATGACCATTATGTGAATTTGTCATGCAGGCACTAAACCCAAGCATAACAGTGGTGGGAAAAAGAAATAACAAATACAAAATAACAAATTAACAAATTTCACAAGTTTTCTAACAAGAAGAATAAAAAATAGAGTAATCATATTTAAAAACATGAAAGTGTTCTAAGTTCTTCTCCCTTTGATAACCACCATAATTTTTACAAAAGTCTATACTTACGTTCATCACAGCACAATTTGTAATAGCCAAAACCTGGAGACAACCCAGGTGTCCAACAATATATGAGTGGCTAATAAAGTGCTATATGGACACAGTGGAATAATAGTCAGCTATTAAGAATGATGAATTCACTTTCTTCACCTCATCTTGGATAGAGCTTGAAGAAAATATGTTAAGTGAGATAATACAGGAAAAGAGAAATGAATATAGGATGATCCCACTCATGAAAAGAAGTTAATAAATAAGAACAGAAAGAGGAAGCACAAGTACAACTTGGACTGAGTTTGGTGTATTGCACCAAAGTAAAGGATTTGGGAGGTGGAGTAGGGGGACTTTTAGGTTCTGGTGCTTTGTGGTGGAGGAGGACTTAGGCTGGGGGTGCAAGTGCTTTGCACAAAATTAAGGAATTTTTACACATGTATCAAAAACTTATTTGCTGTAAAAATAATAAAAAACTAACAGTTTGATTACTTTTTTTTTTTGAAGTTTTGGCAAAGGACTTTGGTAATACGTGTGGGACTTCCTTAACTACTTATGAGAATGAAAATTGAAGGCATTACCCAGAATTAGAGTCCCTGTAAATAAATAAAAACAAAGACTGTTCTGTTTGAATAACTCACCTATATGCCACATATCAATAATTATCTGTCACTAGTCCCCTTTTACCTAGCATTTTGGGAGAATTCCTTGACTTATATTTGTCAACACAATATGAAATATAGACTAATTCACTTTTATGTACCAGTGTTCCCATCAAACACTTGCTTTTGTTGTTCTGAGAGTTCCTTCTCCAACACTAAAATTCAGGTGCAATAACCTACTACTATATTAATAGTAATAAAAATGTGCAGTGTGTACAGTGGTGTACGTGATTAAGCTCACATATCACCACACACAAAGACCTGGAATGGAGCCCTGCTCCACATTTGCAGGGAGAACACTTCATGAATGGTGAAGCAGATTTTCAGGTGTCTGTCTTTCTTTCCCCCTCTGTTTCTCTTACCCTCTCAATTTCTCTCTGCCCTGTCAAATAAAAACAGAAAGGAAAAAATAAAAGGACATCCAGGAGTCATGGATTCATAGTGCAAGCTCTGAGTCTCAGCAATAACTCTAGTGGCAAAATCATCATAATCTTACATGTGTAAAATAAAAATATATAAGAAAATATATTTGGTGGGTGGGGGTATAGCATAATGGTTATGCAAAGAGACTTTAATTCCTGAGGATCTCAAGTCCCAGGTTCAATCCCACACACATCCATAAGCCAGAGCTGAGCAGTGCTCTGGTAAATTATATATATATTTGTATTCAAACAAACTGAAACTTAAGTTTTCTGTGATAAAAATAATTTGGTAATATTGGAAGATTTTAAATGAGCCACACACACTGAATATTTTCTTAGTATGCTCTCTTCCTCTCCTCACAAAATAATTTCCCATTCTCCTACTTCCAACACATCTACCTTGTGACAGAGAAAAAGAACATCTCCCTGGATTCTTCTCAGACTGGTTGAATAACTGAGTCAATATTAGACAGAATATCAGGGAAAAAATAGTTACATTTGTATGGGAAATATACAGAGACAGTGAGACAAAAGGAGGCCATTTGTCTCATATAAGGAATGGAATAGGAATGATGAGGCTTGAGAAGAGGAGACAGTGAGAGTCACATGATGTAGAGTAAACAGCAAATGCCTTGTAATTAGATACTTCTCTGCCATATAGGTAAGTTATTCAGATAAAAAGGATTTTTTTAAAGTTACTCTAATTCTGGGTAATGCCTTCAATTTTCAGTACTTATAGCTAAGGTAGTGATCAATATTTCTCATTATCAAACAGGTCCTTGATTGATTACAGACTGAAATAATTCATGTGACATAGTGGAACATCTGGGCAGTAAAGGCAAAATCCTTTTCCATTTCCATGCTTTCCTACTGTAATGAAGCCTCAGTTGTAGCTAATGGCTGAAATGCAGTTTTCCAAAGAAATTTCTTTTCTGCCCTCATCATGTTTTCTGTGACTTTCCTGATTTCTCTACCTCTATTTATTCTAAATCGCCTCTGAATTACTTCTTATGTTCAACCTCTAATTGTTTCAATATCTAAAGCTTAGTCCTGATCACCCCCACTATTTAAATTATTCATGGAAAGTTAGTTCTTGGATCTTATCTAACTTGGTCCTTTCTCTTATTGCATAGGGCAGAAAGAAATTGAGAGGGGGGGCGACTATAGAGGAGAGAGAAAGAGAAAGACACCTCAGACCTACTTCACTGCTTGTGAGGTGAGCCTCCTGCAGCTGGGAGCCAGGGGTTCCAATCCAGATCCCTAAGTGGGTACTGGGGCACGAAACCCAGTGCACTACCACTCAGCCTCTCACTGGTCCCGTTTGTGACTTAAACCCTAGTGAAAATGAGTCTTCAAAAATGACATAGTCTGGGAGGTAGCTCAGTGGTAACGCTTTGGACCCCCAAGCATGAGGTCCCACGTTCAATACCCAGCAGCACGTGTGCCATAGTGATGCCTGGTTCTTTCTCTCTTCTCCTATCTTTCTCATAAATAAATAAAATCTTTTAAAAAAAATGACCTTTACTATCACCCAATGTCTTTCATGGTATTGTCTGTTTACTTCATATCAGTTATTGTTATGTTCAACATAATCCAGGTAAGCATAAACAAAAGACTTTCTTTTTTTTTTTCTTTATTTTAAAAAGGAGACATTCACAAAACTATAGGATAGGAGGGGCAAAACTCCACACAATTCTAAACACCAGGTCTCCATATCCTATCTACTACCCTGATAGCTTTCCTATCCTTTATCCCTCTGGGAGTATGGACCCAAGGTCATTGTGGGTTGCAGAAGCTGGAAGGTCTGACTGCTGTAATTGCTTCCCTGCTAAACATAGGCATTGATTGGTCAATCTATACTCCCAGACTGCCTCTCTCTTTCCCTAGTAGAGTGGGTCTCTGGGGAAGTGTAGCTCCAAGACACACTGGTGGGGTCATCTGTCCAGGGAAGTCTGGTCAGCATCCTGCTGGCATCTGGAATCTGGTGGCTGAAAAGAGAGTCAACATATAAAGTTGTTGGGACTATGTGTGAGCTTGATAGAGCTTAGGGAGAACTCCCCATCCTTGGATGGAGGTCTGAGAAGATACCCTCTTGGTTAGTCTCTCTCTGCTGGGAAATTGTGCAGATTCATTCACATCTGCCATGTTTTCCCCTCAGGCTACTAGTTCCCATGAGAGTTGGGACATTCTCGGAGTGCCTGTTCAGCCATGTTGTGCCCTCAGGGCATTGTCTATATCCCCGTGATATCTGGAGTGCTTTGGTTACTCCTCCCCCCTCCCATTCTTACGAGAGTTATTATCCTATCCTGGAGTGCTATGGTTACTCCTCCCCCTTCCCATTCTCGTGAAAGCTACTCCTATAAAAGCCTTTCTTCTTCTGCACCTCGCTCTCTTGCCAGCGCTTCACTCCAGTGTCCAGAAGCAGGAAAGGTTACTGCGTGAGGTGGCCATTTTCGCTACCTCCACGTGGCCCAACCTGCTTCTCTAGCACCCAACTCTGAGGTGCCAGCACAAATAAAGATTTGTGTTTCCTCTTCGCTCTGGACCCCCTCTCTCATCTCTGCAGCCAGCACACAACATCTGGCTCAACAACATCTGGCACTCAACGTGTCCCGCACTCAATGTGTCCCGCACTCACGCCCAGCCTGAGGTCCAGAAAAACTGCCCAGACACAGGTAAGTGGCATCTGCCCACCTCTGTGGCCCGCGTTTCCCTCCACCTTGGGAATTTTTTCATTTTATGAGGAGGTGTCCCAGTTATTATCTCCTTCTGCCCTGGGACAAATTCGTGCTCTCACAGATGGTTTAATTTTTGCTACCCCTTGGATTTTTATAACTGTGGTTGCCACTTACAAGATATGTACAACGTGGTCTGCCATGAGGATAAGTGACATGAGGATAAGTTAAAGCACAGGTGTTTAAGACTCAGATGCCCTCAGCGATCAGCAGATAGACCCAGAACTTCCATTCCCACAGACACGTACAAGTGTTCAGAAGCTCCTCCTCCGACCCTGTCCCCTGCCGCCCAGGATTCAGCTTCTTCTGAGATACAAGAGTTAAGAGATATGTGCTTACAACCTAAATGCCCTAAGCGATTTCCACTCAGCACCCAAACTTCTGTCCCTGCAGACATGTGCTCAGTTCCTTCTGTGGATTCCATGACCCCTTCACCCACTGTCCCTGCAGACACATGTTCAGCTCCTTCTTCAGACACGTGTTCAGTTCCTTCTGCTTCTCTGGCCCCGCCCCCTGCTTCCCCTGAGGCTTCTGGTTCTCTATCCCCTCCTCCTACTTCCCCGGTTTTGGCTTCTCTGACCCCACCCCTGCTGATACGTCATCATTAAGAGACCTAGTGGCTAAGGTACGGGAGTTAAAGGCAGCATTTAAGGACTTTAAACCATGTGCAGTCCACCCTGAGAGCTCCGTCCTCGTAGATATGTGTGCAGTTTCCCCTGCGGCCACTACAGCAGTTTCCATGGCACCTTCCACTTCTGTAGCTCCCTCTCCCATGCCATCAGACCAAATGCACACCTTTGCAGTAAATGTAGACCCTTCTAAACAAAACCCTTAGCCGTGGCAGCCATACTCCTCTAAAATATTCAGAGCTCTCAGAGAAGCAGTCAGGGAGGACGGTATGCACACACCATGGACCAAGTCCGTTTTAAGGAGTTTTTACCACCATCTTAACACACCCCAAGATTGGAAAGATCTGGCTAGTGCTGCACTCCCAAACCCCCTCTACCTACAGTGGAAGGCATGCTTCTGTGATGAGTGCTCTAGACATTCGCAGGAAAATAGTAACAAACAGGTAGAATGTGATTCTGATGCTTTGTTTGGAGAAGGAGCTTATGAATCTGGAGCTCAGCAGGCAGAAGCCAGGTTTCCAACCAGTTATTTTGAACAGGTACGCATCTGCGCAACACAATCATGGGAAAGGGTGACCCCACCCAATGCAGATTCGTCAGTTCCCATTAACACTGATGAATCATTAGCAAGCTTCATCTCAAGGGTGAAGACAAGTTTAGAGAGAAAGGTTTATAATCCTGACGTCCGCTCACTACTCCTGTGCTCTATTGTCTGGGAAAGCATGATACCACAATTCCGTCAGGCATGCCTTAATCTTAAACACCTACACCCAGATAATTGGATTTTAGCAACACAGGAACTTACATCAGGTAATTATGGGGCACCTGCTACAACACAGGTTTATGCAGTTACCCCACGTAATCACAACGGGGCCTGCTTTCAGTGCGGACACCAAGGACATTGGCGTAACCAATGTCCTGATAAGCTGCGACCATGCCTCCAGTCAGGGAAGCCCTGCCTCCAGTTAGAGCAACCACGCCTCCAGTCAGAGCAACCCCACTTTCAGTAAGGGAGCCAGAGGCCACGTACTGTTTGTCCAAGATGTCGTAAGGGGTTTCATTGGAAGAGAGATTGTTGGTCCCAATTTCATAAAGATGGTTCACCCCTGAATGGTACAAATTCGGGGCCTGAGATTTTTGTGGACCACTCCTGTTTTAGAACATGGTCACCCTTCTATGACATTAAAGATTGGCAATATTCCTTTTAATTTTTTGATTGACACGGGGGCAGCAAAGATGATTTTAAGGCAAGAAGAGGTTCCCCAAGATTGAGAACTCGTCCCTGGAACCAGTATACATGGAGTAGGAGGGTGACCCAATCATTTCCCACACGAAACTCGCTCATGTGGGGAGACCCAGAAGGTTCTATCGGACATTTACACTCTTTGGTAGATAATATTAGCACCAACCTATTGGGCAGAGATGTTCTATAATGTCTTGATGTTAGGATATCCACAGATGCTTCTGTAGAGTGTAACACCCACTCCCGCGAGACCAGGTCTAATCAGCACCCCCAATACTAACTGCCACTGTTCCTAGCCAAACACCCCGCTTAAGCTGGCTTTCTAATGAGCCTGTCTGGGTGTAACAGTGGCCTTTACCTAGGGAGAAGCTAGAAATTTTAAAAGAGCTCGTCTGAGAGCAGTTGTCCTTGGGACACATTCGTCATTCTTGAAGCCCATGGAATACTCCTGTCTTTGTGATTAAAAAGTGCTCGGGAAAATGGTGCCTCCTCCAAGATCTCCGTGCAGTTAATAAAACCATGCAGGTCTGGGGCTCCCCCCAAACGGGTTTGCCTCTTGCTTCTGCAATTCCCACAGGAATTCCAATCATAGCCATTGATATACAAGATTGTTTTTTCTCTATTCCCTTGCATCCACAAGATTGTAAATGTTTTGCTTTCTCTGCTCCTTCTATTAATAACACCAGCCCTGCTGACATATTTGAATGGGTGGTGCTGCCCCACGGTATGGCCAATAGTCCTACAATTTTTCAGGAGGCTGTTAAATCTGCCCTTGTCCCATATATTCATAAGGGCCTAAATGTTTTTCATTATACAGATGATATTTTAATATGGGGAAAATCAGATGCAGATCTCTGTGCCCTATGTGATTTTTCTCATTCCTGCATTAAAGAAAAGTGGCCTTAATGTATCTCCTGAGAAGATACAGCTAATTCCTCCAATATCTTTCTTAGGTTCAGAGATTTCTTTAATGCAAATCCATCCCTTAAAACCTAATGTCACCTTTCCTTCTAACCTTACTCTTGCTTCTTTACAAAGTTTTCTAGGAAATTTAAATTGGCTTAGGCAGTATCTATATCTGCCTACAAGCTGCCTCCAACCACTGTTTGACCTGTTGAAAGGAAACAAACAGCCCTCCTGAAAACGTAATTTAACTCCTGAGGCCTCCTCAGCACTGGAAAGGGTTAACCAGGCCCTCCAGGACATGCACCTTGTTCGATTCTCCCCCTTCTCTCCAGTAAACCTTCTAATCTTTAACTCCACCCCCACAGTAGTAGGGACATTGTGGCGAGACTATAGGATTCTTGAGTGGCTTCACACACCAGTAGGAGGAACTCCAAGACTCCTCACTGTGAGAGACGCGTTAGCATTCATGGTTTGCCAAGGGAGAAATAGGTCTGTGCAGGTCTTACGGAAAGAACCGGATTTAATTATTCTGCCCTTTTCTCTCACAGATAAAGAGTGGCTCAAATGCCATCATTCCTGCTTTACCATAAGCTTCATGGGGGTTTCCAGGACAAATAGATAACCATTTTCCTTCTAATAAATTGATAGGTTCTTTACCTCTTTTGCCTCTACTAGCACCTAAACTTTTCTCTCGAGATCCCATTCCTTCTGCTCCGACAGTCTTCACTGATAGTGGAAAAAAGGGAGCTGCTGCCCTTATATATTACCCGGACAAACAATCTCCTAAACCTCTCTTTACTGAGCTTCCTGAGAATTCCCCTCAGTACAAAGAACTTTGTGCTGTTTTCTTTCCATTAAAAGCTGTACCGGTATTCTTCAACCTTTTTTCTGACAGTGTGTACACTGTTAACTTACTTCCATGGCTTGCTCATTCCTATGTGAAAATTGATGACAACCCACTTTCCCCTCTTTTGATTCAAATCGCCTCTATGCTCTCTTCTCAAACCCAACCACTACATATTCAGCACCTTCTTTCCCACAGCCCTCTTCCTGGTGCCCTGTCTGAAGGGAATGCTGCAGCTGACCGCCTTGCCTCCACAGGAGCTCTCCTAGTCTTTGTCTCTGATCCTGCTGACTTTCATTCCCTAACCCATGTTAATCTTAAAGGCCTTTGAGCTCGATTTCCTGATGTTCCTGTAACACAATTAAAACATATCCTAGTTACATGCTCTTCCTGTGCAAGCCTCATAAAACACCTGCTATTCAGACTCTTGGTGTTAACCCCCGAGGCTTAAAAGCTAATGCTATTTGGCAAATTGGTGACCCACATACCAAACTTTGTCAAACAAAAATATGTGTTTGTCTCAATTGATACCTTTTCTAAATTTATGTGGGCAACAGCTCAGACAGGAGAAAGCTATAAAAAGCTTATAAGTCATATGCTCTCCTGTTTTGCTGTGATGGGTTTACCTCTTCAAGTGAAAACTGACCGTGGACCAGCATTTACCAGCAAACAATTTAAAGATTTTTGTTCCCTCTGGAACATTACTCATACTACAGACATTCCCTATAATCCACAGGGACAAGGCATTGTTGAGAGGGCCCATCAAACCCTTAAGGCTCAATTAAATAAAGATAAAGGATGAATGTACCCCCCCCAATATCCAGCTAGCAAAAGCCTTAACTACGTTAAATCTGTTTAAAATTTACAATAACCTCCTATTATTCTTCACTTGCAAGCACCATCTACTCTCCCATCTATTAAGGTCAAATGGAAAGACCCACTTGATAAAATTTGGAAAGGGGGATTCGGGCTGTAGCGCAGCGGGTTAAGTGCAGGTGCTGCAAAGCACAAGGACCAGCATAAGGATCCCGGTTTGAACCCCGGCTCCCCACCTTCAGGGGAGTCGCTTCACAGGAGGTGAAGCAGGTCTGCAGGTGTCTATCTTTCTCTCCTCCTCTCTGTCTTCCCCTTCTCTCTCCATTTCTCTCTGTCCTATCCACAATGACAACAACAATAATAACTACAACAATAAAACAAGGGCAACAAAAGGGAATAAATAAATAAAATAAATATTTAAAAAAAATTGGAAAGGGCCTGACCCTCTATTGACCATGGGAAGAGGTTTTGCATGCATTTTCCTACATAATTACTCTAAACCTGTCTGGGTTCCTGCCCGCCATGTCCGACAATACCCTCATACTGTTATCCCTGAAAAACAAGAAATACAAGAGGACTAGTCGCAGGATACATCCCAGGATCCATAATATGACATGGCAGAACCTACAAAAGTTGGCTCACAGAGCCCTCTCTCCTACCCCTTCCCTGAATGTCTTATGTTATGAATGGCCAGTTGTGTTTTGTGAGTGAGTGTGCTGAATGACCAAAAATTTTTGTATGACCCATCTGCTCAGAGTACTCTAAATGTTAAAACCATTGTCACTAACATGCATTAACTCTCTAATTAACCTTAGTCTGTTTATAGTCCAAAGTACAAGTAAGTGATTACAGCTATCAAGCCTTCATATGAGGAATCATATGTTCATATGGTAAGGTAGTAAACTATAAGAAGTTCCTCCATATCCAACCTATGTGAATTAACAACATTCACATATTCTTGTACACTTAACTGGTGTATCTTGTCTTGCCACCATAAGCCATGCCTTTGTCAGCCAATAATTTCAAGATGTTTCCCTTTATAGCATCACTCATGCCACAGACATCCTTTACTACCCCCAAAGACAAATGGCTGTTCCCCTAGACATCACATCCACTGACTGCTTCCCTTAGACTTAAGATATGATCCCACCTCTTCATACCAATGGATACATTCCCCCTTCCTAACCTGTCTACCCTTAGTTGTGGGACCCTAGCATGTTTTACTTCTTCTGCTCACAATAGGTCCTATAATTCTTTTTTTTTCAATATTTTAATTTATTTATTAATGAGAAAGAGAGGAGGAAAGAGAAAGAACCAGATATGTTTCTGGTACATGTGCTGCCAGGGATCAAACTTGGGACCTCACGCTTGAGAGTCTAATGCCTTATCCACTGCGACACCTCCCAGACCACGGAACTATAATTCTTAACAAGCTCACGACCTTTTGCGGCAACAGATTGATGCCATAAAGATGCAACCTAGACAAACTCACTATCATAGGCTGTACATGGCAGAATATTGAGTTGCTGTGGTGCATTTGCCCCCCTCCTTCAGAACGTCCACCATGTAGAGGGCTGGCTAGCCAATGACGGGTAAGAGGAAACTAGTGCTGTCCAGTCAACCTAAGACAGGGCACCTGGTACTACTGGGCAAAAATGACCAGGTGTTCCAATGACGGGTAAGAAAGAAGGCTAATCCCCAACCTAAGACAGGCACAGTCCACCCTGCCACAAAACAAAGTCTGCCAAACATCAAAACATGATATAAGACAGGGGGACATGTGGGGAGCCACATGTGCCCTCAAGGTTGCTATTGGCATGGCCATAGAGTTTATGTTAAAAGATAATTCCTGTGAATCGGGCGGTGGCACAGCTGGTTTAGCACAGGTGGTGCTAAGTGCAGGAACTGGCTTGAGGATCCCAGTTTGAGCCCCCAGCTCCTCACCTGCAGGGGATTCACTGCATGGGTGGTGAAGCAGGTCTACAGGTGTCTTTCTCTCCCCCTCTCTGTCTTTCCCTCCTCTCTCTATTTCTCTCTGTTCTATCCAATGACCACAATATCAGTAATAACAACAATATAATTACATACAATAAAACAACTAGGGCAACAAAAGCAAGATACAAAAAAAGGGGATAAAATAGTTCCCGTTTCCCTACACCTTAGAGACTTTGTTAAAAGATAAGTTCTTTTTCCCCATGAATCACCCAGGACCTTCCAGATAAATGGCTGACTACCATGACAAATAATATAAAATATAATCATAAGTGAATAGGAAAGATACATCCCCCAATACTCAGTTGGTCAAGGCACCAAACCTTTTTTTCTATAAAGCATTCAAATCAGATGCCCTGCTAACCACGAGAAGAAGACTGTGTTTCTTACACAGGAATCCCAGAAAAAAATATCTGGACCCCTGCACACCATGACATTACCCACTAAATGGCACGACTATAGTGACACACCCCCCAAAACCCTAGATGTCACCTGACGCGATCTGAAGAACCTGATTCACAGACTCCAAGGAGAGAACCATTTTACTGCCTGTCTGCCTTTCCTGCTTTTGCTTTGACCTGTCACGTTTTGGCGGTTCTAGCTTACTTTCTACAGAAAAGAAGAATTCCAGAGGCTGACCTTCCTCATGCAGCATTTCATCCCCTGCCATTTCTCCCCCTAGTCGCCTACTTTGGACTGAGACTTTTATCGGACTTGCTGGTATACCCGTTGGACACTTTAGACAATTTTACAGCAGCTTTATTCCCTTCACGTTGCTGGTTTTTCATAGACTGACCCTGAGTAGTTTACAGACTTTACACACTGTTGCCCTGGACATTAGATAAAAGGAAAGGGGGAGATGCTGGGAAATTGTGCAGATGCATTCACATCTGCCATGTTTTCCCCTCAGGCTACTAGTTCCCATGAGAGTTGGGACATTCTCGGAGTGCCTGTTCAGTCATGTTGTGCCCTCAGGGCATTGTCTATATCCCCGCGATATCTGGAGTGCTTTGGTTACTCCTCCCCCTTCCCATTCTCGTGAAAGCTACTCCTATAAAAACCTTTCTTCTTCTGCACCTCGCTCTCTTGCCAGCGCTTCACTCCGGTGTTCAGACGCAGGAAAGGTTACTGCGTGAGGCGGCCATTTTTGTTACCTCCACGTGGCCCAACCTGCTTCTCTAGCACCCAACTCTGAGGTGCCAGCGCAAATAAAGATTTGTGTTTCCTCTTCACTCCGGACCCCCTTTCTCATCTCCGTGGCCCATGCACAACAACATCTGACTCAACAACATCTCTCAACTGAGGTGAGCAAAGGGGAGAAGCTCAGATTTAGTTCTTTCATTCTTGACTCTCAGGCCCACAGAAAACCCAATACTTCTCCCCATTAACTGTAGGCCACATGCCCACCTACTTTAATATTCACTTACTCAAAGTCACCTTACCTTCTGATCACAGAGAACACACCTTATCACACACTCCATCATACACCTCAGACCCCAGACAAGAGAAATTCCAAACTATATGGCCTTTTGATATCCCTCTTCTCTCTGTCTCACCCTACTGGTTTAACCCCTATGCTTCTCTCAAATACCTTTGGATAATTAAGTTGCTTGTGTCATGGAGAATAATTGTCTTGTATCTCATCAATTCCTGTCAAACCAGCCCCCTACCATCAAGGTAGTGAGTTGGTTGAATAGGTTGGTGAGTGCAATAGGTTGGTGAGAATAGGTTGGTGAGTGCAATTGTCATAAAGGTATTTAGTACAGTGTTACTTGTACTCAAGACACAACAACTGAGGAACAACAGAGCATAAAAAAAAGAAACACATAAATAAAAAAAATGGGTAGATTAAAAACAAATAAAACTGCTACCCCAATGAATGAAGACAAGAGCCCAGAAGAAACTACAAATCAGTCGGAAGTAACCATAGATAAGAAAAGTATGCAAGCAATAATAAACTTATTAAGAACAGTAATGAAAACAACATTGGAGGAAAGGAATGGCAGTATTAGGGAAACAACAGCTGAGACCCCCAAGGAAAATACTGATTATCTTGAGGCAATTAGAGAACTGAAAGCTGAAATATCTATAATGAAGAAAGAAGCTGAGGCAAGGGAAAGCAGACTAACAGAAGCAGAAAACAGAATTAGTCAGACAGAGGATGAGTTAGAGAAAACTAAGAAAGAGGTGAAAGAGCTTAAAAAGAGATTGAGAGACACTGAAAACAACAACAGAGACATATGGGATAATCTCAAAAGAAGTAACATTCGTATAATTGGTGATCAGCAGATGCAATATTACTTGATATGGATTGGGAGAGGCATGCTGGAAAGTGGGCCCTATCCTAAGGTTCCAGGACTGGGGGAAATATAGGCTCTATAGTGGAGATGTGAGGTTCCTGCTGTCTTAGGGTTCAAAATGACAATGGATAGTTAATGTTATCATCACATTATTTGGTATTTGGGGTAACCTTGAAAAGTCCCTTTGTCAGGATTTGCTGCACAGTACCCAACATCTTGTATATAGCTGTGCCACCGGTTGAAAAAACTTTATTTCTATTGCTTGCTGCAGAATAGCAAGTTCCCATAGAGGGATACAATCAGGTATTAGATGACTAATAAGCAAGAAATAATGTATCCAGCTATTTGTATCATATATATAATAGATTAATGTCTAATAAACAAGATATACATTAATCACGTTATGATTATACTGTACAATTACATTATATTATAAAAATCACCTATACTTTAAATCATAGTGGGAAAATTAGAAAGTAACCCAATGTTCAAAATAACAAAAACTCATTAAACATGAAAATTTAATCATCTTAAATAATTAGTAGAAAATACAAAGTAGGCATAATTTTTTTTTTTTTTGTAGGGGAATGGTCAAAAGTCCATACAGGGTCCATGCCCCTAAACTCCATGTTGTTCAAAGATCAATTTTATTAATAGTTATAGAACAATGGTAATTAAGAAAAGTTGGAAATATTTATCAAAGTTTAAGACTTATTTACTCTAGGCATAGCTTTCAGAATGTAACCCACAAAAAAATATCTTTGAAAAAAGGATATTTTCATAGGAGAAGCCCTCGAGGAAAATGTCTTAGTTTTATCTCTGCCCGTTTATTGGTAGTTTTCTTTCCTAATTGACCTTCCCCTTGCTCCCTGAGAAAAGAGAATTTGCATCACCAGTCCTTTCACTGATTACCCCAGTCATCTTCCTCAAATCCTCTACAAAGCTATCAAGGGTGCCCAGGGAAATAGAGGTACCTAGTTTTCTGGTTTCCTTTCATGTATACTGAGGTATATATTTTATTTATTTTATATTTTTTAAAATTTTTATTGGGGAACTAATGTTTTACATTCAACAGTAAACACAATATTTTGTACGTGCATAACATTTCCCAGTTTTCCATATAACAATACAACCCCCATTAGGTCCTCTGTCATCCTTTATGGAACTGTATTCTCCTCCCCACACCCAACCCAGAGTCTTTTACTTTGCTGCAATATGCCAATTCCAGTTCAGGTTCTACTTGTGTTTTCTCTTTTGATCATATTTTTGAGCTTCTGCTTGAGAGTGAGATCATCCCATATTCATCCTTTTTCTTTTCTTTTTTTATTATTTATTTATTGGGGAATTAATGTTTTAAATTCAACAGTAAATACAATAGTTTGTACATGCATAACATTTCCCAGTTTTTCATATAACAGTACAACCCCCACTAGGTGCTTTGTCATCCTTTTTGGACTGGTATTCTCCCCCCTACCCACCCCAGAGTCTTTTACTATGGTGCAATACACCAACTCCAGTTCAGGTTCTACTTGTGTTTTCTTTTCTGATCTTGTTTTTAAACTTCTATCTAAGAGTGAGATCATCCCATATTCATCGTTCTGTTTCTGACTTATTTCACTTAACATGAATTTTTCAAGGTCCATCCAAGATCTGCCGAAAAAGGTTAAGTCACTATTTTTTATAACTGAGTAGTATTTTATTGTGTATATATACCACAACTTGCTCAGCCACTCATCTGTTGTTGGACACCTGAGTTGTTTCCACGAATTGTGCTGCCAAGGACATATGTGTACACAGATATTTTTGGAAGGGTGTGTTGGGTTCCTTAGGATATATCCCCAAGAGAGGAATTGCGGGATCATAGGGTAGGTCCATTTCTAGCCTTCTGAGAGATCTCCAGACTGTTCTCCACAGAGGTTTGACCAACTGACATTCCCAACAGCAGTGCAGGAGAGTTCCTTTGACCCCACAACCTCTCTAGCATTTGTTGCTGCTACCTTTTCTGATGTATGACATTCTCACAGGAGTGAAGTGGTATCTCATTGTTGCCTTTATTTGCATTTCTCTGACAATCAAAGACTTCAAGCATTTTTTCTTGTGTTTCTCAGCCTTTTGGATCCCTTCTGTGATGAATATTCTGTCCATGTCCTCTCCCCATTATTGGATGGGGTTATTTGCTTTCTTGGTGTTGAGATTTGCAAGTTCTTTACAAATTCTTGTTATTAGCCTCCTGTCTGATGTATGGCATGTAGAGATCTCCCATTCTGTGAGGGGTCTCTTAGTTTGGGTACTGGTTTCTTTTGCTGTGCAGAAGATTTTTAATTTGATGTAGGCACACAGGTTTATGCTTGCCTGAGTTTTCTGTGTTTCTGTGGATTCACTTCATTGAAGATGTCTTTAAAATTCAAGGACTCCATAACACCCAACCAAAAAGAGGTGTGTACTCCTATGTTCATAGCAGCACAATTCATAATAGCTAAAACCTGGAAGCAACTCAGGTGCCCAACAACAGATGACTGGCTGAGAAAGCTGTGGTATATATACACAATGGAATACTATACAATTATCAAGAACAATGAACCCACCTTCTCTGACCCATCTTGGTAAGAGTTAGAAGGAATTATGTTAATTGAGCTAAGTCAGAAAGATAAAGATGAGTATGGAATGATCCCACTCATCAACAGAAGTTGAGAAAGAAGATCTGAAAGGGAAACTAAAAGCAGGATCTGACTAAATTGAAAGTAGGGCACCAAAGTAAAAACCCTGTGGTGAGGGGTAGACATGCAGCTTCCTGGGCTGGTAGGAGGTGGGGGTGGGTGGGTGGGATGGGCCACAGACTTATGGTGGTGGGAATGGTGTTTACGTACACTCCTAGTAAAGTGTAGTCATATAAATAACTAGTTAATTAATATGAGAGGGGAAAATTTAATTGTATGTCTCGAAGTTTTTAAAACACAGACTGAGTCTTCTTAATATATAGGCTATGTATTTGATATTCAGACTCTCTCAAAAGCCTACACCAAGTAGATCAGAGGCAACCAGTGGCACAGCTATTTACAAGATACTGGGTACTATACAGCAAACCCTAACAAAAGGACTTTTCAAAGTTAAACCAATTACCAAATAATATGATGATAACACTAACTATCCATTGTCTTTTTGAACCCTAAGACAGCAGGAACCTCACATCTCCACTATAGAGCCTATATTTCTCCCAGTCCTGGAACCTTAGGATAGGGCCCACTTTCCCACATGCCTCTCCCAATCCATATCAAATAATATTGCTTTAGCCGATCACAACCTAATCAACACAATGATTGCCACCTCAACATGCTTCAGCTCAGACTGTGTCCAGAGACTTCAGGTGTGAAATGACAACCCTTCAGCTTAATTACTCGGGTGAGACCTTTCCTTTCATAGCATTCTCTAATTCCATCCCAGGTGGATCACTTTCTAACAAAGTCCCAAAACCTAGATATACACCAGGTTCTGTGAGAGAGCGCATATGTTCACACGTATCTATAAACAACTGCAAAATATATACCTGAAAGCAGAAGTACACTAGAGTTTGCAGTGAGTACCCCCCAATACTTCCTATCCACTATTCCAAGCTTTGGGTCCATGATTGCTCAACAATTTGTTTGGCTTTATATGGTAACTCTCTTTTCAATCACCAGGTTCCAGATGCCATCAGGATGCCGGCCAGGCTTCCCTGGACTGAAGACCCCACCAATGTGTCTTGGGGCTCCACTTCCCCAGAGACTCAGACTCACCCTACTAGGGAAAGAGAGATGCAGACTGGGAGTATGGACCAACCAGTCAATGTCCATGTTCAGTGGGAAAGCAATTACAGAAGCCAGACCTTCCACCTTCTGCAACCCACAACCCTGGTTCCATGCTCCCAGAGGGATAGAGAATGGGAAAGCTATCAGGGGAGGGGATGGGATATGGAGATTGGGTGGTGGGAATTGTGTGGAGTTGTACCCCTTCTACCCTATGGTTTTGTTAATTTATCCTTTCTTAAATAAAAATAAATTTTAAAAAATTATGTGGAAGAGTTCTGCCAATATTTTCCTCTAAGTATCTGATAGTTTGTGGTCTAACATCCAAGTCATTCAAAATTGATTGAATGTCTCAAACTTTTTAATGCACAGACCATAGGCTGAGTCTTTGAAATGTTGACTCTCTTAAAAGCTTAGACCAGAGAGAACAGAAGCAACTGGTGGCACAGCTACATAGAAATAATGTCAAAGGTCATAAATTATGGTGATGTTGTATATGATACAGCAAATCCTAACAAAGGGATTTTTCAAAGTTAACTCAAAACTATCTATTGCCTTCACAAACCCTAAGAGGGAAGGAACCTCCCACTTCCTCTAAGAGCCTATATTTCCCCAGTCCTGAAACCTTTAGAGTGGGGCTCACTTTCCTGCATGCTTCTCTCAATTCATACCTAATGATACCGCATCTATTTATCACAACCTAATCAATGCAATGAGTACCACCTCAGTATGCTTCAATGCAGACTGTGGCCAGAGAAGTCAGGCATGGAATGCCAAACCTTCAGCTTCATTACTCAGGTGAGACTATTTCTATCATAGGATTGTCTAATTCCATTCCAGATTGTTTACTTCCTAACAAAGTCCCAAAACCTAGGGATAGACCAGGTCCCATGAGATAAAGCATATGTTCACATGTATCCATAAATTAGGGCAAAATATATACCTGAAAGCAAAAAGTACACAATGGTCTGCAGTGAGTCAGTATGAAGTTCATAATGAAATGGTGTCTACTTAGTCTTAGATACCCTCCTCACCTGTTTCCTATTATACTTCCCTCACTAACTCCCAAGCTATCTTTATCAAAGCAAGGACTGCAAAAGCTGAATAAGGGCAAGAGACTGGCATACTTTAACAATGACTCTTTAGTCACTAACAGGCCACCCCATCATCTGGGGCCCTATTTGGGAGTACTGAGATTCCTAAACAGGCATGATGGGCCTAGACCTCAAATAAATCCCTCTCTCCATTGTTACCAGTAATCTCTATCAGGAACAATAAAACAGACCCCTTTGTTTGTCCCCATAGGACCTTGCCCTCAACTTGGATCAACAACAGCAGAGAATGTTCCATCCTCCAAAGGGAGGCTGGACAACTGCTGGTCTAGCTTAGCGGGCAGGAGATGACCAGGGACTCATGGCTGAACTGGGAATGCAGTTCAATCTTTATTGATGAGGAATGTAGTGCAAGCTATCTAATCTCTATTCATTAGAAAATACTGTCCTTTATGTCTCCTGATGTGGAAGTTTCAGGAAGAGGAAGTACGTAGGGTAGAGGGTGGGGAGAAGGAAAAAGCATGTGAACCAATGGAGATTAAACCAATGAAAACAATGATTATGGGGGGGGGGGGTCGGGCGGTGGCGCAGTGGGTTAAGCGCATGTGGCACAAAGCGCAAGGACCGGCGTAAAGATCCCAGTTCGAGCCCCCAGCTCCCCACCTGCAGGGGAGTCGCTTCACAGGCAGTGAAGCGGGTCTGCAGGTGTCTACCTTTTTCACCTCCTCTCTGTCTTCCCCTCCTATCTCCATTTCTCTCTGTCCTATCCAACAACAAACAACATCAACAATGACAATAATAATAATAACCACAACGAGGCTACAACTACAAAGGCAACGAAAGGGGAAAAATGGTCTCCAGGAACAGTGGATTCATGGTGTAGGCAGGGAGCTCAGCAATAACCCTGGAGGAAAAAAAAAAAAAAAAGAAAGAAAACAATGACTATGTAAATAGACCGCAGCGTTAAGCAATACAAGTGAACCTAATGTGATGATCAAAACAGAAGGTCTTATAAGCAGAACTTAGAAGCATACCAACAGACAACATACTCTATCTTCCTAATCATGACCACGGAATGTGAGCATGGATCGACAGGGATGCGGAGGTCACATAATTTCCTAAGCTGAATATGGGACCCAGATCACATCAAGTTGATGGGGTTTACAGTCCACAATATTTATACACTTTTTCCATATTTAGGAGCTATTTTCTTCCCTGATCCAGCTCTCTGGTCCTTTTTACAGCCATGACATCATCTCCCCACACAATAACTCGGATCCACCTACATATCAGATTTCAGGCTCAGAGGAAAAAAAAAAAAAGCTAGGATAGCCACAGATCCTTTGGAATATAACTAAAATATACCTACTAGCTGTCTACAAAGTTGAGACCCCCCTCCCCCAACTCTTCATCTGCACTACTCCAGCCTTTAAGTTCATGATTAGTCAACAACTTGTTTGGCTTTATATGTTAACTCCCTTTTCAGCCACTAGGTTCCAAATGCTAGCATGATGCCAAACAGACTTCCCTGGACAGATGACCCCACCAATGTTTCCTAGCGCTCAGATTCCCCAGAACCCCACCCCACTAGGGAAAGAGAGAGACAGGCTGGGAGTATGGATTGATCTGTCAACACCCATTTCCAGTGGGGAAGCAATTACAGAGGCCAGCCTTTCCACCTTCTGCATCCCACAATGACCTTGGCCCATATTCCCAGACGGTTAAAGAATAGGAAAGCTATCAGGGGAGGGGATGGATTACATAATTCTGGTGGTGGTAATTGTGTGGAGTTGTACCCCTCTTACCTTATGGTTTTGTCAGTGTTTCCTTTTTATAAATTAAATAATTAAGAAAATCTATTGACAGATATTAGCATGATTATGAATTTTACATAGTGCTCCCAGAGGCAAAACAACAAATACAATAAATTAGTGTTCAGGTTCATATAAATTGTATCAATAAAGCAAGTGATTTTGTCATCTGATTATTGAAAGAGTGGAACTCAGATTCTGAAAATAGAAATACAAAAAAAAATGGAAATCTGATATCATTAACATGTATTGATTTTAATTGCAGCCACCAGATGTGATGAGTTCAGCAAGGAAACCGGATCAGATGAAAACACTGAGAAACAAAATCCAATTCAGAATGCAATAGAGGAATGTAGCAAGAGTGGAAAACTGAGATTAGGCATCTAAGTAGGAAAGTAAATTCAATCAGTTAAATAGGTCTCTTTGCTGCTTTACCTTCTGCATAACCCAGGTCCAAGTCATCCCAGTCACCAGAGTACTATGATTTCCTCTCTCTCTGCTTTTTGGGGCATCTCTTTCTGTCTCTATCTAAAACAACAGACAAATACAATTTTAAAAAGTAGTAAAATCAGGAAAGTATAGCTTCTAGAAAATTTGAAAGTGTGTCTAAAGAATTAGAAAGTGATTAAAATGTTAAATTAGGGCCAGAAACACCAGCAGTTAGAGTGGTGTCCTCTTGTTGGTTTCTTGCTGCTTCTATTTTTCTGAGAGTTGTTTTCAAAAATATTTTCAAATTGAGAAGAACAAAGTATTTTTAAATGGACCTTGGAGATTGCATAGTAGTATGCAGTAACTCCATTAGCCAGAGCTGAACAGCTTTTGGGTTAAAAAAAAAAAAAAAGTGGGTGGGGGCAGATAGGATAATGGTTATGCAGACTCTCAAGCCTGAGGCTCTGTCAAGTCCCAGGTTCAATTCCCCTCCAGAGCTGAGCTGTGCTTTGGTTAAAAAAAAAAAAAAAAAGGAAACTCATATTTTAGTAGAGAAAAAGAAGTAGATGATTCACGAGAAAATAATTAGACCAAGGAAAAAGCAATTCATTAATGAATCTTAAATAGGTCTTCATTAACATTGACAGGAAAGGAGAAAGAATTTAGTAATTTTCAAATCAGTGGCAAAAAGTGGAGGTGTTTTTTAATTCAAACTTTATACTTTATATAATTATTACTAATATCCACCATGTCACATCCATATAAGACAGGTTAATTTTGTAAAGGAGTAAGTTAAGTTCCCCAGGTTCCCCAAATAATTGATTCATTTAGAAATCCCTCTTACAGCATGCTAAGTGATTTAAAGCAAACCTTTAGAAGACTAGATAATAAAGGAAATTTCCCTTTTACCCTAGTCAAGAACAGCAGATAGTTTCTGGTAAACTAGACTATTTGCTGACTTTCTGTTAAACTAGACTATTTGCTTTGTAGCCTTTGTGCTATGAGGGTTATCTCTAACCTGAACATTCTGCTTCTGTAATCTAGCTTGTTTTCTGATGCCACATGACAGTTCTAAAATGTTTACACATTATAGTTTTAAAGTGTTTATACATAGCTATGATATGTACTCATGTAACTCCTCTGAAAACCCCCTCCCTTGGACCCTTTAAAAGGAGATGAGCTCTCAAGCAGTGGGGCCACTGTTGGCACTCCGGCTTGGTAGGGGGACCCCTCAGCTCTCCTGAGGTCCCTGTGTATGTGTGTGTCAGTGTCTGTACATGTGTAGGTTTGTAATAATGGCTATTCTATGTGCTTGTGTGAATAAATACTTCAACTTCCTCTATTTCTTGTGTCAGACTCAGTTTGTCTCAGTTTGTAATGGGTGCGGTCAGAAGCAAAACTTAGCAATTGTATTGCTCAAAAGACAAATTTTGGGGGTTGTATTGATATGAGGAAAACTGGGAAATATTATGCATGTACAAACTATTGTATTTACTGTTGAGTGGAAAACATTAATCCCGCTATAATTTTTTTTTTAAAAAAAGACAAATTTTAACTTTAGATTGCTCAAACTTAACCTGCAATTGGAAACTAGAAAATAACGGTATGAAAGTGACTGTTCTGTGGATTGAATATTAGCAGGCTTGTAGGTTTCTGATATATCTTTTATGTAAGGCAAATCTTAATTTTGTCTCAAAGCAACAAGTGTATTAAAGAAATTTCTAAATTTTGTAGTCAAGCCTTGGAAATGGTCTTTGTGTTTTCATTCTTCCACCAGGTGGTAGTATAACACTATAGGACTTGTGCCTCTTCTAAAAAATCTGTTATGACACAAATAGCTTCTATTTTTCTCTACATTTCCTTCTTGAAGTTATTCATAGATGTCTGGGAATCGTGATTAATAAGTGGGCACATATAAAGTATCTTACACACACACACACACACACACACACACACACACACACACACACAGATTAAGGAAAACACTGAACAACTATTGCAATTTAAACATAATCAGGATTCTGAAGAGAAGCACACCTTTGCTTTTTGTGGCTCCAACATCTATAATAAACATAGCTCTTAGCCTCTTGAGTGAAATAGAATGTGTTCAGTTATCTTTTTTCCTATGGCTATTTTTCAGTGGCCCTGGAATTAAGGGAGAAATTTTAGTGACTGATACTTCTTAACCATCCCAAATGCTTTATGGCTCAGAATATCCCCACGCTGCATTTAATCTAAATGTAGATCCTCTCCTTAAGAAGCTTCCTCAGAGCCTGAAAATCTAAAATGAACATTGCCTGAAGGAAGTTGCAAGGCAAACATTCTGAGGGGATGATTAAACCAGCATGTGCATATCCAAGGAGAACAGAATGTATCACTTTCATTGTGTCTCTTTTATGATGTTTACTTTGTCCTGGTTACTTTTAAGAAGCAGGAGACTGAAATCTAAAAAAAAAAAAAAAAACTAAGGAAATTCTCCATTTTTCTCCATTTGCAATAACTCCCAGTCTATATCTAAAAGGAGGAGTGGAGAACAATTATCTAGAAGCTCTTATCACTTCAGAAGACTAGAGACAAATTTGAATAACAAGAATGGCCTTGTTTATAGTGCCTGGCCTATTAATACTGGGACAATTTACCTCTAGTAAAGACTGGCTCTCATCTACCCACCCCCAACAACTT
The DNA here is from genome assembly GCF_950295315.1 of Erinaceus europaeus. Lineage (NCBI taxonomy): Eukaryota > Metazoa > Chordata > Mammalia > Eulipotyphla > Erinaceidae > Erinaceus > Erinaceus europaeus. The sequence goes on from NC_080169.1 coordinate 40,691,009, forward strand.
TTTTTCCCCCCTAACTGAACTTTAGTATTTAAAGTGATAGCTTGGAGCATTTTAAGGAATCACTGGATTTCCCTTGTTCTCCCCCAAGTGCCTAGAAAGTATAAAGGTCACTAAACTTGCTTATTTTTTTTTTCTTGAACCTATCTTTTAATACAAGTGGTGTTTCAACTAAGACTCTAAGGAGAATGGAAACTGAAACTTTACTCTAGTATACTGCCTTTTACCGGCTGTCCTCTGCAGAGGTCTTTCTTTCTTTCTTTCTTTCTTAATTTCTTTCTTTCTTTCTTAATTTCTTTCTTTCTTAATTTCTTTTTTTTCTTAATTTCTTTCTTTCTTTCTTAATTTCTTTCTTTCTTAATTTCTTTCTTTCTTTCTTTCTTAATTTCTTTCTTAATTTCTTTCTTTCTTAATTTCTTTCTTAATTTCTTTCTTTCCTCTTTTATTTTTTTCCTCCTTTCTGTCTTTCTTTCTTTCTTCTATCTTTATTTATTTACTGTATAGAGACAGGAAGAAATAGAGATAGAAGGGGGTGGTGGAGAGGGTAAGGGACAGAAACACACCTGCTATTGTTCTGTTCTCCAGTACTAACTAATATTCAAACTGCACCTCCTTTCTCAACAATAATGCTATTTAAACTACAATTTCCTTCCCTCTCCAGCTAATAGTTGTAAATTAAAATATTTTTCTTAAAATTATAATAACAACCAAGTAATAGATGTAAACCAGAGTTTTTATCATAACATTATCAGATGCTAACCAGAGTTTCTTAACAGTCAATTTTCATCTCCCCTTGCTTACTTACAATAGTTTATCTTCTCCTTAGAGAGTGAAAGATATGGGCACATTCCTTGCTTAGATGAATAGATTAATATTTTTTCTAGCTCTATTGTTGATCTTTTTGTGTGTGGGGGAGGTGGGGGGTAGCAAGGAAACAAACTGTAGTGTAAATATATTATATATAATATTATTAATATTATATATTGTAATTATATAATATATTAAATTATATTATATATTATTAATATTATATATAATATTAATATATATTGTATATATATATTAACACTACAGTTTGTTTCCTTGCTATAGCTAAAGTGATTATTATTCAAGTAAACAATTCTCTATTGTAACACCCACATCCACTATTTAATGTCTGCACATCTTATATTCTGCATAGTCCTAGGGAACTCTCCTGTGTGAGAAGAATGCATTGTCTTTATGGCAAAAAGGGCAAACTTTGTGTGATGGGAAATCTTAACTCCCTTGACAGCTACTATAAATCTTTTATACCTCAAAGTAAAGTGGTTTAAAACTATTTTACTTATTTTTCTGATAATATCAGCTCTGAAATAGTAGGAACTACAGTACAAAGCCTGCTATTTTGGGTTTTTTGTTTGTTTTTTTAATGTTACAATCAATTTTTTTATTTTTTATATTTATTTATTTTTCTCTTTTGGTGTCATTGTTTTTTATTGTTGTTACTTTGCCAAACGCTAGAAGAAGAAGAAGAATTGTTGTTACTGATGTCATCATTGTCAGATAGGACAGGGAGACATGGAGAGAAGAGGGGGAAACAGAGAGGGGGAGAGAAAGCTAGACACCTACAGACCTGCTTCACTGCCTGTGAAGCAACTCCCTTGCAGGTGGGGAGCCAGGGGTTTGAACCAAGCTCCTTAGGCTGGTTCTTGCACTTTGTGGCCATGTGCGCTTAGCCCCCTGTGCTACCGCCCGACTCCCTTCAATTATTTATTGATATAATAATTATTGACAAGATTGTAGGATAAGAGGGGTACAATTCTCATCCAAAAGCCAGGTATCACCCAACACTGGATGAAGGAAAACAAACAAACAACAACAAACAGCCTAAAATATTTGTACACTTGTGGCTCTAGAGAATGTCTAGTAGCAAGAACTCTGGACTTACACACATGCAGTTCCAAGTTCTAACTCTAGTAACACATAAACCAGAGTAATGCTCTGGTCTATATCTCTTTCCCTCTCTCTCTACTGACCTCAGTACTCTCTGAAATAAAATTTGGCAGAGTCAAAGTCAAGTCTGCCATTTGACAAAAGTCAGCATAGACAAAGGCTGCCTGCAAAGAGGGAAGTTTTGGTCAAAAACAAAGTTACTCATCCTTTTGCTTATGATTACATTGATAATTTGGGGACTTATTGGCTACTTTAATCATAAGAACTTTACAGAGGAAGTACATAAAAATAACAATTACAGCAGTGAGTGTAATAAGACTAAAGATGTCCTAGAAGCAGAAGTTGATGTACTCATCAAAAGCTCACAGACAAAGAGCTGCTTGCCTTTCAGCCTGTAACTATTACAAAACCCAATTGGTTAAGTAGATACAAGAGAACAAGAAACTTGGGTTATTACCATGGCACGAGGGCTGCCTTGGGTAGCTTATAGAATAGGTGGTAGATTGTAGTCTCCCCCAAAGTATAAGGGCCCATAGCAATTACCCCCACCTACTGACCCCCCCTCTTTTGTTTATGGGCATCTATGATGAATACCTTGGTCATGTTGTTTACACTAAGGGCAAGCAGGTTGAGCTTAATAAGTTATCATCTATATATAAACTAGTAAGGCCCTGTCCCCCCGGGTGAGTGTTTGCCAGGAAACAAAGACAAGCTAAACAAGATAATTACCTTCATAGAAACTGTTCTTTTAGAAACAATAGTTTACAGAAAACTCATGATATTCCAAGAAGCTTACTCAAGAAAAATAGGTTATAATAAGTTTATATTATTAACTGCTAAAATAAGAAATGAATTTTATGGTAAACAGTTGTGCAAAGAATAATGAATTGACACGTTTTATCCGGTTGAAAAATGTATAAATAATAAACCTCTGCAGAAGAGAAAGCAGAGATCCTCTCTCCTGCTCCTAAAGCAGTTGATGTAACTCCAACCTCATTAAGCTGACACACCTTCTCCTTTCAGGGACCCTGAAAACATGCTGGGGCCAGCCCCTGGGAAAAGTTAATCTTAAAAAAAAAATCTCTCAATCAATAGGCTGGCAATCAAAACTCCACCACTTTTTTTGTTCCAAATATTAAGCTTCCAGAAAACTTTTATTAAAGAAAAAAATTAAATCTGTGCTGGAAAGGAAACTCAAATCAGTTTTAATACCAACTTCTATGCCTGAATTTTCAAAGGTGGTATATTAAGTCCCTGACACTGCTTCGTGCTTGAGAATTTTTGTGTTCTGGTCCTGTCCCTCTACTCTCATTCTTTCTAATTATAAATAAGTGCTTAAAAATATTTATCCTTCACCTGAAGCTGGTACAGTAGATAAAGTATTAGACTTGTAGGCATAAAGTCCTGGGTTAAATAAAGGCAATTTAGTTATGTTTTCATCAACATTGATACAAAATAATTTTCCACTGTCTAAGCACCCAACTACAGAGTGTTGTATTATTATGGGTACTTCAAAATAATTGACTATTTCCCACTTAGCTTCTCCTAATTTGTGTGTGTGTATGTGTGTGTGTACACACATTAAGTGAGCTGTGTGCTTTAATTAATATTTTTAAAGAAGGCATTGTGAAGCAGTGTACAAAAGCTGACCAAATATTTCCTAGGATCTTCTATTTTATATTATCAGCTCTTGTTTTCATGATATGTTGCATTTTCCAGTCCATCCTGTTTTTCTTTCATTCTCATGTTCTGCTTTTATAATATATGTTTAAGCAAGAAGAATAACAGAAGTATACCTCTCAGGTCAGTGTATTTACAGTTGACCTTTTTCTGCTTCTTGTACCCACTACTCATTTGTTATGAGTTTTCTAATAAATATTAAATTTGCTTCCTTCTATACTTTGGTGTAAATTCTTTCACAGACACATGAAACCAGCCAAACTCCAATACAATGTGTGTGTGTGTGTGTGTGTGTGTGTGTGTGTGTGTGTGTGTGTGTGTGCTATTCTTATTTAGAATCCTATAGAAATTTAGTAGTGATGATCTGAATTTTGGTACTAACCAGCATATTCAACTATCCACACCACAGTTATTGATTTGATTACTCATCCTTTCCCATTTCATGTAAAATAACTTATTTTGCTGTGATTACTTAAAGGAAACAAAAACAAACTTAAAAATTAGACAGTATCTCAGGATTAGAATAAGTACATAATGTAATCTCAAAAATATGAATGACATTTATTGACTTATGGACGATGAACCAGCCTTGCATTCCTGGGATGAATCCCACTTGGTTGTGATGAACAAACTCTTTGATGCGCTGCTGTATCAGGTGGGCTGAACTTGTTTAATATTTTGGCATCTATGTTCATCGGAGATATCGGTCTGTAGTTTTCCTTTTTTGTTGTGTCCCTATCAGCTTTTGGTATCAGGGTGATGTTGGCTTCATAGAAGGTGCAAGGGAGTATTCCTGTTTCTTCAATCTATGGAATAGCTTAAGAAGTATGGGTACTGTTTCCTGAAGGTTTTGTAGAATTCGTTTGTGAAGCCATCTGGTCCAGGACTTTTGTTGTTGGGGAGATTCTTATTAATGGGTTCAATTTCTTTGTCTGTGATTGATGCATTTAGGTTTTGTAGCTCTTCTTGGTTCAGTTTTGGAAGGGCATATATTTCTAGGAATTGTTCCATTTCAACCAGATTCTCCAGCTTGGTGGCATATAGTTCTCCATAGAAGTTTCGCATGATTCTCTGGATTTCTGTGGTGTCAGTTGTGATATTTCCTCCATCGTTTACAATTCTATTAATTTGAGTCTTCTCTCTTTTTTGTTTGGTGAGTCTGGCTAGGGGTTTCTCAATATTGTTTAGTCTTTCTCTTTTTTATTTTATTTTCCATTTCTTCCTTCCTTCTTTGTCTTTCTAAATTCACTGATATTAATTTGTGAATTATATTGGGGAAGAAATCTGACTCAGAGTGGACTCTCTATGTGTGTACCTCTGCTCTAGTAACCTTTCCACTCTTGTTACCCCTAGAATATACAGTGGATAGTAGATTTGCATAATTGTCTATTCTTGCTATCCCTGCTTTCCTTTCTTTTTCTTCGTCACTGGGATTTGGTTACTATTTTTTCACAGACTGGAGAAATTTTTTGGCTAACTGGTAGTGATTAGACTGCTTCAATACTTGCTTCAGTTGCTATTGTATTTCCAGAGGTTGGTGAGTGCATTTGTCATGAAGGTATTTAGTATATTGTTCCTTGTACTCAAGACACAACAGCTGAGGAACAACAGAACATAAAAAAGAAACACGTAAATAAAAAAATGGGTAGATCAAAAACAAATAAAACTGCTACTCCAATGAATGAAGACAAGAGCCCAGAAGAAACTACAAATCATCCAGAAATAACCATAGATAAGAAAAGTATGCAAGCAATAATAAACTTATTAATCACAGAAATGAAAACAACATTAGAGGAAAGGAATGGCAGCATTAGGGAAACAACAGTTGAGACCCCCAAGGAAAATACTGATTATCTTGAGGCAATTAGAGAACTGAAAGCTGAAATAGCTGTAATGAAGAAAATGCTGAGGGAAGGGAAAGCAGACTAACAGAAGCAGAAAACAGAATTAGTCAGACAAAGGATGAGTTAGAGAAAACTAAGAAAGAGGTGGAAAAGCTCAAAAAGAGATTAAGAGACACTGAAAACAACAACAGAGACATATGGGATGATCTCAAAAGAACATTCGTATAATTGGCTTGCCAGAAGAAGAAAGAGAGGAAGGGGAAGGAAAAATTCTAGAGGAAATAATAGAAGAATACTTCCAGACCTGAATAACAGAAAGGACATCAAGATTCAAGAGGCCCAGTGAGTTCCAAACAGAATCAACCCAGACCTGAAGACACCAAGACACATCATAGTCACAATGAGAAGGACTAAGGATAAAGAAAGGATCCTAAAGGCTGCAAGAGAGAAACAAAAAGTTACATACAGGGGAAAAAACATAAGATTATCTGCAGACTTCTCCACTCAAACTCTAAAAGCCAGAAGAGAATGGCAAGTTATCTATTCAGCCCTGAATAAAAAAGGGTTTCATACAAAGATAATATATTCTGCTAGACTTTCATTCAAACTAGATACAGCAGCATATCGAAAAGATTGTTCATCATGACCAAGTGGGATTCATCCCAGGAATTGAAGGCTGGTTCAACATCCATAAGTCAATCAATGTAATTCACCACATCAATAAAAGCAAAGCCAAAAACCACATGATTATCTCAATAGATGCAGATAAAGCCTTTGACAAAATCCAACCCCATTCATGCTCAAAACACTACAAAATATAGGAATAGATGGGAAATTCCTCACGATAGTGCAGTCTATATATAACAAACCTACAGGTAACATCATACTCAATGGACAGAACCTGAAAGCATCCCCCCTCAGATCAGGGACTAGACAGAGATGTCCACTGTCACCATTACTCTTCACCATAGTATAGGAAGTTCTTGCCATAGCAATCAGGCAATAAATAGAAAGAAATCAAAGGAATACAGATTGGAAGGGAAGAAGCCAAGCTCTCATTATTTGCAGATGATATGATAGTATACATAGAAAACCTAAAAAATCCAGCAGAAAACTACTGGAAGTTATTAGGCAACATAGCAAGGTATCAGGCTATAAAATCAATGTAAAAAAAAAATCAGTGGCATTTTGTATGCAAACACTAAGTCAGAAGAAGAAGACATCCAGAAATCACTCCCATTTACTATTTCAGCAAAATCAATCAAATACCTAGGAATAAAGTTGACCAAAGAAGTGAAAGACTTGTATACTGAAAACTATGAGTCCCTCCTCAGGGAAATAGAAACTGAACCAAGAAATGGAAAGATATCCCATGCTCATGGATTGGAAGAATAAATATCATCAAAATGAATATTCTTCCCTGAGCCATATACAAATTTAATGCAATATCCATCAAACTTCCATCTGAAAAGAGCTAGAATTGACAAAACCATCTTGAGGAAAAGAAACAGAAATGGAGGCATCAGACTCCCAGACCTTAAACTATATTATAATGCCTTCATAATCAAAACAACATGGTACTGGAACAAAAATAGGCACACAGACGAGTGGAAAAGAATTGAAAGCCTAGAAATAAATCCCCACATCTATGGAAATCTAATCTTTGATAAGGGGGCCCAAAACATTAAATGGAAGAAGGAGGCTCTCTTCAATAAATGGTGCTGGTAAAACTGGGTTGAAACATGAAGAAGAATGAAATTGAACCACTTTATCTAACCAGAAACAAAAGAACCACTTTATCTCACCAAAAACAAAGAACCACTTTATCTCACAAGAAACAAAAGAACCACTTTATCTCACCAGAAACAAATGGTTCGAAGACCTGGATGTCAGACCAGAAACAATCAAATACTTAGAGGAAAACATTGGTAAAATACTTTCTCACCTAAATCTAAAGAACATCTTTGATGAATCAAACCCAATTGCAAGGAAGACTAAAGTAGAAACAAACTAATGCGACTACATCAAATTGAAAAGCTTCTGCACATCCAAAGAAACTATTAAACAAACAAAGAGACCCCTGACAGAATGGGAGAAGATCTTCACATGCCATACATCAGACAAGAAACTAATCACCAAAATATATAAAGAGCTCAGCAAACTTAGCACCAAAAAAGCAAATGACCCCATCCAAAAATGGGCAGAGGATATGAACAAAACATTCACCTCAGAGGAGATCCAAAAGACTAACAAACATATGAAAAACTGCTCTAGGTCACTGATTGTCAGAGAAATGCAAATTAAGACAACACTAAGATACCACCTCACTCCTGTAAGAATGGCATACATCAAAACTGACAGCAGCAACAAATGCTGGAGAGGCTGTGGTGACAGTGGAACCCTTTTGCATTGCTGGTGGGAATGTAAATTGGTACAGCCTCTGTGGAGAGCAGTCTGGAAAACTCTCAGAAGGCTAGACATGGACCTTCCATATGATCTAGTAATTCCTCTCCTGGGATTATACCCCAAGGACTCCATAACACCCAACGAAAAAGAGGTGTGTACTCCTATGTTCATAACAACATAATTCATAATAGCTAAAACCTGGAAGCAACCCAGGTGCCCAACAACAGATGAGTGGCTGAGAAAGCTGTGGTATATATACACAATGAAATACTATGCAGATATCAAGAACAATGAACCCACCTTCTCTGACCTATCTTGGACAGAGCTAAAAGGAATTATGTTAAGTGAGCTAAGTCAGAAAGATAAAGACGAGTATGGGATGATCCCACTAATCCACAGAAGTTGAGTAAGAAGATCTGAAAGGGAAACTAAAAGCAGGACCTGACCAAATTGTAAGTAGGGCACCAAAGTAAAAACCCTGTGGTGAGGGGTAGACATGCAGCTTCCTGGGCCAGTGGAAGGTGGGTGTGTGTGGGAGGGATGGGTCAGTCTTTTGGTGGTGGGAATGGTGTTTATGTACACTCCTAGTAAAGCGTAGTCATATAAATCACTAGTTAATTAATATGAGAGGGGAAAATTAATTGTATGTCTCGTAGTCTTAAAACACAGACTGAGTCTTTTTCAATATATAGGCTGTGTATTTGATATGTGGACTCTCTCAAAAGCCTAGAACAAGTAGGTCAGAAGCAACCAATAGCACAGCTTTATACAAGATACTGGGTACTGTACAGCAAACCATAACAAAAAGACTTTTCAAAGTTAACCCAATTACCAAATAATGTGATGATAACATAATCAATTTTCTTTTGAACCCTAACACAGCAGGAACCTCACATATCCACTATAGAGCCTCTACTTCCTCCAGTCCTGTAACCCTTGGATAGGGCCCACCTTCCCATATGCCTCTCCCAATCCATATCAAATAATATTGCATCTGCCAATCACAACCTAATCAACACAAGGATTGCCACCTCGACATGCTTCACTTTAGACTGTGTCCAGAGACTTCACGTGTGTAATGACAACCCTTCAGCTTCATTACTCAGATGAGACATTTCCTTTCATATTATACTTTAATTCCATCCCAGGTGGTTCACTTTCTAACAAAGTCTCAAAACCTAGATATATACCAGTTTCTGTGAGAGAGAGCATATGTTCACACATATCCATAAACTACTGCAAAATATATACCTGAAAGCAGAAGTACACTAGAGTTTGCAGTGAGTACCTCCCTAACACTTCCTCTCCACTATTCCAAGCTTTGGGTCCATGGTTGCTCAACAATTTGTTTGGCTTTGTATGTTAACTCTCTTTTCAGTCACCAGGTTCCAGATGTCATCCGGATGCCAGCCAGGTTTCCCTGGACTGAATACCCCACCAATGTGTCCTGGAGCTCAACTTCCCCAGAGACCCACCCTAATAGGGAAAGAGAGAGGCAGACTGGGAGTATGGACCTACCAGTCAACGTCCATGTTCAGCAGGGAAGCAATTACAGAAGCCAGACCTTCCACCTTCTGCAAACCACAATGACCCTGGGTCCATGCTCCCAGAGGGATAGAGAATGGGAAAGCTATCAGGGGAGGGGGTCGGATATGGAGATTGGGTGGTGGGAATTTTGTGGAGTTGTACCCCTCCTACCATATGGTTTTGTTAATTTATCCTTTCTTAAATAAGAAAAGAAACTAAATATTAAAATAATAATAATAATAATATAAAAAGAAAACTATCACCATAATACCGTATAGCAGAAGAAATTAAAAATTGTTGAATAATGGCTCTACAATACATTAAATCCATAATATCAATAATGTATAAGTGTCAATGGCTGAAACTCATCCACTAAAGGCACAGAGTAAGATGATGGATCAGAAAACACAACACAACCATATGCTGTTTGCAAGAATCCCACCTGACCCAACAAGACAAACACAAACTTAAAGTGAAAGGATGGAAAGCTATCATACAGGCTAATAGACCACACATACAGAAAAGACAGGAAAAGCCATTCTCATCTCTGACACAATAGACTTTAATTTAAATAAAGTAATAAAAGATAGGCAAGGTCATTACATAATGATTAGAGGAAAACCAGCCAAGAAGATTTAACAATTATTAACATCTATGCACCCAATGAGGGACCATCTAAAAAGATCAAACACCAACAGACAGAAATACAAAAATACATCAAAAGTAATACAATAATAGTGGGAGACTACTATTTTGGGAGACTTTAACTAACACCCCACTTTCACACATAGACAAATCAAAAAAGCAGAGAATCAACAAAGAAACAAGAGGATTAAATTAACATATGGACAGACTAGACCTCCTGGACATTTTCAGAGTTTCAGAGTTGTTCAACCAGAAAACTACAATACACAGTCTTTTCAAATCCGTGAAGCAAATACTCAAGTATAGACCACATGTTAGGTCAAAGACAGTATCAACAGATTCAAGGAAATTGAAATCATCCCAAGGATCTTCACAGACCACTACGGAGTAAAGCTAACAATCAACAACAAACAGAAAATTACTAAAAGTCACAAAAATAAACAGAAAATTACTAAAAGTTACTAAAATTACTAAAAGTTACAAAACAGAAAATTACTAAAAGTTACAGAATTTGGAAACTCAACAACATGCTGCTTAAGAACCACTGAGTCAGAGAGGCACTCAAAAAGAAATTCAAATGTTCTTGGAAAGAAATGAAAATGAAGGCACATGCTATAAAATATCTGGGACACAGCTAAAGCAGTACTGAGAGGAGAACTCATAATCATACAAGCACACAATAAAGAACAAGAAAAAGCTCAAATAAAAGACCTTACTGTATGCCTTAAGGATATAGAGAAAGAGCAACAAAGGACCTTTAAAACAACCAGAAATACAGAAATCACTAAAATTAGAGCAGAAGTAAACAACATAGAAAATAAGTGAACCATACAAAATATCAATGAAGCCAAATGTTGGTTCTCTGAAAAATTAAACAATATTAAAAAAAGAAAAATATAAACAAGATTGACAAACCCCTAGCCGGAATCAATAAAAAAGGGAGAAGTCTCAAATAAATAGGATTGTAAACAATAGAGGCAATATCACAACTGGCTTCACAAACGAATTCTACAAAACTTTCATGAAACAGTTAATACCTATACTTCTAAAGCTTTTCCACAAGGTCAAAGAAACAGGAACACTCCCTTCCACCTTCTATGAAGCCAACATCACACTGATACCAAAAGCAGATAGAGACACAACAAAAAAGAAAAAATACAGACCAATATCTCTGATAAACATAGATGCCAAAATATTGAACAAGATCCTGGACAACTGGATATAGCAGTATATCAAAAGACTGTTCATCACGACCATGTGGGATTTTTTCCAGTAATGCAAGACTGGTTTAACATACATGAATCAATCAATGTAATTCACTACAACAATAAAAGCAAAACAAAAACCACATAATTATCTCAATAGATGCATAGAAAGCCTTTGACAAAATCCAACACCCATGAATGCTCAAAGCATAGCAAAATGGGAATAGATGGAAAATTCCTCAAGATAGTGGAGTCCATATATAGTAACCCTACAGCCAAAATCATATTCAACAGAGAGAAGCTGAAAGCATTCCACCTCAGATCAGGCACTAAACAGGGCAGTCCATTATCACCATTACTCTTCAACATAGTATTGGAAGTTCTTGCCATATCAATCAGAAAAAAGAAATAAAAGGAATACAGATTGAAATGGAAGGAGTCAAGCTTTCACTATTTGTAGATAATATGATAGTATACATAGAAAATCCTAAAAAATCTAGAATAAAACTACCAGAAGTTATTAGGCAATATAGCAGAGCATCATGCTACAAAATCAGAGTAAAAACTCAGTGGCATTTCTTTATGCAAACACTAAATATGAAGAAGAAGACATACAGAAATCACTCCCACTAACTGCTACAGCAAAATCATAAAATACCTAGGAATAAACCTGACCAAAGAAATGAAAGACTTGTATACTAAAAACTATGAGTCACTATTCAAGGAAATACCAAGAAATGGAAAGAAATCCCATGCTCATGCATTGGAAGAATTAATATTATCAAAATGAATATTCTCCCCAGAGCCATATACAAATTTAACACAATATTCAACAAATTTCCACCAAGCTTCTTTACAAGAATAGAAAAAAAAAAAAACAACTACAATCCTTTATCTGGAATCAGAAAACACCTAGAATAACCAAAACAATCTTGAGGCAAAGAAACAGAAATGGAGGCATCACACTTCCAGATCTCAAACTATATTATAAGGCCAACATCATCAAAACAATCTGGTACTGGACAAAAATAGGCACACAGACCAGTGGAACAGAATTGAAAGCCCAGAACTAAACCCCCACACCTATTGACATATAACCTTTGATAAGGGGGTCCAAAGTATTAAATGGAAGAAGGGAAGCTCTCTTCAATAAATGGTGCTGGGAAAACTGGGTTGAAACATGCAGAAGAATGAAACTGAACCACTTTATCTCACCAGAAACAAAAGTCATCTCCAAATGAATCAAGGACCCTTAATGTTATACCAGAAACTATCAAATACTTAAAGGAAAACATTGGTGGAACACTTTCCCACCTGAACCTCAAGGACATGTTTAATGATACAAACACAACTGCATGGCAGACTAAAGCAAAAACAAATCAATGGGACTACATCAAATTGAAAAGCTTCTGCACAGCCAAAGAAATTGCCACACAAAGAAAGAGACCCCCTCACAGAATGGGAGAAGATCTTCACATCAGACAAGAGACTAATCACCAAAATATCCAGAGCTCCTAAAATTTAGCAACAAAAAAGCCAATGACCCCATCCAAAATTGGGCAGAGGATATGAACAGAACATTCACTACAGAAGAGATCCAAAAGGCTAACAAACACATGAAAAATTGCTCCACGTCACTGATTGTCAGAGAAATGAAAATAAAGACAACATTCAGATACCACCTCACCCCTGTGAGAATGGCATACATCAAAAAGGACAACAGCAACAAATGCTGGAGAGGCTGTGGGGACAGAGGAATCCTTCTGCACTGTTGGTGGGAATGTAAATTGGTCAAGCCTCTGTGGAGAGCAGTTTGGAGAACTCTCACAAGGCTAGACATGGACCTTCCATATGACCCAGTAATCCCTCTCCTAGGGATATACCCCAAGGACTCCATATTGACCAATCAAAAAGATATGTGCACACATATGTTCATAGCAGCACAATTCATAATAGCTAAAACCTGGAAACAACCCAGGTTCCCAACAACAGATGAGTGGCTGAGAAAGTTGTGTTATATATACACAATGAGATATTAAGAACAATGAACCCACCTTCTTTGACTCATTTTGGATGGAGCTAGAAGGAATTATGTTAAGTGAGCTAAGTCAGTAAGATAAAGACAAATATGGGATGATCCCACTCATAAACAGAAGTTGAGAAAGAAGAACAGAATGGGAAACTCAAAGTAGGATTTGACTGAATTTGGAGTAGGGTATCAAAGTAAAAACCCTGGGTCGAGGGTGAGAGTGGATGTTTGGCCTCAGGGGGCCATTGTGGTGTATGGGGGGAGGATGGGATGGGACACAGTCTTTTTGTGGGAATGATATTTATGTACACTCCTATTAATTTGTTGTCATATAAATCACTATTTAATTAATATGAGAGGGAGAAATTTTATTGAATGTCTAAAACTTTTTAATTCACAGACCATAGACTGAGTCTTTGATATGTTGACTCTCTTAAAAGCTTAGACCAAGTGGTAGCACAGCTATATAAAAATAATGTCAAAGGACATAAATTATGGTGATGTTGTGTATGATTCAACAAATTATAACAAAGAGATTTTTCAAAGTCAACCAATTATAAATAATGTGATTACACTTCTTAAACCCTAAGACAGCAGGAAAGTCCTACTTCCTCTACAGAGCCTATATTTCCCCCAGTTCTGGAACTGCTAGGTGGGGCTCACTTTCCTGCATGCCTCTCTCAATTCATTCCACATTATATTGCATCTCTTGATCCCAACCTCATCAATGCAACTAGTACTACCTCAGTATGCTTCACTTCAGACTGTGTCCAGAGACATCAGGTGTGGAATGTCAACCCTTCACCCTCATTATTGGGGTGAGACCTTTCCCTTCATAGTATTCTCTAATTCCATTCAAGGAGGTTCACTTCCTAACAAAGTCCCAAAATTTAGATATAGACTAGGTCCTATAAAATAGAGTATATGTTCACTTGTATCCATAAGTTAGGGCAAAATATATATCTGAAAGCAAAAATACACAATAGTCTTCAGTGAATTAAGTATCAAGTTCATAATGAAATAGTGTCCACTTAGACTTAGATACCCTCCTCACCTACTTCCTAGTACAGTTCTCTCACTCAGTCCAAAGTGAACCTTAGCAAAGCAAGGACTGCAAAAGCTGAATAAGGGCAAAAGACTGGCATACACTATCAGGCCACCCCCCATCAGCTGGGGCCCTATTCGGGGAGTCCTGAGATTCCCAAACAGACATGATGGGCCTAGACCTAAAAAAAAACAAAAAAAAACTCTCTCTCCATTGTCACTGGTCATCTCTATCAGAAACAGAAAAGCAGGCCCCTTTGTGGGCCCCCATAAGACCTTGCCCTCAACTTGGATCAACAACAGCAGAGAATGTTCTGTCCTCCAAAGGGAGGCTGCACAACATACTCTATCTTACACCTGAGGAAGATGGGTCCTGACACTGGGGCAGCCTGGAATGTTCCTACTCATGACCACAGAATGTGAGGTTGGATCTACAGGGATGCAGAGGTCACATAGGTTCCTAAGCTGAATATGGGCCCCAGATCACATCATATCGATGGGGGCTGCAATCAACAGTATTAATAAACCTTTCCCTTATTTTGGAGCTACTATCTTCCCTGATCCAGCGTTCTGGTCCTTTTTCCATCCATGCCATCCTCTCCCCAGACAATAACTTGGATCCACCTATGTATCAGACTTGAGGCTCAATGAAAAAATAAAATAAAATTTAAAAAAGGCTAGTATAGCCATAGGCCCTTTGGAATATAATTAAAATATTCCTACTAGCTATCTATAAAACAGAGACCCCCCCCCCCAACTCTTCATCTCCACTATTCCAGCCTTTAAGTTCATGATTGGTCAACAATTTGTTTAGCTTTGTATGTTAACTCTCTGTTGAGCCATCAGGTCCTAGAGTTTAGCATGATGCCGATCAGACTCCCCTGGACAGACAACCTCCACCAATGTGTCCTGAAGCTCTTATTCCCCAGAACCCTGTCCCACTAGGAAAAGAGAGAGGCAGGCTGTGAGTATGGATTGACCTGTCAACACCCATGTTCAACGGGGAAGCAATTATGGAAGCCAGACTTCCACCTTCTGCATCCCACAGTGACTTTGGGTCCATACTCCCAGAGGCTTAAAGAATAGGAAAGCTGTCAGGGGAGGGGATGAGACTCAGAGTTCTGGTGGTGGGAAATATGTAGATTTGTACCCCTCTTATCCTAGTGTTTCCTTTTTATAAATAAAATAATAACAATAAACAAATTTACTGAAAAAAGAAATGGTGAAATTATGTGGGCAGAATCTTCTCCAAAGAAAAGATCCAAAAGGGCCCACAGACATAAGAAAAAAATTCTTACTCATTGATATCAGAAAAATGTAAATACAAATGCATTTCCACTTTACACTTGTGAGAATGCCATACCTTCTATTAATACATACCTTAATATTTTTGCATTCAATGGTCCATAAATTCAGTGAGATATATATTTTACTTTCTTAATTTCTACAGAATATAAGGCATTCAAATATTTTTAAATGGGCTATCTTTAATATAATTAAATATTAACATATTACAAACCCAAAAGATCAAAGTAAAATAAAGATAAATAAACTGATCCTTAATTATGAATCTGTTTTACATACATGCTTAATTGTGTTAAGGTTTTTATTAGTGATTTAATAATGATTAATAGAATTATAAAATTACAGAGGAATAATTCCACTTCCCATCCACCACCAAAGCTCTGTGACCCTCCACCCAAAGGCAACCACTAAAATCCTCAGAAAGTCTTAGAGACAGTTTAACTACCACTTTTCTATGCAAGTTCATGTGTTTTAATACTCTATTTTCCATCTTTAACATAAAAACATTAAGTTAGAATATATTTTCAAATATATATATATATATTGATGGGCCAAGTCACAGTAATCACAAAGAAGACAATCCTACAGGGAAGGAAAATTTTATTATTGAATTTTTTTATATTTATTTTATTTATTTATTCCCTTTTGTTTCCCTTGTTGTTTTATTGTTGTAGTTATTGATGTCATCATTGTTGCATAGGACAGAGAGAAATGGAGAGAGGAGGGGAAGATAGAGAGGAGGAGAGAAAGACAGACACCTGCAGACCTGCTTCACCACCTGTGAAGCGACTCCCCTGCAGGTGGGGAGCCGGGGTTCGAATCGGTATCCTTATGCCAGTCCTTGTGCTTTACGCCACCTGCGCTTAACCTGCTGCGCTACAGCCCGACTCCCTATTGAATTTTTAATTGTAAGTAATTGGTGGATCTTGTAAGTATATAAAATTTTAGTTGGTATTGAGTTTTAATATTTATTTTAAAATTTCTATGAAGAACTCATTACTTTGCTATTTGTATCATTTTCCAAACTCTGCTCCATTTACCATACACTATTCTCTTGGAAACTCACTGATAACAGTACTTCCTCTGACACACTGATTACAGATAGAAATCATCCTCAGCCCTTCAGGTACATGGGTAAATTTGTTTTTGCTAACTATCTAGGCCCACACACAGATGTTTATATTAAATCATCATGCAAAAAAAGCATTACTAAGTGAATCTTTTAAACTCACAAACTATTCCAGAGAGAAATATCAGAACATGGTAGTCATCATAAGTTCTCCAACCTTTTCTTTTCTTGCTAAAGATTAAATATACATGTATATGTATGTAGGAAATGTTGACTGACTCAAATGATGTCTTCCAAAAATGTTTTATAATGAAAAAGAATATATATATCATACCACATTTTTGATAATGTAGAGGAAAGACTGCTAATGTAAACAGAATCACATTTTCCCCAAGCACAAATCTGTAATAGTAGAAGTCATAAAATATAGATTGTATAAGAAGTAACTTACAAGAAACTTTGTAATATTGGGTTGCCAGAAAAGTCATGATGCATTTTTCTCTTTTTATATGCTAAAGTTTGTCATGACTTTTTTAAAAATATTTTTTACTTTTAATTTTTTAATATTTTTATATTATAGAATTACATGTCAATTGGAGTTTGAATCCACACCATCCCCACCACCAGAGTTCTGAATCTTCACTCTCCCCACTGCAATCCATCACAGTTCCCCTAAGGTTTTAGACATGGGCCAACCATCATTCAGTAAGTATTTAAGTATTTGTGTTGTTGGAAAAGTCATGAGGACTTTTGGGAGCTTCTTTGGAGCTCTGGTTCACTAGGGAAAGATACAAACAGGTTGGGGATATGGATTGACCTGTCAATGCCCATGCTCAGTGGAGAAGTAGCTACAGAAGCCAGAACTCCTACCTTCTGCTCCCCACAAGCAACCTTGATCCATACTCCCAGCAGGGGAGAAGTGATAGAATGAAGATAAGAGGACTCTGTACTCCAGATCCATCGGCACCCAGAAAGAGAGAGAAGGAAAAGGAGAGGAATATATGGAGGTAGCTATGATGCTATGATTGGCTTAGAGGGAAAGAGAGGATCTATACTCCCAGCTGGGGAGAAGTGATAGGATGAAGACAGGTCAACTATTTATAAATGTGGACAGATAGTTGTAGAGAAAAAAGATGGTTAGGATTTGCCTGACTTTTAGTAAAAATTCCTGTAAGAACAGTATTGTTCTTTGGTTTAGAGATATATTTCATTTTATTTTAATTTATTTATTGGAGGAATAATAGCTAATAGTCAACAGTAAAATACAGTAGTCTGTACATGTGCAAAATTAAGAGATTTTAAAATCCAAACTACATTTGCATCTCATTTTGATGTTTGATAGATTATCTGGACATATTCATTGACTTCTTCATACTTCATTCCTCATCTTGAAATGTGGAGATAAGAATCATACCAAAATAATAGGATTGTTATGATGACTGATGGGATAATACTTATAAAGATGAAGTTGCTCACAATACTAGCTATGATAATACTATGCTAATTTTATTATTAATCTCAATAAATTTAACAAATTGTCATTTCAACATATTAATACAGTTTGTATGAAACAAAGGTAAATTCTACATAAGATAAATAGAAAAAAAATGTTTGTGTGGCATTTTTCAGTTACGATTGATAGAAACTAAAGAAGGATGAATACTGTATGTACTAACAAAATGCAAAAAACAAACAAAAAAACTGAGTGAGTTACTCATTTCAATTGTGAGCTAGATCCAAGAAGCTAGCCAAAGTCATTGATAATTTCTTCTCCATCTCCTCCTACCTTCTTCACTCCTACCACCTTCCCCTCTTTTTTAAAATAATAGTTTTATTTACTTATTTTTGGATAGAGACAGGGAGAATTTGAGAAGGGAGGGGGAGATAGAAAGGGAGAGATACAAGAAGCCTGAAGTCCTGTTACACAACTAGTGAAGCTTTCCCCCTGCAGGTGAGGACCAGGGGCCTGAACCTGCATCCTTGTGCATTGCAATGTGTGCACACCACTGCCTGGCCCCTCCTTTTTTGCATTTCCCTCTCCTTATACCTCTATCTCTCCTTCTCCTTCTGTCTCTCCCTCTCCATCCCCATATCCCTCCTCTTCCCCTCCTCCCTCCCCTCCCCCTTTTCTTACCCCTCTCTCTACCTCTCCTGAGTTATCACTTGGGCTTGGTGCCCGCACTACAAATCCACTGCTCTTGTTGGCCGTCTTTTCCATTTTATTGGGTAGGACATAAATAAATTAAGAGGGGGGGATAGAAAGGGAGAGAAAAAGATAGACACCAGCAAACCTATATGGATGCTTATAAAAAATCTCCACTGCAGGTAGGAAGCTGGAGGTTCAAACCCAGATATTGCGAGGGTCTTTGCACTGAGTACTATGTTGTTACAATTCATACTCTGTGCTCTTAACTTCCTTCCTTTCTTTTTCCTGTACTTCTGCTATTTCTTTTCGCTTATATCCTTGTCTTTTTTTTTTTAATTTTTATTTATAAAATTGAAAAACTGACAAGACCATAGTATAAGAGGGGTACAATTCCACCTAGTTACCACTAACATAACTACATATCCTATACCCTCCCTTTGATAGCTTTCCTATTCTTTATCCCTCTGGGAGTATGGACCTCGGGCCATTATGGGGTGCAGAAGGTGGAAGGTCTGGCTTCTGTGATTGCTTCCCCACTGAGCATGAGCATTGGAAGGTTGATCCATACTCACAGCTTGTCTCTCTCTTTCCCTAGTGGGGCAGGGCTCTGGGGAAGTGGGCCTCCATGACACATTGGTGGGATGGAGTCATCTGTCCAAAGGGCTCCAATTCTCATCATGTTAGCATCTGGAACCTGATGGCTGAAAAACAAAAGATTTAACATATAAAGCCAAGCAAATTGTTGACCTAAAGGCTGGAATACTACAGATAAACATTTGGGGTCTCCATTTTGGAGATACCTAGTAGGTCTATTTTAGGTATATTCCACCTTGTCTGGTTTTAATAGGCTTACTACAGGAATTTAAATGTCTAAGAGAGATTCCTTCCCTTATGTTTCTTGTATCACTTTCCCACCTCTGGATTATTGACTGCTCAGAAAGAATTTTTTAAAAAGCATAGTATTATAATTGATAACACCATGCACTTGCATAAATTAAATATATAATTTTCTAAATAGTATTGGATAATATTGTGTCCTTTTAATTGGCAATTCCATCAGATTAAGAAAGATCAAGAAAATGTTGATCATTAATGAAAGGTATGGGTAGAACTGTATATTGACTTAATGCCTTAACAGCAAACTGCCCAAAGAATTATTTTCTATCATTTTCCGAAGAGTAGTTAGTTATTAAGAAGATGCTTACTTGATTAGGTGACAAATTTATACTCATTGCTTCAGTTTTGTAGTAATACACGGATTTCATAGAAAATCATATAACATTATGGAATAAACAGAACATAATCATTGAGATTCCAGGTGACTTCACTTATTAGTTGTGTGGATCTGGGCACCAATTATCCTGAACATTGTGTTTTTTAAGATTTTATTTATTTATGAGAAAGATAGGAGGAGAGAGAGAACCAGATATCAGTCTGGCACATGTGCTGCCAGGGATCTAACTCGGGACCTCATGCTTGAGAGTCCAAAGCTTTATCACTGTACCACATACTAGACCACTCCTGAATATTATCTTGTTCTATGGAATAAGGATAATAATATATCTTATTCTGAAAATAAAGTGATTACAGTTAGCTGTTAGAACAAATAAAAATTTATCCCTTCAATTCACATAATTTAAGCTGCATTAATATTATTACTAATTCTAAAATAAAGTATTTTGAGGCATTAATAAATGATGTAACTTTCAAAAATATAACTGCTGATAATCAAATTTGCATTTTTAACATATTTATTTGTTTTATTAATTTAATGAGAGAGATGTAGGTAGATAGATGATAGACAGAAAAATGATTGATGATTTGATAGATAGATAGATAGATAGATAGATAGATAGATGATAGATAAAACCAGAGTACTGCTATGCTCTCCCTTATACTAATGCAGAGATTGAACCTGGAACTGTCAAGCCTCAAGCATTGAATTCTTTATGTATAACCATTATGTTCTCTCCCCTGTTCCAATTTACACTTTAAATAGTACTTTTGAATTTGAATTATATTTTCAGTTATGTCTTTCTTTCCATGTTACATAATAAGTCAATATAAACGAATGCAAAAGGTTTTTATGGCAACTGTGATTTTAATAGGTAGTCTAGATTTTACCACCTACATAATTCTAAATTTAACCATTTCTCTAACACCAGCTGCAAAATCATATTCTTTTTATTATGTAATATTTTGAAACTGCAACAAACTATTCCTCTATTCACAGGAAAACTGAGTCTAAATATATTTTTAATTAAATTTGTCTGCAAACAGCTAATTATAAAGGCATTGAATTTTTCCAGTCTACCTTTATTACATCAAAATGGATACAGACCTAAAGTTTAATTTATTGAGAGAGAAGTTACTTAGCTATACATGAAGCTCAGGTTTGATTTCTTACATTGGGGATGGTGGGACAAGACTGTTCCCCACATGCTTGTAGATCCATTATACACAAGCTCAAGGAAGAATTGGGGAGAAAATTATGATCCTTATGAATTTTAAGCTTTATTTAGGAAAATTGAAAATATACATGCTGGAGTGCACTCGGGCAGATAGAGAGACGAAGCATGAGAGAAATTTACTAACATGTTGAGGTTTCCAGGTAGAAATAAGAGCATGAGACCACACTCATAGCATCAAAATGTATGAACTTCTAAGGCCTTGCCTCCACTTCCTTCCTTCCTTCCTTCCTTCCTTCCTTCCTTCCTTCCTTCCTTCCTTTTTTTTTTTTTTTTTTTTTTTAACCAGAACACTGATCAGCTCAGGTTTAGGGTGGTGCAGGGGATTGAACCTGGGACTTCAAAGCCTCAGGCATGACAGTCTGTTTGCATAACCATTATGCTATCTATCTCTGCCCATTCACATCCTTTCTAAGACAGAACCACAACTGTTAACACTCCAATTTTCCATGAAACATTTATTTTATTCCCCACAAGCATGAATAACATGTGTGCCTGGGAAATCTGTTCTGGATGGTATTTAGGGTCTAGGTGATTTCTGGACCAGGATCTTCCCTGCCTGCCTCTACCTACATTGATCCCAACATTCTGATAACATGTTATTATTAAGGCACTGAGGGTATCAATGATACTGTAGTTCTATTTCTCTCTCAATTTCCTCTACTCTCTCTCTAGGTTCAAGACCCCAGTCCCCATCTGCACTGGGTAAGTTTTGTGAATGGTGAAGCAATGCTGCAGCTGTCTATCTCTTTTCCTCTCTATTTCCCACTACCCTCTCTGTTGAGCAGCCCCCCTGCTCCATCCTTCATTGCTGACACTATGGTCTATTTACGTAATCATTGTTTTGCATGAAAGAACCCCACCACATTATCCTCTCAGGGTATTGCTAATTCCCGCCAATTAAAACCATCGCAACAGTTGCTAAGGACACTTCCATCTTCCCAGCATGCCTTTTGCCTCTCTCCAACCCCTTTCCTCACCAATTACCTTCCCAACTTGCCAATTCCAGTTTTTACCCTATAAAGCCCACTTCTGTTCCTGGTTTCTCTCTCTCTTCCTCTTTTTTTCTCCCATATCCCAACCTGGAGAAGGGCTGGTGTGCAGAGTGGGAGGCAGCCATTAAGATTTGGCACCATGTAGCCTAACCCGCTGTCCTCACGTCCAACTCTGGGGTGTTCTCAAATCAATAAAGAGTTGTATTACCACACCGCCATGAGTTCCTGGATCATCTATCTTGCCTGCAACACTAGCCTGGCACTCTCAATTTCTGGCTGTCTCCATCTAATCAATAAATATATTAAAAAAATTTAAAAGATACTATAAAAAGTTTTTGAATGGGTAGTAAACTTAGACATTCTGTATCAATATATTCTCTGCCTCAAGAAATATGAGGGTTAAGGAGCGGAGTCAAGATGTCAGCTTGAAGACTGATTCTCCACAACAAATAAAAAAAATGATTCAAATCCTGAGAATTCCAAGAGAGAGGATTTTCAGGGCTGTAAAGGATAAACTATGGAAGACATGACAAAGAGGAACCACAGTGAAATATTATAACTCATTGATAAACCAGCAAAGAGGAGCTGTAAAGGACAAAGGAAAAACAAACACCACCAAGTTGCAAATGCTACCATGACACTAGCCTCACTTCCCTGGGCAGACAACCTCACCAATGTGTCCTGGAGTCTCACCTCCCCACAGCTTTCTATCACTAGGGAAAGATCGGGACAGGCTGTATGAATTGACCTGTCAATGCCGATGTCCAGTGGAGAAGCAATTACAGAAGCCAGAACTCCTACCTTCTGTACCCCAAGGAGACCTTTAGTCTGTAATCCTAGAGGGATAAATAATATGGAAGCTTCCAATGGAGGGGAGGAGATATGGCACCTTTGTGGTAGGAATTGTATGGAATTATACCCCTCTTATCCCACAATTTTATTACATCACTAATAAAAAGTGAGGATTAATAATTACTGATATAACCAATAGGCAAGAATTGTTTTAATAGATGATATTTTAGAATTGTTTGTTCCTCTGCATCTCTGCATAAACTAGCCTTTTCTGATTTCCATAGTGATATAAGGAAGACAAGAAGATTCTGACTCTTTATTTGTTACTGGCATTACCCTCTGTCTAAGGATCTGCCAGGAGCAGTGAAATCATGCAGGAAGGAAACCCCAACAGACCTGACTTCCCTAAATAGATGACCTAATCAATGTATCCTGGAACTCCACATCTCCAGAGCTCTGTCCCACTAGGAAAAGATAGAAACAGGCTGGAACTATGGACTTACCTGCCACACCCATGTCCAGTGGAGAAACAATCACAGAATCATGACCTTACATCTTCTGCACCCCACAATGATACTGGGTCCATACTCCTAGAGGGATAAAGAATAGAAAAAGTTCCAATGGAGGGGACGGGATACTGGACGCTGGTGGTGGGAATTGTGTGGAATTGTACCCCTCTTATCCTACAGTCTTGTCAATTTATAAATAAATAAAAAATAAAGAAAAGAAAAAAAACTGTGGTTAAAAAAAGAAATACAAGCAAATCAGAACTCCAGCTTAATACCACTGACTTTAGAAAGCATAAGCGCATCTCAGAATCAATTTTGATTACTGCTGCAGCTTAACAGACATATTTGAGGATATTTGTCAAGCTATTAATAGCATGCCCCCAAACCTCTTACAATTACTATAAATATAAACTGTCTCTCAGTCTATCTTAATTTGATTGTCTCCAAAAGCAACACAAAGTTAGAATTTTTCAGTCACCAGAAAAGATATAAAATGTTGAGGTTGTAAATGTTTTGGCATTAACGTTTTATTAGACCTTTTCTCATAGTTCTACATAATATTTAGACTTCAATCCTGAGCAACACTGTATTCTCTGTAACTGTTATAAATGAGACAGAGTTTAATTTTTGTGAATAAAAAAGAGAAACATAAAAAATGGCAATAGAAATTATCCCTGCTCTTACTAATTAAATAATGTCAATCAAATTAAAGCATTTAACCAAAGTTTATCCCTGTTCACAGAAATGAACATTTTAACTAGAGTGTACTAATTTTGTATGTAATGAGAAAAAAATTGCATCACAATTATTTACTTGTTAATTAAGTAAAAGAGAGAACCAGAGCACTACTCAGAGACATGAGATGTCAGGGATCAAATACAGTATCTTAATGCTTGAGAGTACAACACTTTATCTACTGTGCCATCTCTTGGGGCTCAGGAAGAGGCCAAGTGTCTCAAAATAGTTTTTCAATTAATCGATAAATTTCTTCATTGTATGACTAAGAAAAATTCAACATAGTTTACAACCCTGAAATCAGTCTAAACTAGGTCAATGCCTAATAATGTGACTAAGAGTGTCATACTGTACTGTCTTGTATCACATCACATCACATCATATATTATATAATTGACAATTCAATGATTATAATTGGTTTAAGTATCTTTATAATTTTGTTAAAATGTCATCTAATGTGACCTCTTGTAGCAGTCTCTACAACAGGATCTTTAGACCAACTTTAGTTAAAATATATATTCTTTTTAAACTATTTTTACTTTGGACTATAAAGAGACTCAAGTTACTTAGAGAGTTAACGCGTGTTAGTGACAATGGTTTTAATAGTCACAGTATCAGATTGATGCCAGATGTGTCGTGGATTAATTTCCACAAGATAGCTTACAGGGCACATTTGGGGGCCCTCCAAAAATTTCCTGTATAGAGAATCTGTATTTTAGTTTTGGGAATGTATATTGTCACGTTAAACATTTAGACTTTTACCTTAAATAGTTAGTTACTTTTAGCAGATTAATTTTACCTTGTCTGGTAATAATGTAGCTTCAAGGTTACAATTTAACATTTAAGTTAGTGTTTACTAAATTTGAAACATACCCATAAACATTTATTTATAACACACAGGAGGAGAAAAACTTTTGTTATGAAAACATATCATTTTAAAAACAAATTTAGGTCTGTCTTTACGCACACAGTTTAAGACTAAGCACTTTACATATATACCAAGACATATATAAAAAATCAAAAGAGAAAAAAAAATTTTTGAATGTTTCTGGATGGCTCCAGAAACCTTGGCTGCATCCAGCATTTTTATATAAAGTCAATTAAGTTTTAGAGTATTCTGAGCAAAATGGGTCATACAATTTTTTGTCATTTAACACACTCACTCAGAAAACACAGCCTGCCATTCATAGCATAAGATATTCAGAGAAGGGGTAGGAGAGAGGGCTCTGTGAGCCAGATTTTTCAGATTCCACCATGTCGTATTATGGGTCCTGGGATGCACCTGCATCTAGTCCTCTTGCAGTATTTCTTGTTCCTCAGGGATAGCAGCACCATCATGAGGGTATTGTCAGACATGGCAGTCAGGAACCCAGACAGGTTTGGAGTAATTCTGTGGAAAAATACATGCAAAACCTCTCCCCATGGACAATAGGGGGTCAGGCCCTTTTCAAATTTTATCGAGTGGGTCTTTCCATTTGACCTCAATAGCTGAGAGGGTGGATGGTGTTTGCCAATGAAGAATAGTACCAAGTTTTTGTAAATATTAAAGATATTTAATGTAGTTAAGGCTTTTGCTAACTGGATATTGGGGGGGGTACATTCCTCCTTTATCTTTATTTAATTGAGGCTTAAGGATTTGATGGGCCCTCTCGACAATGCCTTGTCCCTGTGGACTATAGGGAATGCCTGTGGTATGAGTAATGTTCCAGGGAACAAAAATTTTTAAATTGTTTGCTGGTAAACGTATTCCAATAGTCAGTTTTCAGTTGAAGATGTAATCCCATTACAACAAAACAGGAGAGCATATGGCTTATAAGCTTTTTAGAGCTTTCTCCCGTCTGAGCTGTCACCCACATAAATTTAGTAAAGGTATCAATTGAGACAAACAGGTATTTTTGTTTGTCAAAGTTGGGTATGTGGGTGACATTGATTTGCCAAAGAACATTGACTTTTAAGTCTTGGGGGTGAACCCCAAGAGTTTGAATAGCAGATGTTTTTATGAGACCTGCACAAGAAGAACATGTAGCAAGAATATGTTTCAACTGTGCTAAAGGAACATCAGGAAATCAAACTCGAAGGCCTTTAAGATTAACATGGTTAGGTAATGAAAGTCAGCAGGATTAGAGACAAAGGCTAGGAGAATTCCTGTGGAGGTGAGACAGTCAGCTGTAGCATTCCCTTCAGACAGGGAACCAGAAAGAGGGCTGTGGGAATGAAGGTGTTGAACATACAGTGGCTGGGTTCGAGAACAGAGCATAGATTCAATTTGAATCAAGAGAGGGAAAAGTGGGTTGTCATCAATTTTCACATAAGAACAAGCAAGCCATGGAAGTAAGTTAACAGTATAAACACTGTTAGAAAAAAGGTTGAAGGCTTCTGGTACAGCTTTTAATGCAAGGAAAACAGCATAAAGTTCTTTTTACTGAGGGGAATTATCAGGAAGCTCAGTAAAGAGAGGTTTAGGGGATTGCTTGTCTGGGTAATATATAAGGAGAGCAGCTACCTTTTATTCACCATCAGTGAAGACTGTAGGAGCAGAGGGGATGGGATCTCGAGAGAAAAGTTTAGGTATTAGTAGAGGCAAAAGAGGTAAAGTTGATATTAATTTATGAGAAGGAAAATGGTTATCTATTTGTCCTGGAAACCCCATTAAACTTACGGCAAAACAAGAATGGTGGCATATGAGCCACTCTGTATCTGTGAGAGAAAAGGGAAGAATAATTGAATCCAGCTCCCTTCCTAAGACTTGCACCGATCTATTTCTTCCTTGGCGAACCATGAATGCTAATGCATCTATCTCAGTTATAAGGCTTGGCGCTCCACCTACTGGTGTATGAAGCCATTCGAGAACCCCATGGTTCTGCCACAATGCCCCCACTACTGTGGGGGTGGAGTTAAAGATTAGAAGGTTAACCAGAGAGGAGAGGGATAATCAAACAAGGTGCATGTCTTGGTGGGCCTGGTTAACCCTTCCCAGTGCCAAGGAGGCTTTGGGAGTTAACATACATTTTGAGAAGGGCTGTTTATTTTTTTTTAACAGGTCAAACAGTGGTTAGAGGCAGCTAACAGGAAGATAAAGATACTGCCTTAGCCAATTAAAATTTCCAAGAAAACTTTGTAAAGAAGCGAGAGTGAGATTAGAAGGAAAAGTAACACAATGTTTTAAGGGATGAATTTGCGCTAGAGAAATTTCTGAACCTAAGAAAGATATTGGAGGAATTAGCTGTACCTTCTCAGTAGCTACATTAAGGCACCTTTTCTTTAAAGCAGGAATAAGAAAATCACGTAGGGCACAGAGATCTGTATCTAATTCTCCCCATGTTAAGACAACATCCATGTAGTGAAAAACCTTAAGGCAAAAAAACCTTATGGAAAAAGGACAGATTTAACAGCCTCTTGACAAATTGTAGGACTATTGGTCATGCCCTATGGTAGTACCGCCCATCCAAATCTATCAGCAGGGCTGGCATTATTAATAGAAGGAACAGAGAAGGCAAAACACACTCTTGTGGGTGCAAGTCAATAGAGAACAAGCAATCTTGTATATCAACAGCTATGATTGGAATTCCCGTGGGAATTGAGGAAGCAAGAAGCAAACCCCTTTGGGGGCAGCCCCAGACCTGCATGGTTTTATTAACTGCATGGAGATCTTGGAGGAGGTGCCATTTTCCCAAGAGCTTTCTAATCACAAAGACAGGAGTATTCCATATGCTTCAGGGATAATGAATGTGTCCCAAGGACAACTGCTCTCAGATGAACTCTTTTAAAATTTCTAGCTTCTCCCTAGGCAAAGACCACTGTTCCACCCAGACAGGCTCATTAGAAAGCCAATCTAAGCAGGGAGTTTTGTTATGAACAATGGCAGTTAGTATTGGGGGTGCTGGTTAGATCTAGAAGT
This sequence comes from Erinaceus europaeus, assembly GCF_950295315.1. NCBI lineage: Eukaryota > Metazoa > Chordata > Mammalia > Eulipotyphla > Erinaceidae > Erinaceus > Erinaceus europaeus. The sequence goes on from NC_080169.1 coordinate 40,719,235, forward strand.
CTTGCAGCAGTGGATGTTGAGCTCTGCAGAGGCATCTGTGGATATTATAACATCAAGAGATTCCAGAAGATCCCTGCCCAGTAGGTTGGTGCTAATATCAGATACCAAAGGACGGAAGTGTCCGGTAGTCCCTTCTGAGTCTTCCCACATAAGCGAATCTCATGTGAGAAAGGCTTGGGTCAACCCTTCAAATCCATGTAAATGGGGCCCTGGGAGGAGTTCCCAACTCTGGGGAACCTCTGCTTGCCTTAAAATCATCTTTTCTGCCCCCGTGTCAATCAAACATTTAAAAAGAATATTGCCGGTCCTTACTGTCATAGTAGGGTGACCTCATTCTAAAGCAGGAGTGATCCACAAAATCTCAGGCTCTGAATTTGCACCATTCAGGGGTGAGCCATTTTTATGAAACTTGGACCAACAATCTCTCCTCCAATGAATACCTTCCTGGAATCTATGACAAGGTGTTCATGGCCTCTGGCTCCCTGACTGGAGGCGGGGTTTCCCTGACTGGAGGTGGGGTTGCCCTGACTGTTGGCATGGTCACAGCTTATCTGGACATTGGTTATGCCAATGTCCTTGGTGACCACACAGAAATCAGGCCCTGTTTTGCTTATATGGGGTAGCTGCATAAGCCTGTGTCATAATGGGTGCCCCATAAGAGCCTAGTCTAAGTTCCTGTGTTGCTAAAATCCAATTATCTGGGTGTTGGTGTTTAAGACTGAGACATGCCTGATGGAATTCCGGTAGCATTCCATCCCAGACAATAGAACGCAGTAGGAGAAAACAGGCTTCAGAGTTGTCAATCTTTCTCTCTAAGCTTGACCACAACCTGGCAATGAATTTAGCTAGGGATTCATTGGTTTCTTGGTGAAGGGAGAGAATGGGGAATGAGGCCACTCCTGTGGGTGGGATTAACCTCTCCCATGCTTGTGATGCCCAGATGCGTACCTGTTCAAAATAACCAGCTCAAAACTTGGCTTCTGCCTGCTGAATTCCGGTTTCAAACTCTCCCTCTCCAAACAGTGCATCAAAATTTTACTCCAGCTGATTCTGACTATTTTTCTGGGATTGTTTTGAGCATTCATAATGAAAATATGCCTCCCATTGCAGGTAGTGCGGGTCTGGGAGAGTAGCATGAGCTACGCCCCTCCAATCTTGGGGGGTATTAAGGTGCTGGAGAAAGCCTCATAAAATGGACTTGGTCCATGAAGCATGAAATCCATCCTCCCTGACTGTCTGTCTGAGCTCCCTAAGGTCTTTGGAGGAGTATGGATGCCATACCTGAGGGTTTGGTCTATTGGGGGCCACATTTACCTGGAAGTTGTGGACTTGCTTTGATAATGAGGTAGCAGCAGGGGGAGGAGTCACAGAAGTGGAAGCCTCTGAAGGAGTGGCACCAGCAGCCAGAGAAACTAAAGGCATGTCTGCCAAAATGGAACTCTTTGGGCAAAATGCAGAGGGCTTAGGGTTGGTAAGTGCCAAGACAATATTCTTTAACTCTTGTATCTCAGCCTCAAGGTCTCTTAACTTTTTGTCAGGGCACCTTATGTATATCCTGAAAGCTGCAAACATAGCCAAGAGGATCCACGATGCGGCCCCAAGTAAAATGTCTCCGAGATAGAAAGTGTGTCCCATGAGAAAGGTGTAGAGGGCTTGGGAAGCCTCTTCATAAAATGGAAGGAATCCCATGGCAGAGAGGAACACGGGGATGCAGAGAGTCAAGTGGCTGTATACTTACCTGTGTCTGGGCAGTTTAAGCCCCATGTTGGGCAGCAGGTGTTGGGCTGCACCACTGAGAAGAGAGACAGGAGATCCGGAGAGAAGAGGGAACACAAATCTTTATTTGCATGGACACCCCAGAGTTGGGTGAGAGCACAGTAGTTCAGGCCATGAGGAGGTAGCAAAAATGCCTGCCTCATGCTACATGCAGCACCGCACCTTGTGTCCATTTGCCAAAATGAAAAGTGGACAAGAGGAACGTGGAAGAAGAAGGGTTTTATAGGGCAACAACCAGGAGTGACATGTCAGGACAGATTTGGTTGAAAAAGGCACTGCGAGAATATCACAGGAAGTGGCAAAGCCTGAGGGGACACCTCGGCAGATGTGACTGCATCTACATAATTCCACAGCAATCATCTATACCTTTCCTCTCAATTTCATTGATCCTATCAGTAAAATAGAAGGGGGGAAGGTCACTGGGAGCAGTGGATTCATCATGTAAGCACTGAGTCCTAGCAGTCACCCTGGTAGCAGTAAAAAAAAAAAAATTAAAAATTATTATTTGTAATAATAATAACTTTTAGTGGCTTTTGTGTTATCCAAATGTGAAGCAATGACTAAGATATTAAAATATATAAAGAAAAAAGTTACTAGGTTGGGTCATAAGAACACATACCAACTAAAGGAATTTGCCATCGTAACCTCACAAGAATTACTGAAAGGAGTCAAGAATATAGGAAGCAAAAAAAATGCACATTCTAAGCAAAGTGAAGAAGAGACTTCTGTTAATAAGTCACAACTAGGACAAAAGAGGGTGTCTATCAAACAATGACATGTGATTTCTGTCCATGTGTTGGTTTCCCTGTAACACTGCATAGTACATCTCTTACCTTTGTGGGAAGATTAACTTGTTGGTGTTCAGATAATCCACAAATAATTTTCTAAGGAGTAGGACAGTTATTTATTTTAGGATAAGATAAATTTTACCCCTTCTAATTATGAGATAATTTGCTTATTCTATTTCTAGACATGTGAAAAGGCTTTTTAAATATAACATTACTATTGACAGTATTAATGATTTTTTTAAATTATTTCACATCTCTCTTTTTTAATATTTATTTGTTTATTGGATAGAGAAAGCCAGAAATGGAGAGGGAAGAGGGTGACAGAGAGGGTGTGAAACAAAGAGACACCTGTAGCCCTGCTTCGTCACTTCCAAAGCTTTCCCACTGCAGGTGGGAACCAGGGGCTCAAACATAGGTCCGTGTGCTTTTTAACATGTGCTCTCAACCACCTGTACTACCACTACATCCCATGAGATTTCTACTATAAATTTAAATTATATTATTTTCCTTAATTTGTGAAGTGGAATAAAATTATTATAGATAACCTATTATTTTTATTTCTTTATTTTGGCTACAGGATTATCTCCTGAAGGCCATTTTTTCCACCATATATATGACAGAACAAAGAGAAATTGAGAGAGGAGGGAAGAGTAGAGAGAAGGAAAGAAATACACCTGATTCACTGCTTGTGAAGCAACCACCCTGCAGGAAGGGAGCTGGAGACTCAAAGTCCTTGAGCAGGACTTTGCACTTGGTACTATGTTGCACTACTATCCAATCCCCCCCATTGTTTTTCTTGTTGGAAGCACATAGTATAGATTCATACATTTTATCATATTTTCTAAAAAAAATAATAATAATAATAATAAGGTACTTGCTCTGAGTCAACAGCATGCAGTCAGTAAATATTAAGATATTTTTCAAACTATCTTTAAGATTCAGAGTATATTTTATACTTAGAACACTTTTCAATTCAGACTAGTAATATCTGTAGTGCTCAATCTGCAGATTAGTTAGTGGCAACCATATCTAACAGAATAAACAGTTTTATAACATTAAAAGTTATCTTAGAAAAGTTAATAAGTATTACATATGGAGTTAATGTTTCTAATAAATTTTGTTTGATTATAAAGTATATTTATCACTTAACCAATAAAGTTGAAAGTTTTTTTCTGTATTCACATTTCTTTTTTATTAATTTATTATTATTATCTTTATTTATTGGATAGAAACAACCAGAAATCAAAAGGGAAAAGGGAGATAGCTATAGAGATAGACAGAGAAATACCTGGGACATCGATTCACCACTTGCAAAACTTTCTCCCTGCAGATGGGGACTGGAGGCTCAAACCCAGGTCCTTAATAGCACCTAAGTCAATAAATCTAGAGTAAGTTCAGTTATATCTAGTAATCAGTGCAAGTAAATCACCACCTATTTATACTTTTCCATGTCAACCTGAATCTTTGTCTTTACCCACACATTTTCATTATTTTTGCACTAAGGTGCTTTCTTATTAGATCAGCTTGATAAATTACCATCCCATTCTAGATATTTTTATCTATAGTTATCAGGTGGCCTCAAGTCAGAATTTGTTCTTAGTAAGCACAAATTGTACTTTCTTAGCAATTCTGGAGGGTAATGGCCTACCATTCCTACAGTAAATGGTAGAATTGATTAGTGGGTAAATTTCATCCTCACAACTCATAACTCATTAACCCCCATCAAAGCAACCTGAGCAAAGAATTTTTTCCCCCAAAATATGATTCAGAGAGGCCCTGTGCACAAACTCATCTAACAGATATTCACAGTGTAATTTGGAGGAATTAAAACAATTATCTTTGACTGCTAACTAGTTTTTCATTTCTCAAAAGCAACAGCTAGTATTCACTTTAGTAAAATTTTCTTAGAGATCCAGACTTTAGAAAATATACACGTGTGGGGCACAATATACAATCCATTCGTATTCAGTATAGTCCAGGTACTGAATGATTACGAATAATGAATTTTTAGATGTAGGTAGATAAAGTTAAAATAGGTTCTCTTGGTATGTTGTAATAAATGGTAGCTACAGACAAGGAGAGTAAAGTGTGCACTGTTTACATAGGATAGACATGGGACACAAAAAAGAACAATTAAAGATAACGAAGGGATAGAATTATTTCATAATTTTGTCTTTTTTGTACTTTTTTACAAAAATTATTTATAAAATGGAAATATTAACAAGACAATAGGAAACAAGGGCACAACTCACAATTACCACCACCAGAACACTGTATCCAGTCCCCTCCTTTAACAGCTTTCCCATTCTTTATCCTTCTGGGGGTAGGGACCCAACATCATTATGGGGTGCAGAAGGTGAAAGATCTGGCTTCTGTAATTGCTTCCCCGATGAATGTGGGTGTTCACAGGTGGATTCATACTCCCAGCCTGTCTCTCTCTTTTCCTAGTGGAGTGGTAATCTGGGGAGGTGGGGCTCCAGGACATATTGGTGGGGTTGTCTGCCCACGGAACTCTGGTTGGCATCATGGTATCATCTGGAACCTAGTTTCAAAGCAATTTAGAGATTATGTCAGTTAGCAGTCTTAAAGTATTCTAGCATAAGTCTCCAATGGTGGAAATTAGAGCTAAAGGGACAGTTTAGAAGTTTCATGCACCTGTTATTTTGTCTTTAACAGACAACTGATAAGTGTAGCAAATCAAGGTTGCTCTAATATCACACTAAGAAGTCACTATAGGTATAAATGCCAAGAAGCATTTAGTTATAAATAGGAACTTTTACATAGACTTTTCTATTGTCATGCATTTAAAGACAGTAATCAATATATATTAAAAATAATAAAATTATAAATACATGAAAAATATCAAAATAACACAAGTAGAAATGTATATAAAATATTACATATTTAAATGGTGATCTATCTTTAATATACTACTTCCATTTCTGACAGGTTAAGATGATTGGTTGCTAAGTATACAGATTCTAGAGATTTTTGACCAGGGATCTAACCCTGACTACTCCAGTTATTAGCTATCTGACCTCAACAAGTTACTAAAGTTATTGCTATTTTAGTGTATTTATCTATAATAGATAATTGTATGTATTTTAAGTTGTGCTGAGGATTTAAAAATCAGTATGTCAAAAAGGACTACCTGTCCCCAAAATACAATATAATGCCTGATAAATGGTATGTTTGTATTTTTTAGAAAAATACATTTATTAAAGAGCTTTTACTAGGGCAAGCCATATAGCTCACTTGGATAGTGCACTGCTTGTCACATGCTTGACCCAAGTTTGACCTCAGTCTTCACTGTTGTGATATCTGTCACTTTCTGTCTCTCTGCCTCTACCAAAAAAAGCTTATTTTATGTTTTATGAAATTATTACTAATAAGTATACTTATGTATTAAGAAGCTTAATGTCAAATCACTGGGATGTTGTCAGTTGATTGATCGATCAATTGACTTATATTAATTGCCACCAGGGTTATTGCTGCAGCTCAATGCCAATGAATCCACCACTCTCAGTAGCCCTTCTTTCCTTTCTTCCTTTCTTTTGTCCTTCCTTTGATCTTAACTTTCTTCTTTCTTCCTTCCATCCTTCTTTTGATCATAATTTCCCTCCTTCCTTTCTTTCCTTCCTTCCTTTCCTCTTTTCTTTCTTTCTTACTTTCTTTCTTCCTTTCTCTCCTTCTCTGTCTCTCTCAGTCTTGCTCTCTCTCTCTCTCTTTCTGTTTTACTTGACAAGACAGAGAAATTGAGAAAGAAGAGTGAGATAGAGAATGATAGAGAAAGATAGACAATGGCTAGCTCTACTTCACCATTTATGAAGTATTCCCCTGCGATGAGGCACAGGAGCTTGCAGGAGTTTGAGGTACAACACAGCTCACCTCCCAATGCCGTCTACTTTTCAAATGCTGTCATTAATTTTTTTTAAATAACTGTGTTAAACTACTTCATACACCACAAAAATATTTTCACGTGAAAAATATTTTCGAAAGACAGAGTAAAGCAGTAATAGCATTTATATGAGCAGAAAAACAAAGGTAGTCCTTTTGTTATTCTTCCATGACAAATCCAAATGATATAAATAAACATATGGAAACATTTGATAGTAATAATTGCAAGTGTTTCTAATAGGATGTGATTATCAATAAATATACTGTACAACTTATGGAATTTTACTGCACAGCATAGTTGAGAATACAGAAAAGAAACAGAATTTGTTGACAGAAAATAAATAGAATTTAGGCTAAAATATATCACTTTTAAAGAAAAACTAATGAAAAATTATCTGACAAAGAAGCCATTACATAGCTGGTCCTGTTTTTTAATTTTAATTCTACTTAATATTATTTTTATTTTTACCATCTAGGTTATTGTTGAGGCTCTGTGACAGAACAATGAATCCACAGCTCCTAGTGGCTTTCTTTTTCTTTTTTTTTCTTCTTGCTATTTTACTTGCTAGGACAGAGATAAATTGAGAGGGAGGGGAAGATAGACGCTTTACTACTTGTGAAGGTAGGGAGCTGGTTCTGTTTGAGAAGAATTCAATCAAGAAAATAATTTAGTGAGAAAAAATATAATAAGATATATTTACCTAGGTGAGATACACATGATGATAATTTATTACTTGTATTGCTTGAACCTGGATAATAAATAATAGCAAAGAAGCCTATTTTCATTCTGGAGACCAAATACCAAAATGATCACTAGGACATAAACTAATTTTTTATTTATGAAAAGGAAGCATTGACTAAACCATATGATAAGAAGGGTACAACTCCACATCATTCCCACCACCAGAACTCTCTATCCCATCACCTCCTCTGATAGCTTTCCTATTCTTTAACCCTCTGGAAGTATGGACCCAACATCATTGTGGGATGCAGAATGTGGAAGGTCTGGATTCTTTAATTGCTTTCCCACTTGAACTTGGATTCAACAGGTCAGTCCATACTCCCAGTCTCTCTCTCTCTCTCTCTTTCCCTAGTGGGGAAGGGCTCTGGGGAAGAAGAGCTCCAGGACACATTGGTGGGGTTGTCTGTCCAGGGAAGTCTGGTCAGCATCAACCTGGTGGTTCAAAAGACAGTTAAAATACAAAGCCAAACTAACTGTTGACCAATCATGTACCTAAAGGCTAGAATAGTGCAGATGAAGAGTTGTTGGGGGGGGGTCCTCCATTTTGTAGACAGCTAGTAGGCATATATTAGTTATATCCCAAAGGGCCTGTGGCTATACTAGTTTTTTTTTTTTTTTCCCTGAGCCTGAAATCTGATATGCCAGTGGATCCAAGTTATTGTCTGGGAAAATGATGTCATGGTTGGAGAAATAACCAGAAAGCTGAATCAGGGAAGACAATAGCTCCCTAATATTGGAAAGGTGTGTTAATACTGTTGACTATAAACTCCATCAATTTGATGTGATATGGAGCACATAATCAGCTTAGGAGCCTATGTGACCAACATCACTTTAGATCATATTCTGTGGTCCTGAGTAGGAACATTCCAGGCTGCCCCAATATCAACCTATCTTCCTCAGATGTAGCACAGAGCATGTTGTCCATTCTTCCTTTGGAGAATGGAACATTCTCTATCATTGTTGATGCAAGTTGAGGGCAAAGTCCTATGAGCACCCACAAAGGGGTTTATTGTGTTGTTCCTGATAGAGATGACCAGTAACAATGGAGAGAGGGGTTTATTTGAAGTCTAGGCCCATTATATCTGTTTGGGAACCTCAGGACTACCTGAATATGGCCCCAGCTGATGGGGTGGCCTGATAGTGACTAAAGAGTCATCATTAAATTATGCCAATCTCTTGCCCTTATCCAGCTTTGGCAGTCCTTGCATTGATGAGGTTAGCTTTGGAGTAAGTGAGAGAACTGTTATAGGAAGTATGTGATGAGGGTATCTAAGTCTAAGTAGACACTATTTCATGAACTTTATACTGACTCACTACAGACTATAATGTATTTTTGTTTCAGGGATATACATTTGCCCTAATTTATGGATACATGTGAACATATGATCTAATGGGACCTGGTCTATATCTAGGATTTGGGTCTTTGTTAGGAAGTGAACCACCTGGAATGGAATTAGAGAATACTATGAAAGGAAAGGTCTCACCCGAGTAATGAGGCTGAAGGGTTGACATTACATGCCTGATGTCTCTGGAAACAGTGTGAAGATAAGCATGCTGAGGTGGTACTCTTTGAGTTGATTAGGTTGGGATCGGCGGATGCAATATCATTTGGTATGAATTGAGAGAAGCATACAGGAAACTGAGCCCCACCCTAGAGGTTCTAGGACTGGGGAAAAATATAAGCTCTACAGAGGAAGTGGGAGGTTTCTACTATTTTAGGGTTAAGAAAACAGTAGATAGTTATTGCTATAGTCACATTATTTGGCAACTGAGTTAACTTTAACATATCCCATTGTTAGGATTTGCTGTATCATACACAACATCACCATGATTTATGTCCTTTGATATTATTTGTATATAGCTTTGCCACCAGTTGCTTCTGTTTTCCCTGGTCTAAGCTTTTACGAGAGTCAACATATCAAAGACTCAGCCTATGTAATAAAATGACTCAGCCTGTGACTTAAAAAGTGTGAGACATTCAATCAACTTTTCCCCTCTCATATTAATTAGTGATTTATATGACTACAAATTAATAGGAGTGTACATAGACACCATTACCACCACCAGAATACTATGTCCCATCACACACACCCCCTATTTCACCCCCCCCCCTTCAAGCTGAACATTCACTCTCACACTCAACTCATGGTTTTTACTTTGTTGCCCTACTCCAAATTCAGTCAAATCCTGCTTTGAGTTTCCAATTCTGTTCTTCTTTCTCAACTTCTGTTTATGAGTAGGATCATCCCATACTCATCTTTATCTTTCTGACTTAGCTCAGTTAACAATTCCTTTTAGCTCCATTCAAAATGGGTCAAAGAAGGTAGGTTCATAGTTCTCCATACCTGCGTAGTATTCCATTATGTATAGATACTGCAGATTTCTCAGCCACACATCTGTTGTTGGGCACCTGGGTTGCTTCCAGGTTTTAGCTATTATGAATTGTGCTGCTATGAACATATGTGTGCACATATCTTTTTCATTGGGTGTTATGGAGTCCTTGGGATATATCACTAGGAGAGGGATTACTGGGTCATATGGAAGGTTCATGTCTAGCCTTGTGAGATTTCTCCAGACTGCTCTCTATAGAGGCTGGACCAGTTTAAATTCCCACCAGCAGTGCAGAAGGGATCCTCTGTCCATAGCCTCTCCAGCATTTGTTGCTGCTGTCCTTTTTGAGGTATGCCATTCTCACAGGGTATACCACTGTATTTCAGTGTTGTCTTTAGTTACATTTCTTTGATAATCAGTGACCTGAAACAATTTTTCATGTGTTTGTTAGCGTTTTGGATATCTTCTGTAATGAATATTCTGTTCATATGCTCTGTCTAATTTTGGATGGGGTCATTTGCTTTTTTGTTGCTAAGTTTGCTGAGCTCTTTGTATATTTTGGTGATTAGTCTCTTGTCTTATGTATAACATGTGAAGATCTTCTCCCATTCTGTGAGGGGTATCTTTGTCTATGTGATAGTTTCTTTGGCTATGCAGAAGCTTTTCAATTTGATATATTCCCTTTAGTCTGTTTCTGCTTTAGTCTTCCATGAAATTGGGTTTGTTTCATCAAAGATGTCTTTGAGGTTTAAGTGAGGAAGCATTCCACCAATGTTTTCCTCTAAGTAATTGATAATTTCTGGTCTAACAACAATGTCCTTGATCCCTCTGAGTTGATTTTTGTTTGTGGTGAGATAAAGTGGCTCAGTTTTATTCTTTTTTTTATTTAAGAAAGGATTAATTAATAAAACCATAGGGTAGGAGGGGTACAATTCCACACAATTCCCACCACCCAATCTCCATATCCCATCCCCTCCCCTGATAGCATTCCCATTCTCTATCCCTCTGGGAGCATGGGCCCAGGGTCATTGTGGGTTGCAGAAGGTAGAAGGTCTGGCTTCTGCAATTGCTTCCCCGCTGAACATGGGCATTGACTGGTCGGTCCATATTCCCAGCCTGCCTCTCTCTTTCCCTAGAAGGGTGGGTCTCTGGGGAAGCGGAGCTCCAGGACACATTGGTGGGGTCTTTAGTCTAGGGAAGCCTGGCCGGCATCCTGATGACATCTGGAACCTGGTGACTGAAAAGAGAGTTAACATACACAAAGCCAAACAAATTTTTGAGCAATCATGGACCCAAATATTGAAACAGTGGAGAGGAATTGTTCGGGGGGTACTCACTTCAAACTCTAGTGTACTTCTGCTTTCAGGTATATATTTTGCAGTAGTTTACAGATACATGTGAACATATGCTCTCTCTCACAGAAACTGGTGTATATCTAGGTTTTGGAACTTTGTTAGAAAGTGAACCACCTGGGATGGAATTAAAGTATAATATGAAAGGAAAGGTCTCACCCGAGTAATGAAGCTGAAGGGTTGTCATTACACACGTGAAGTCTCTGGACACAGTCTGAAGTGAAGCATATTGAGGTGGCAATCCTTGTGTTGGTTAGATTGTGATTGGCAAATGCAATATTATTTGATATGTATTGAGAAAGGCTTATGGGAAAGTGGGCCCTATTCAAAGGTTCCAGGACTGGGAGAAGTAGAGGCTCTATAGTGGAGATTTATTATTGCTTGCATACTTTTCTTATCTATGGTTACTTGTAGCTGATTTGTAGTTTCTTCTGGGCTCTTGTCTTCATTCATTGGAGTAGCTGTTTTATTTGTTTTTGATCTACCCATTTTTTTAATGTATGTGTTTCTTTCTTTTTTTTTTTTTGCTCTGTTGTTCCTCAGCAGTTGTGTCTTGAGTACAAGGAACACTGTACTGAATACCTTTATGACAATTGCACTCACCAGCCTCAGGAATTACAGTAGCAACTGAAGCATGTATTGAAGCAGTTTAATCACTACCAGTTAGCCAAAAAATTTCTCCAGTCCGTGAAAAAATAGGAACCAAATCCCAGTGACGAAGAAAAAGAAAAGAAAGCAGGGATAGCAAGAATAGACAGTTATGCAAATCTACTATCCACTGTATATTCTAGGGGTAACAAGAGTGGAAAGGTTACTAGAGCAGAGGTACACACATAGAGAGTCCACTCTGAGTCAGATTTCTTTCCCAAAATAATTCACAAATTCAGAAAGGCAAAGAAGAAGGAAGAAGTTTATGACAAGATAAAAAAAAAAAGAAAAAAGAGACAAGTGAGAGAAAAGGGAAAAGATAAGAAAAAGAGCTGTAATTAAAGAGCAGTGAAAGGAAAGGTTTTACATTATTTTATTTTTAATTTAATTTAATTTAATTTTTTAATTAGCTAGTAGGAGGGGCAGAGTCTGTAGAGGAGGTAGGAATAAGGAAAAAAGGTCCTCCCACAATAGATAAGATGCCCACTACCCTAGCAATGAAAGATACCCTAAGAGTTAATTCTGACCAACCTAAAGGGGGGGAAGATATATGCCTTTATATAATATTAATAATAAAATAGAGCAGGGTAAAAAAAAAAAAAACTGTCCCAGATTACCTCAAACCTCGTGGTCAGAGGCAGCTGATTTTCAAGAATGATAAAAAAAAAAAAAAAAAAAAACCTCAGGACTAGACAAGGATAGCTGAAATAGACAGTTATGCAAATCTACTATCCACTGTATATTCTAGGGGTGGCTAAAGGAGGAAGGGAAGTTGAGCAGAGACACTCACAGTGAGAGTTCACACTGAGTCAGAATTCTTCCCCAAAATAATTCCCAAATGTGTATCAGTGAATTCAAAAAAGCACACTGTTTGGTGGTGTGGGGGCTGGGGCCTGTGGCTTTGGAAGCTCTAGGATTAAGAAAGGATGACAAGAATGAGAAAAAGAATAAAAAAAGAAAGAGAGAGAGAAAAAAGAAAAAGATAAGAAAAAGAACAGTCATAAAAGAGCGGTGAAAGGAGTTTTTATTTATTTATTTATTTTTAATTATTTAATTATCTATGCGGTGTGAGGTGGGGGGGTTGGCTACTTCGAAAGAAAAAAGGCCAGAGGTTTCAGAAGGGAATAGACTTAAAAAGAATGATACTCCCTCATGGGACAGGAATTTGGTAAAGACAGAAGCTCAGCAGGAGAGCGAGCTAGGAGCTGGTCCCCAGGGACTGGTTATGGGGGGGGAGGGGGAGGAGGTGTGCTAATAATTAAAAGGAAACAAAATTTCCCTTTTTTTCTACTCTATTTATTAACCCACATTAAGTTATAGTCACCTCCTTGGTGTCACCACTAGGACCCCTTATTGACTGGCCTACTGATGGCAGAAAATCCTACCGTTTCCAGAAGATGTGGTCAGAGCTCAAGCCACTAGCAGCTTCTCAGTACGCCATCTTCTGGGAACCTCCAGCTTAGTTTTATTCTTCTGCATGTTTCATCCCAGTTTTCCCAGCACCATTTATTGAAGAGAGCCTCCTTCCTCCATTTAATACTTTGGGGCCCCTTATCAAAGATTAGATGTCCATATGTGTTGGGGTTTAGTTCTGGGCTTTCAATTCTGTTCCACTGGTCTGTGTGCCAATCTTTGTTCCAGTACCAGGTTGTTTTGATTGTTGTATGCTTTACATTGGGTTGTTCTAGCTCTCCCCCTGCCAAGAAAATTGGTTCAGTCCTGCTAGTTTCCCAGGCCCGCTTGTCCCCGCCCCAAGGAACCCCGAGAGACTTTCAGAGTTCCAGAGTTGGAGAGTTCGAGAGTTCTTGGCGCCGCCACGGGGGAAAGAGGCAGCAGAGTTCTGTTTGATTAGTTTGGTTTAGTTTATGAATCGTTGTTCCTGAATAAAGAAATACAGCTTCCCTGCCCAGCCGTATGTCTCTGGTTGTCTCTGTTACCTGCCCGTGAAGCTAGCCCGGCCAGCTGGAGAAAATCCTACCATTTCCAGAAGATGTGGTCAGAGCTCAAGCCACTAGCAGCTTCTCAGTCCACCATCTTCTGGGAACCTCTGGCTCAGTTTTATTCTTCTGCATTTTTCATCCCAGTTTTCCCAGCACCATTTATTGAAGAGAGCCTCCTTCCTCCATTTAATACTTTGGGGCCCCTTATCAAAGATTAGATGTCCATATGTGTTGGGGTTTAGTTCTGGGCTTTCAATTCTGTTCCACTGGTCTGTGTGCCAATCTTTGTTCCAGTACCAGGTTGTTTTGATGATGATGGTCTTATAATATAGTTTGAGATCTGGGAGTGTGATGTCTCCATGTCTGTTTCTTTGCCTCAATATTGTTTTGGCAATTCTAGGTGTTTTCTTATTCCAGATAAATGATTGTAGTTTTTGTATTATTCTTTTAAAGAAGCTTGATGGAACTTTGATGGTTATTGCATTGAATATGTATATGGCCATGGGGAGAATATTCATTTTGATATTTATTCTTCCAATCCATGAGCATTGGATGTCGTTCCATTTCTTGGTGTTATTTTCTATTTCTTTGAATAGTGATTCATAGTTTTTAGTATACAAGTCTTTTTTTTTTTTTTTTTTTTTTTTGGTCAGGTTTATTCCTAGGTATTTTTTTGATTTTGTTGCAACAGTGAATGAGAATGATTTCTGGATGTCTTCTTCTTCAGATTAGTGTTTGCATAAAGAAATGCCACTGATTTTTGTGCATTGATTTTGTAGCCTGATTCTTTGTTATATTGCCTAAGGACTTCCATTAGTTTTCTGCTGGATTCTTTTGGTTTTTCTATATATACTGTCATATCATCTACATATATTGAGAGTTTGACTTCTTCCCTTCCAATCTGTATTCCTTTTATTTATTTCCCTTTTCTGATTGCTATGGCAAGAACTTCCAATACTATGTTGAAGAGTCATGGTGATAATGAATAGCCCTGTCTAGTCCCTGATTTGAGGGGTAATGCATTTTGCTTCTATCCGTTGTATATGATATTTACTAAAGATTTGCTATATATGGACTACACTATATTGCGGAATTTCCTATCTAGTCCCATGTTTTGTAGCGCTTTGAGCATGCATGAGTGTTGGATTTTGTCAAAGGCTTTCTCTGCATTTATTGAGATAATCATGTGGTTTTTGGTTTTGCTTTTATTGATCTGGTGAATGACACTGATTGACTTATGTACTTTGAACCAGACTTGCATTCCCGCCTGGTCATGATGAACAATCTTTTTGATATACTGCTGTATCCCTTTGGACATGATATTTCCCAGGCAGGGATGAGGCTCTGATTGATCAGGCATTTTGTCACTCAAATAGACCTCAAGCCACTAAAAAAAAAAACAGAGAAGAAAAATAAAAATAAAAAAGCTTGAAGTGACACCCCAGGTGAGCCAGGAATCTTGATAGAGAAATTAGCTCAGCAGGAATCCTGCTAGGAGTGCCTGTCCAGCCCCTGGGTGCTTATTCTGGGGTGGTGATGAGGAGTGACATTCAGAAATAATAAAAATATTTTCACATTCTTTGGTTATAACAGGATGTCTTCCCCTTCCAGCGATTAAAGAATCACCCTTTTTTAATGAATTTGGGGCTGATTGTAAGCATGGTCACACCTATGTGCTCCAGTGAAGTATTTCTTGATATAGATTTATATCTGGACTTCACTGTGTGTATTTTAATGGTGGAGAATGGTCCCTTGGCCACACATCAGTGCAGATATCATCTCATTCTATTAAGTTTATGGGTTAACTGAGATCAAGGAGGTGAGTATAACTTAATTTGGGTTAAAAAATAGAGTAAAAAGAAAGGGAAATTTTTTTCTATTTAAGTTATTATTCCCAATGTGCACCCCCACCCCCTCCCCCCCCCCCCATAACCAGTCCCTGGGGACCAGATCCTAGCAGGCTCCCCTGCTGAGCTTCTTTCTTTACCAAGATTCCTGTCACACCAGGGGTTGTCATTCATTCTAAGTCTATTCCCTTCTGAAACCTATGACCTTTTTTTTTTTCTAAGTAGCCAACCAGCTGCTTCTGCTCAGGGGGCCCCAGGCAACCTGGAACCATCCAAGCTGAAGACAGGACAGGTTATTCACTCTGTTCTGTTTTATTATTAATACAAGATAAATGTGTATCCCTTTCCCCCTCTCCTTCAGGTTGACCAGAATTAACTCTTAGTGTATAGTCCATTGCTAGGGGACTTGGTGTCTTATTCACTGCTAAAAAAACTTGTCTCACTTTTCCTACCGCCCCTACCATTATCTCCCTCCACCGCGCATAGCTAATTAAATAATAAAAAATAAATGAATAAAAAACTCTTTCCTTTCACTGCTCTTTTATTACTGTTCTTTTTATTATATTTTTTTTTCTCTCTCTCTTTCTTTTTTTCTTCTTTTTCTCACTCTTGTCATCCTTTCTTCCTAATCCTTCAGCTTTCTGAATTCACTGATACACGTTTGGGAAATATTTTGGGGAAGAAAGCTGACACAGAGTGGACTCTCTCTGCATGTGTCTCTGCTCAATTTCCATTTCTCCTTTAGCTACCTCTAGAATATACAGTGAATGGTAGATTTGCATAACTGTCTATTCCTGCTATCCTTGTCTAGTCCTGAGGGTTGTTTTTTTTTTTCTCTTTCTCTCTTAACAATCAGCTGCCTCTGCTCCTGAGGCTTGAGGTAATCTGGGACAGGGTTTTTACCCTGCTCTATTTTATTATTAATATTATATAAAGGCATATATCTTTCCCCCCCCTCATTTAGGTTGACCAGAATTAAGTCTTAGGGTATCTTACATTGCTAGGGTAGTGGGCATCTTATCTATTGTGAGAGGAACTTGTCTCCTTACTCCTACCTAATCTACATACTCTCCCCTTCTTCATCCTCCTAGCTAATTAAAAATAAATAAATAAATAATAAAATAAAAAATAAAGTAATGAATTAAAAAAACTTTCCTTCAACTGTGTTTTATTACAGCTTTTTTATTACCTTTTCTCTTTCTCTCTCTTGTTTCTCTTTTTTCTTTCTTGTCTTTTTTATTTTTTATCTTGTCATACACTTCTTCCTTCCTTCTTTATCTTTCTGAATTTGTGAATTATTTTGGGGAAGAAATCTGACTCAGAGTGGACTCTCTATGTGTGTATCTCTGCTTTCCTTCCCTTTCTCCTCTTGCTACCCCTAGAATATACAGTGGATAGTAGATTTACATAACTGTCTATTCTTGCTATCCCTTCTTTCCTTTCTCTTTATTCTTCACTTGGACTTCGTGGCTATTCTCTCACAGACTGAAGACACGGTTTGGCTAACTGGTAGTGATTAAACTACTTCAATAATTGCTTCAGTGGCTATTGTATTTCTGAGGTTGGTAACATATATGCACCCAATGAGAGACCAAGCACTTACTGAAAGGGATCAAGCACTTACTTGATCAAGGGATCAAGCACTTACTGAAAGAAATTCAAAAATACATCAATAGTAATACAATAATAGCGGGAGACTTTAATACCCCACTCTCACACTTAGATCAACAAAGCAGAAAACCAACAAAGATACAAGAGAATTGAATGAAGAGATTGACAGACTAGACGTCTTGGACATTTTCAGAGTCCTTCACCCCAAAAAACTGGCATACACCTTCTTTTCAAATCCACATAACACATACTCAAGGATAGACCACATGTTAGGCCACAAATACAGCATCAATAAATTCAGGAGCATTGAAATCAGTCCAGGTATCTTCTCAGACAACAGTGGAGTAAAACTAACATTTAACAACAAACAGACAATTATTAAAAGTCACAGAATTTGGAAACTAAACAACATACTCCTGAAGAACCACTGGGACAGAGAGTTACTCAAGCAGGAAATTCAAATGGTCCTGGAAACAAATGAAAATGAAGACACAACCTATCAAAATATTTGGGACACAGCTAAAGCAGTACTGAGAGGGAAACTTATAGGCATACAATAACATATTAAACAACAAGAAAAAGCTCAAATGAACAACCTCACTGCACACCTCAAGGACTTAGAGGAAGAGGAACATAGGAACCCTAAAGCAACCAGAGGAAAATAAATCACTAAAATTAGAGCAGAAATAAACAACATCAAAAATAAAAGAACCATACAAAAGATCAATGAAGCCCAATGTTGGCTCTTTGAAAGATTAAACAAAATTGACAAAACCCTAGCCAGACTCACCAAACAAAAAAGAGAGAAGACTCAAATTAATGGAATTGTAAACGATGGCGAGATATCACAACTGACACCACAGAAATCCAGAGAATCATGGAAAACTTCTATGAAGAACTATACGCCACTAAGTTAGAGATTCTGGAAGAAATGGAAAAATTCCTAGAAACATATGCCCTTGAAAACTGAACCAAGAAGAATTGCGAAACCTAAATGCACCAATCACAGACAAAGAAATTGAAACCGTTATTAAGAATCTCCCCAACAACAAAAGTCCAGTAACAGATGGCTTCACAAATGAGTTCTACAAAACGTTCAGGAAACAGTTAGGACCCATACTTCTTAAGCTTTTCTATAAGATTGAAGAAACAGGAATACTCCCTTCCACCTTCTATGAAGCCAACATCACCCTGATACCAAAAGCTCATAGGGACACAACAAAAAAGGAAAACTACAGATCAATATCTCTGATGAACATAGATGTCAAAATATTAAACAAGATCTTGACCAACAGGATACAACAGCACATCAAAAAGTTTGTTCATCACGACCAAGTGGGATTCATCCCAGGAATGCAAGGCTGGTTCAACATCCGTAAGTCAATCAATGCCATTCACCACATCAATAAAAGCAAAGCCAAAACCCACATGATTATCTCAATAGATACAGAGAAAGCCTTTGACAAAATCCAACACCCATTCATGCTCAAAACTCTACTAAAAATGGGAATAGATGGGAAATTCCTCAAGATAGTGGAATCTGTATATAGAAAACCTACAGCCAACATCATACTCAATAGACAGAAACTGAAAGCATTCTCCCTCAGATCAGGGACTAGACAGGGCTGTCCACTGTTACCTTTACTCTTCAACATAGTATTGGAAGTTCTTGCCATAGCATTCAGGCAAGAGAAAGAAATCAAAGGAATACAGATTGGAAGGGAAGAAGTCAACCTCTCACTATTTGCAGATGATATGACAGTATACATAGAAAAACCTAACTAATCCAGCAGAAAACTACTGGAAGTTATTAGACAATATAGCAAGGAATCAGGCTACAAAATCAATGTAAAAAAATCATTGGCATTTCTTTATGCAAACACTAAGTCAGAAGAAGAAGACATCCAGAAATCACTCCCATTTACTGTCTCAGCAAAATCAATCAAATACCTAGGAATAAAGTTGACCAAAGAAGTGAAAGACTTGTATACTGAAAACTATGAGTAGCTACTCAAGGAAATAGAAACTGATACCAAGAAATGGAAAGATATCCCATGCTCATGGATTGGAAGAATAAATATCATCAAAATGAATATTCTCCCCAGAGCCATATTCAAATTTAATGCAATACCCATCAAAGTTCCACCAAGCTTCTTTTAGAGAATAGAACAAACACTACAATCATTTATCTGGAACCTGAAACACCTAGAATTGCCAAAACCATCTTGAGGAAAAGAAACAGAAATGGAGGCTTCAACTCCCAGACCTTAAACTATATTATGAAGTCATCGTCATCAAAACAGCATGGTACTGGAACAAAAATAGGCACACAGACCAGTGGACCAGAATTGAAAGCCCAGTAATAAATCCCCACACCTATGGGCATCTAATCTTTGATAAAGGGGCCCAAAGGATTAAATTGAAGAAGGAGGCTCTCTTCAATAAATGGTGCTGGGAAAACTGGGTTGTAACATGCAGAAGAATGAAATTGAACCACTTTATCTCACCAGAAACAAAAATCAACTCCAAATAGATCAAAGACCTGGATGTTAGACCAGAAACAATCAAGTACCTAATGAAATAATTTCTACTTAGACCTAAATACCCTCCTCACCTACTTCCTATTACACTAAGGGAGATGGAAATTGCACCCCTGTATGAACAACCTTATTGTAAACACTTAACCCTCAATAAAATGATAAATGGGAAAATAAATAGCATTTAAAATCCATGTACTATAATAGATGGAGCCATGCAACTTCATTACCCCATTTGAGAGTTTATAGCAAACTACAGTGGTAGAGGAAGTTTTAGGCTGAGTATAAAGTAGGACAATTATTTTTCTAAACCTTGATTAACTCCTTGGGCATGGATACAAGATATTGCCTCACACTACCCAATCAGAGTTTAAAGACTTCAAAAAAAAATACGTAAAATGGTCACCAGCAGTAAAGTAGTGATGAAGGCACATTGCCAAAATGATAACCCTGTTAAGAAAAAAAATAGATTAATTTATTAATTAAATTAAAAGATATAACAAATGGGGAACTATGTTTGTTTGTAGAATAAACATATTGGAAGGACACTAAAGTAACTAAAAGAGAAATGTCATGGTAGTGATAGGGTTAAGAAGGAGAGTAACCTGTAGTGCAGAGGGTTAAGCTCATGTGGCCAAAGCACCAAGGACAAGCATAAGGATACCAGTTCAAGCCCCTGGCACCCCACCTGTAGGGGAGTTGCTTCATAGGTGGTGAAGCAGGTGTACAGTTGTCTATCTTCCTCTCCTCCTCTCTGTCTTCCCCTCCTCTCTCCAGTTTTCTCTGTCCTATCTAACAATGATGACATCAATAACAACAACTACTACAACAATAAAAAAACAAGGGCAATAAAAGGGAAAATAAAATAAAATATATTTTTTCTAAAAGGAGAGTAACAAAGACAAACTAATAATGCCCTTTTAGCTTTTAGTTGCTTTCTTAGCACCTATTTTAAAAATTTGCTTCACTTTTTGTTTATTTTTATTTGATAGGACAACTGAGAAAAGAGGAGAGAAACACAGACAGATATCTGCAGCCCTGCTTCACTCTTTGTGAAGCATCCCACACCTTTATTTGCTAGTGAAAAATATAAATAAAATAGTGCTTTATTTTCATCTACTTTACTTTGTTAACTTAAACTAGGTATAATAATCTCTGTGTTCAGTGGTTTTTTAGACGAACGTCTAGTATTTTCTCACATTTATAAATTAATTTTGTAGGATAAAAGGGTAAGGATACACATGATAATTGATACTTTAATGATTTCATTTTATATTTGCGTTAAAGTGATATTTATAAATATCCTGATCATAGAATCAGGATATTTATAAATAGTCTTGAGATTGGGTCAAATTACATGTCTTTCACTAAAAATTACGGAAATGTCATGTCACTTCTGGACAAAGGCAATATTTATTCTTGCTAAAATTGTTTTGAAATTTTATAACAAAAAGGACTTCCATTATCATGTTTCTTAAATGTCTTAGAGAACAAGTTATTATGCTAACCCTTATTCTATGCACAACACAATAAACAAAAAAGACAGAGATCAAAGATCATTTATTTGCCATAGGTCCTTAGCTCTGAATGAAAAAAAAAAATGATCAAAGACTATAGGTTATACCGTTTAGCAGCTAAGTAGAAACCTTTGTCAACATTATTTGATGACACTAGCTATTTGCTTTTAACTTTAAGAAAATGAAAATTGCTACCTGAAATGATGTGCTAAATTGGAGATAACGGAATGATAAGTAGTCTTAAGGGCCTAAATTCCCTCTTTCATCATGTTTCTTATTGTTAACAAATTATAAAATACCCACATTAAAGATAGCATTAGCCAGTCAGTTCCTGGAAAAATTGTCCTTTAAATATCTTCTAAAGTAAACGGAACTTTGAGATTTTTTAGTCTAGTTTTCCAGTTTAGACTCTAAATCATTTTGTACTGTCTGAATAATGTGTTGGTATCTTGACTGAGCTCACATCTCTTTACAACTTTCTAAACATTAAGAACAAAAGTTTTGCTGAAATAGATACTATTTCATGAGTTCCTCATCATTTTTATCTTAGTTAAAATAATTAAAAAATTACCAAAGTCTGTACCCATATTATAATGCTATAACTTGTGCAGTTTTCTTTTACAATACTTTATGGGTTAAATTATGAATCAGAGACAGATGATCAATGAGAGTATTAGAACAGAGTAAAACCAACACAGGTATGCTAAGGTTAATAATTAGCTAAATCTTTTATTTATTTATTTATAAAAAAGAAATATTGACAAAACCATAGGATAAGAGGGGTACAACTCCACACAATTCCCACAATCCCATCCCCTCCCCTGATAGCTTTCCTATTTATCCCTTTGGGAGTATGGACCCAATGTCATTCTGCTCAATCTTAACAGCAGAATTCACTGACCAATTTAGTGTTTGAAGGCTTACAGGTGAAAGTAAGTTCAAATGTGAAAATGTGAAAAGGTTTACAAGTAAAAACAAGCTCTATGAAAGCTTGGATCTAATAAAAGCACCCAAATGTGCTGCTCATTTTGTTCTCAGTTTCATACAGTTCAATTGCATTGTCAAAATTAAAATGAGGTTTTAACAGTAGTCAAATTTTCTCCTTTCATGGCAGTGCTCAATAGCTGTCTTTTAATTGTATAAGTTATTGCTAAATAAGAGTAGATAAAGTGAATTGTGAAATTCAAAGAATTACATGTTCTTGAAGTTTAAAAAATGCATTTAGCTATTTATATATATATAGATGCTTGAGAGATGAACTACAGATTCTATTGAGAAACATAGAAGCCAACTTTGAGCTAACAAAGAAAGACTTATTATCTAATTTATCAAGATTTATGGTTGTTCCTGTGTGTGTATATGTGTGTGCCTGTGTGCACGTGTGTGTGTGTGTTTTGTTGGCAGTCCACAAAACTTTTTCTCAAAGTCTTTTTTTTAAATATTGAAAAAAGTAAGCTTCACTAAATATGTGATGCAGACATGGAATGTACAGTAACTACAAGCTGTTCTGTTAAATTACTATGGTTATGTTAAATATATATGCACAAATCTAGTCTTATATTCAACTAGTCATTTTTAAGTTCTGAAAAATATTTTACTACTAGAAACCAAAATTAGAATTTGAAATCCTCTTTGAGAAAAGCTTATGCTCCAAATTTGCAATTATTTGAATGTAAGTTATCATTTAACATTATGTTATTCCTGATATCACTATATAAAAAACATATTTATCTGCTTATTTGAGTTTATGTACCTTTCTCTTTAATATAATGTATATTTGTGCTTGCTATTTATTCATTTATGAAAGAGAGAGAGACATCATCAGAGCACTGATTAGCTCTACATATAGCTATGCAAGTTGAACCTGAAGCCACTGGTATATCAGTCCTGTGCTCTAATGCTGAGCTTTAGTCCCCAGCCTTAATATTTGGTTTTAACATCTACTATCTTATCTTATCTTTTTTTTTATTTTTTTATTTAAGAAAGGATTAACGAACAAAACCATAAGGTAGGAGGGGTACAACTCTACACAATTCCCACCACCCAATCTCCTTAACCCACCCCTCCCATGATAGCTTTCCCATTCTATAGCCCTTTGGAAGCATGGACCCAGGGTCATTGAGGGTTGCAGAAGGTAGAAGGTCTGGCTTCTGTAATTGATTCCCCGCTGAACATGGGTGTTGACTGGTCGGTCCATACTCCCAGTCTGCCTCTCTCTTTCCCTAGTAAGGTATGTCTCTGGGGAAGCTGAGCTCCAGGACATATTGGTGGGGTCTTCAATCCAGGGAAGCCTGGCCAGCATCCCGGTGGCATCTGGAACCTGGTGATTGAAAAGAGAGTTAACATACGAAGCCAAACAAATTGTTGAGCAATCATGGATCCCAAGCTTGGAATAGTGGAGAGGAAGTGTTAGGGAGGTACTCACTGCAAACTCTAGTATACTTCTACTTTCAGGTATATATTTTGCAGTAGTTTATGGATAGGTGTGAACATAAGCTCTCTCTCACAGAAACTGGTGTATATCTAGGTTATGGTACTTTGTTAGAAGGTGAACCACCTGAGATGAAATTAGAGTGTACTATAAAAGGAAAGGTCTCACCCGAGTAATGAAGCTGAAGGGTTGTCATTCCACACGTACAATCTATGGACACAGTCTGAGGTGAAGCATGTTGAGGTGGCAATCGTTGCGTCGGTTAGGTTGTGATCGGTGGATGCAATATTATTTGGTATAGATTGGGAGAGGCATACGGGAAAGTGGGCCCTATCCAAGGGTTCCAGGACTGGGGGAAGTAGGGGCTCTATAGTGGAGATGTGAGGTTCCTGCTGTCTTAGGGTTCAAAAAGACAATTGATAGTTAATGTTAACATCACATTATTTGGTAATTGGGTTAACTTTGAAAAGTCCTTTTGTTAGGGTTTGCTGTACAGTATCCAGTATCTTGTATATAGCTGTGCTATTGGATGCTTCTAATCTACTTAGTATAGGCTTTAGAGAGTCTGCATAACGAATACACAGCCTATATATTAAGAAGATTCAGTTTGTGTTTTGAGAAACTTTGAGACATACATCTGATTTTCCCCCTCTCATATTAATTTACTACTGATTTATATGTCTACATTTTGCTAGGAGTGTACATAAACACCATTCCCACCACCAAAAGACTGTGACCCATCCCTCCCACCCACTCCCACCCCTCACTGGCCCAGGAAGCTACATGTCTACCCCTCATCACAGGGTTTTTACTTTGGTGCCCTACTTACAATTTGATCAGGTCCTGCATTTAGTTTCCCTTTCAGATCTTCTTACTCAACTTCTGTTGATGAATGGGATCATCCCATACTCACCTTTACCTTTCTGACTTAGTTCACTTAACATAATTCCTTCTTTCTCTGTCCAAGATGGGTCAGAGAAGGTGGGTTCATTGTTCTTGATAGCTGCATAGTATTCCATTGTGTATATATACCACAGCATTCTCAGCCACTCATCTGTTGTTGGGCATCTGGGTTGCTGCCAGGTTTCAGCTATTATGAATAGTGCTGCTATGAACATAGGAGTACACACCTCTTTTTGGTTGGGTGTTATGGAGTCCTTGGGGTATAACCCCAAGAGAGGAATTACTGGATCATATGGAAGGTCCATAGCTAGCCTTCTGAGAGTTTTCCAGACTGCTTTCCACAGAGGCTGTACCAATTTACATTCCCACCAGCAATGTAAAAGGCTTCCTTTGTCCCCACATCCTCTCCAGCATTTGTTGCTGCTGTCCTTTTTGTTGTATGCCATTCTTACAGGAGTTAGGTGGTATCTTAGTGTTGTCGTAATTTGCATTTCTCTGACAATCAGTGACCTAGAGCAGTTTTTCATATGTTTGTTAGCCTTTTGGATCTCCTCTGAGGTGAATGTTTTGTTCATATCCTCTGCCCATTTTTGGATGGGGT
The DNA here is from genome assembly GCF_950295315.1 of Erinaceus europaeus. NCBI lineage: Eukaryota > Metazoa > Chordata > Mammalia > Eulipotyphla > Erinaceidae > Erinaceus > Erinaceus europaeus. The sequence goes on from NC_080169.1 coordinate 40,744,156, forward strand.
CATTTGCTTTTTTGGTGCTAAGTTTGCTGAGCTCTTTATATATTTTGGTGATTAGTTTCTTGTCTGACCTGGCATGTGAAGGTCTTATCCCATTCTGTGAGGGGTCTCGCTGTTTGTTTCATAGTTTCTTTGGATGTGCAGAAGCTTTTCAATTTGATGTAGTCCCATTGGTTTGTTTCTGCTTTAGTCTTCCTTGCAATTGGGTTTGATTCATCAAATATATGCTTGAGGTGTATGTGGAAAAGTTTTTTACCAATGTTTTCCTCTAAATATTTGATTGTTTCTGGTCTGACATCTAGGTCTTTGATCCATTTGGAGTTGATTTTTGTTTCTGGTGAGATAAAGTGGTTCAATTTCATTCTTCTGCTTCATCCCAGTTATCCCAGCACCATTTATTGAAGAGAGCCTCCTTTTTCCATTTAATCCTTTGGGCCCCCTTATCAAAGATTAGATGCTCATAGGGGTTGGGATTTATCTCTGGGCTTTCAATTCTGTTCCACTGGTCTGTGTGCCTATTTTTGTTCCAGTACCATGCTGTTTTGTTGATGATGGATTTTTAATATAGTTTAAGGTCTGGGAATGTGATGCCTCCATTTCTGTTTCTTTGCCTCAAGATGGTTTTGGCAATTCTAGGTGTTTTCAGGTTCCAGATAAATGATTGTAGTGTTTGTTCTATTCTCTTAAAGAAGCTTGGTGGAACTTTTATGGGTATTGCATTAAATTTGTATATGGCTCTGGCGAGAATATTCATATTGATGATATTTATTCTTCCAATCCATGAGCATGGGATATCTTTCCATTTCTTGGTATCAGTTTCTATTTCCTTGAGTAGCGACTCATAATTTTCAGCATACAAGTCTTTCACTTCTTTGGTCAACTTTATTCCTAGGTATTTGATTGAATTTGCTGAGACAGTAAATGGGAGTGATTTCTGGATGTCTTCTTCTTCAGATTTAGTGTTTGCATAAAGAAATGCCACTGATTTTTGTACATTGATTTTGTAGCCTGACACCTTGCTATATTGCCTAATAACTTCCAGTAATTTTCTGCTGGATTCTTTAGGTCTTTCTATGTATACTATTATATCATCTGCAAATAGTGAGAGCTTGACTTCTTCCCTTCCAATCTGTATCCCTTTGATTTCTTTCTCTTGCCTGATTGCTATGGCAAGAACTTCCAATACTATGTTGAAGAGTAATGGTGACAGTGGACAGCCCTGTCTAGTCCCCGATCTGAGGGGGAATGCTTTCAGCTTCTGTCCATTGAGTATGATGTTGGCTGTAGGTTTGCTATATATAGACTCCACTATCTTGAGGAATTTCCCATCTATTGCCATTTTTAGTAGAGTTTTGAGCATGAATGGGTGTTGGGTTTTGTCAAAGGCTTTCTCTGCATCTATTGAGATAATCATGTAGTTTTTGGCTTTGCTTTTATTGATGTGGTGAATGACATTGATTGACTTACGGATGTTGAACCAGCCTTGCATTCCTGGGATGAATCCCCATTGATCATGATGAACAATCTTTTTGATATGTTGCTGTATCCGGTTGGCCAAGATCTTGTTTAATATTTTGGCATCTATGTTCATCAGAGATATTGGTCTGTAGTTTTCCTTTTTTGTTCTGTCCCTATCAGCTTTTGGTATCAGGGTGATGTTGGCTTCATAAAAGGTGGAAGGGAGTATTCCTGTTTCTTCAATCTTATGGAATAGATTAAGAAGTATGGGTATTAACTATTTCTTGAAAGTTTTGTATTATTCATTTGTGAAGCCATCTGGTCCAAGACTTTTGTTGTTGGGGAGATTCTTAATAACGGTTTCAATTTCTTTGACTGTGATTGGTGCATTTAGATTTTGTAGTTCTTCTTGGTTCAGTTTTGGAAGGGCACATGTTTCTAGGAATTGTTCCATTTCTTCCAGAGTCTCTAGCTTGGTGGCATATAGTTCTTTATAGAAGTTTCGCAGGATTCTCTGGATTTCTGTGGTGTCAGTTGTGATATCTCCTCCATTGTTTACAATTCTATTAATTTGGGTCTTCTCTCTTTTTTGTTTGGTGAGTCTGGCTAGGGGTTTGTCAATTTTGTTTAATTTTTCAAAGAACCAAAATTTGGCTTCATTCATCTTTTGTATGGTTCTTTTTTTTTATGTTGTTTATTTCTGCTTGAACTTTACTGATTTCTGTCCTTCTGGTTGCTTTAGTGTTCCTTTGTTCCTCTTCCTCTAAGTCATTGAGGTGTGCAGTAAGGTCGTTCATTTGAGCTTCTTCTTGGTGTTTAATATGTGATTGTATGGCTATAAGTTTCCCTCTCAGTACTGCTTTAGCTGTGTCCCAAATATTTTGATAGCTTGTGTCTTCATTTTCATTAGTTTCCAGGAACATTTGAATTTCCTGCTTGAGTGCGTGTCTGACCCTGTGGTTCTTAAGGAGCATGTTGTTTAGTTTCCAAGTTCTGTGACTTTTAATAATTTTCTGTTTGTTGTTAAATGGTAGTTTTACTCCACTGTTGTCTGAGAAGATACCTGGACTGATTTCAATGCTCCTGAATTTATTGATGCTGTCTTTGTGGCCTAACATGTGGTCTATTCTTGAGTATGTGTTATGTGGATTTGAAAAGAGGTATATTCCAGTTTTTTGGTGTGAAGGAGTCTGAAAAGGTCCAAGAGGTCTAGTCTGTCAATCTCTTCATTCAATTCTCTTTTATCTTCATTGGTTCTCTGCTTTGTTGATCTGTCTAAGTGTGAGAGTGGGGTATTGAAGTCTCCCACTATTATTGTATTACTATTGATGTATTTTTGAAATTATTTCAGTAGATGCTTAATGTTTTTTGATGTTCCCTCATTGCGTGCATAGATGTTAATAATTGTTAAGTCTTCTTGGCTGATTGATCTTCTAATCATTATGTAATGTCCTTGCCTATCTTTTATTACTTTATTTAATTTAAAATCTATCGTGTCTGAGATGAAAATGGCTGTTCCTGCACTTTTTTGTAGTCCGTTAGCCTGTATGATAGTTTTCCATCCTTTCACTTTAAGTCTGTGTTTATCTTGTTGTGACAGATGGGATTCTTGCAATCAGCATATGGTTGGGTTATATTTTCTGATCCATCCCCCCACCCTGTGCCTTTTGAGGGGTGAGTTTAAGCCATTGACATTTATTGATATTATGGATTTAATGTGTTGTAGTGCCATTGTTCTAAAAAAAATTGTTTGCTCTGATATATTGTAAGTATTATAGTGATGTTCTTGTTTATAAGAGGTATTTTAGTACCTCTTTCGGGGCTGGCTTGGTGATGGTTGCCTCCTTTAACTGTTGTTTATCTAAGAAGGTTTTGATCCCTCCATCTAGTTTGAATGAAAGTCTAGCAAGATATATTAACCTTGGTTGAAACCCTTTTTCATTCAGGGCTCGATAGATATCTTGCCACTCCCTTCTGGCTTTTAGAGTTCGAGTGGAGAAGTCTGCAGATAATCTTATGGGTTTTCCCTTGTATGTGACTTTTGTTTCTCTCTTGCAGCCTTTAGGATCCTTTCTTTATCCTTACTTCTTCTCATTGTGACTATGATGTGTCTTGGTGTCTTCAGGTCTGGGTTGATTCTGTTTGGTACTCTCTGGGCCTCTTGAATCTTGATATCCTTTCTGTTATTCAGGTCTGGGAAGTTTTCTTCTATTATTTTCTCTAGAATGTTTGCTTCCCCTTCCTCTCTTTCTTCCTCTGGCAGGCCAATTATACGAATGTTACTTCTTTTGAGATCATCCCATATGTCTCTGTTGTTGTTTTCAGTGTCTCTATCTCTTTTTAAGCTCTTTCACCTCTTTCTTTGTTTTCTCTAACTCATCCGCTGTCTGAATAATTCTGTTTTCTGCTTCTGTTAGTCTGCTTTCCCTTGCCTCAGCTGCTTTCTTCATTACAGCTATTTCAGCTTTCAGTTCTCTGATTGCCTCAAGATAATCAGTATTTTCCTTGGGGGTCTCCACTTTTGTTTCCCTAATACTGCCATTCCTTTCCTCCAATGTTGTTTTCATTTCTGTGATTCATAAGTTTATTATTGCTTGCATACTTTTCTTTTCTATGGTTACTTCTGGCTGATTTGTAGTTTCTTCTGGGCTCTTGTCTTCATTCATTGGAGTAGCAGTTTTATTTGTTTTTGATCTACCCATTTTTTTTTGATTTATGTGTTTCTTTTTTTTTTTGCTCTGTTTTTCCTCAGTTGTTGTGTCTTGAGTACAAGTAACACTGTACTAAATACCTTTATGACAATTGCACTCACCAACCTCCATAATTACAGTAGCACCTGAAGTAATTATTGAAGTAGTTTAATCCTTACCAGTTAGCCAAACAATTTCTCCAATCCTTGAAAAAATAGTAACCAATTCCCAGTGAGCAAAGAGAAAAGAAAGAAAGGATAGCAAGAATAGACAGTTATGCAAATCTACTATCCACTGTATATTCTAGGGGTAACAAGAGGGTAAAGGGAACTAGAGCAGAGATACACACATAGAGAGTCCACTCTGAGTCAGATTTCTTCCCGAAAATAATTCACAAATTCAGAAAGGCAAAGAAGAAGGAAGAAGTGTATGGCAAAATTAAAAAAAAGAGAGAGAGAGAGAGACAAGAGAGATAAAAGGTAGAAGATAAGAAATAGAATTGTAATTAAAGAGCAGTGAAAGGAAATTCCCAAATGTGTATCAGTGAATTCAAAAAAGCACCCTGTTTGGTGGTGTGGGGGATCCTTCTAGGAGCTGGTCCCCAGGGACTGCTTGGGGTGGAGGGTGGGGTGGGAAGGAGGTATGCTTGAAAATTAAAAGGAAGAAAAAAAATTTTCCCCCTTTTTTCCCTACTCTAATTCTTAACCCAAATTAAGTTATAGTCACCTCCTTGGTGTTACCGCTATGGCCTCTATTGGCTGGCCTGCTAAAGGCAGAAAATCCTACCGTTTCCAGGAGATGTGTTTGGAGCTCAGCGGCTAGCAGCTTCTCAGTCCGCCATCTTCCGGGAAACCCCCCCCTCCAGACTTTTTTAAAGGATTTCTCGAAAATGAAAACTAGCTCCAAGTCCTTTGATTCAATGAAAGCTATACTCAAGAAGTCTTCGGATCCGCCCTCAGGGTCGCGGTGGTCCCCGGAGTCTCCCAAGAGAAAGCCCCTGAGCTACATTGCTCCCTCCCCGTCCTCTGCCAGCCACCCAGCAGCACTCTGCAACCGGCGGAGGAGCCGCCTTCCCGGGCAGAGGACAGTGCTGGCGCACCCGCGTTGCCCGCCACCGCCTGGGAAGTCTGGAGCAGCTGCCCGCTAGACCATGCCACCTTTACTCTAATTCTTAACCCAAATTAAGTTATAGTCACCTCCTTGGTGTCACCGCTAGGACCCCTTATTGGCTGGCCTGCTAAAGGCAGAAAATCCTACCATTTCCAGGAGATGTGGTCGGAGCTCAGCCGCTAGCGGCTTCTCAGTCCACCATCTTCCTGCAGTCCTGACATCTTATCTTTTTAAAATGTTTTGTCTAAATTTTTATTATTTTTATTTATTGGAGAGAAATAGCCAGAAATTGAGAGGGAAGGAAAATAAAAAAAAAAAAAGACCATCAGAAGTGAAGTCCATCTTACATGCAATAAACCCAACCCTCACAGCAAAAGGTATAAGTAATACAGCACCATCTTTTAATTTTCTTATATATTACCAACACTGTCTACATGAGACAATGATAGAACAGTCCATTGCTTCATTATTCCTGAATAATTCAAGCCCTCATCTTCTCACCCCACCATCATTTACCAATAATTCCAATCGTTAAATGGCTAGTAAGGTGACAGTGATGCAAAGGTAGAAAACTCTAACAAAGTCCTTGTCACAATCATAAGCATGTAATGAAAACTTTATAAAATAATAAACTCAAATTAGACCAATAAAACAGTTGGTATGTGATATGATACATGAACTGAAAGTAAGTTCTTGTAAGCATGAATATTGTTTTTTGAACAAGTCATGTAAATAATATAAAACCAATTAGAAACTTCATAAAGTTCCTTAAAAATACTTAGTATGGAGGGGGCTGGGTGAAAGCACAACAGGTTAAATGCACATGGCACAAGGAGTGCAAAGATTGGCATAAGGATCCGAGTTTGAGCCCCTAGCTCCCCACTTGCAGGGGTCACTTCACAAGAGGTGACTCAGTTCTGCAGGTATCTATCTTTCTCTCCTCCTTTCTGTCTTGCCCTCCTCTCTCAATTTCTCTCTGTCCTATCCAGCAACAACAGCTATAACAACCACAACAAGGACAACAACAAGGGCAACAAAATGATAAAAATGAACTCCAGGAGCAGTGAATTCATAGTGTTGGTACTGAGCCCCAGTGATAATCATGGAGGCAGAAAAAAAAAAAACTTAGTAGGGAATAAACATTTTCTTTTTAAAAAATACTTTTATTTATTTATTATTGGCTAGAGACAGATAGAAATTGATGTAGGAGACAGGGAAAAAGACAGAGACACCTTCAGTCCTGCTTCACCACTTGTGAGGCTTTCTTCTTGCAGGTAGGGGCCAGGGGCTTGAACGTGGGTCCTTGCACACTATAATTTGAGCACTCAACCAGAAGTGCCACCTTCTGGCCTGGGAATAAATATTTTCTAAAGCAAAGTATAAATAAAAAAGAAACAATATATGTCATAATAATTTAGTGTATAACAGTTGTTTACTTAGGTTATTATTATTATTATTACTATTTAATTATTATTAGTCACCATTGTCATCCCTGGGTTTTGGTGCTGGCACTACAAATCCACCTCTCCTAGTGACCTTTGTTTTTTTTAATTTGTATTAGATAGGACAGAAAAAAATTGAGAGAAGAGGGGAGAATCGAGAGGGGAACAGAAAGATAGATACCTGGATGTGGGCAGTGGGAGCTCGAGCAAGGGTCCTTGTACTTGGTCATACATATACTTAACAAGATTACCTACCACCTGCCCCCCTAATTGATTACTATCAAAACAGTGTTTATCACAGACATTTAAAAGAAAGAAATTTCTAGATAGACAATGTCTCCAATTAAAAGAAAAATATACATTTTCACATATTTATTTTCATAATGCATTTTAAAAGTTATGCTATCAAGTAAAAAAACAGTATTCTTTATTTTCTAAAATAAAAAAGAAGAAAGTTTCTATTTAGGGATTCTTTTGATTTATTATACTACAAGAAAGTACAAAATGTTTTAGTAGATGTTTTCAGGATTAGGCTTCTTGGCACATATTTTGCAGAGATATGCCAAATAGGTGTATTAAAATTTTGTTCCCACACAATAGACCCCTTTGTGGGCCCCCATAGGACCATGCCCTCCACGTGGATCTGTAATCGTAGAGAATGTTCCATCCTCCAAAAGAAGGCTGGATAACACACACTACTACCTCAGGAAGATGGGTCCTGAAATTGGGGCAGCTTGGAATGTTCCAACTCATCACCAAAGAATGTGAGCTCAGATCTACAGGGATGCATAGGTCATATAGGCTCCTAAACTGAATATGGGCCCCAGATCAGATCAAATTGATGGGGTTTACAGTCAACAATATTTGTACAACTGTCTCATATTTGGGAGCTACTCCCTTCCCTGATCCTGCTTTCTAGCCCTTTTTCCAGCCATGACATCATCTCCCCAGACAATAACTTGGATCCACCTGCATATCAGATGGCAGGCTCAGGAAAAACTAGTATAGTCATGGGCCCTTTAGATAGAACTAAAATAGGCTTACTAACTATCTTCAAAACAGAGACTCCAAATCTTCATCTGCAATATTTCAGCCTTAAAGTCAATGTTTATTATGTCACTACACTTTCTCAAGCATGTTTAAGAAAGGTATCCCCCCCTCCATATTCCTAGATATGGCATACATTCTCCAAATAAATATGACTGGAACTGATTAATTCTTCACCCTAAAAATTATGTGTGGGTTTATGAGAAGATGTCATTCTCTAGTGTTGAAGAAGCTGGCACTCTATAATGAGTGGTAGACAACAACATATCAGTAAAACAAGGCTCTGACATGACTTTGCAAGTCAACAGACATACGAAGTTTATCTATGACTGTAGTTTTTACACTGTTTATGTCAGAATAGTCCATTGCCTCAGTGCACTTTGAAATTAGACTGCCTGGTTAAACATTTAACCACTACCATTATGTAGATAGCTAGAGTTAACTACTTAATTTTTCCACACTTCACTTCTAGCACAGATATGGTAAACACTTTCTGCATTGTGGGGATTTTTCTCTTGAATAAGGTTTCAAATGATGCGTAGTTAGAGCTCAAATATTACCTTATCAGTTTATATTGAGCCCTTAAGTCTAGTGTAATCAATTATTTCTTGTTGTATGTTACTGGGAAGAAAGTTATGTTATAGTTGTTTTTGAAAATGTTGAATTATGGAAGTTCTTGGAATTCCAACAATACTTTCTATTGTCCCATTTCTTTTGGTTTCTGAATTCTATGAAAAAGGACTAAGTCTTCCTACTTTTTTAACTGCTGGATTTTAAGCATTGGTTTCTATATTTATGAGAAAGAGAAAATTAAAGGAAGGATCAAAGTACAGTCTGACCATGACACTGGTTAATACTGGGAACTGAACTTGTAGTTTCCAGGTCTCAGCCATACAAGTTGTGCTCTACCAAAAAAGACTACCTCCATAACTCAGTCCTACTATTTTGGTGTATAGATTTCTCATTAACATATTTATAAATTAATTTTGATTGTATTTCTCAGATTTAAGGGGAAAGGATACAAATAAAATAGAGCACAGGGGCAGAGCCAACATGGTGACTTGGAGACAATACCAGGTGCGAGCTCCGAAAATAAGCAGATTCCAACCTGGGATCTACAGAGAGATAGGATCTATGGGCCATCAGTGGTAAGGGAGAGCAAGGTGTGGTCAGAGTTACACCAAATAAGAGCACTTGGGCTGGCAAAAAGAGGTCATAGAGGACAAAGAAAAGGGATCTTTGGCTTGATTATATCTGAACTCACCCTCCCCTCCACCCCCAAAACCATCCCCCATGGGCTGGCCAGCTGCTCCTAGGAGACTTCCTGTGGAGAAATTTTCTTTACCAAGATTCCTAACTCAGCAGGGATGTCATTCCAAGTCTTTTTTTTTTAAGAGGCTGGAACTCTATTTGAATGACAGAATACCTGACCAATCAGGGCTTCAGCCCTACCTAGGAAAGAATAGCTGGAATATATATATGCTTTTTATAATTGGTTGTCTTTACTTCATTTAGGAAGGGGGCCAGGCTGCATGCAGCCAATCTGGAGCAGTCCAAGCTGCACACTATTATGGGTTTTTATTATATTTTATTTTATTATTACTATTATTATAAACACATGTACCTTTTATCTCCTCTTAAGGTTGACGACAGTTAACTGTTGTTGTTCTTTCCATTGATAGATGACTGGGTGTGATATCCACTGTTGGAGGAACTTGTTTCACTCCTCTCTCTCTCTCTCTTTCACTCTCACTCTCGCTCTCTCTCTCATTGTTAGCTAATTCAAATAAAATATCTTTCCTTTCACTGCTCTTTTTTTTCTTCTTCTTCTTTCTTTTGATTTCTGGATTCATTGACACTTGTTTGTGAATAATTTTGTGTAAGATACTTAACTCAGAGTGCATTGTGTGTGTGTGTGCATGTGTGTGTGTGTTTTCTCCTTTTCATTTTCCTCTTCCTATCTCTAGAATTTACAGTGGACAGTAGATTCACAAAATTATCTATTCTTGCTTTGTCTTTTTTCCTTTCTCTTTTATTTCCTTTTGGATATTTTTTTTTCCTTGGACTGGAAGTGTTGTTTGGCTAACTGGTATTGGTAGAACTGCATGAATCTTTGATTCAGTTGCTATTGCACTTTCTGAGGTTTATGACTTCATTTATGGAAAGACTTTAGTTTAGAGTGGTTTGTGCTCAAAACACAACAACCGAAAAACAACAGAAGAGAAAAATATAAACTGCCGGGATAGCCTGAGGGTACTTCTTCCCAAGCTAGTGCTCTCTGGCTTGGAGAGAACTCAACCAGAGCCGATCTAGGCTGCTGCGTGGGAGAGGGATCATGAACTCGTGCCGCACTAACTTCCGCAGGAGATACACTCTGGAACTCTCGGAGCCGGAAAGCAATTTCCAAGTGCCTGTTCGGTCGCCATATGTTGTTTTCGACAGGTTATGTTGTTTTCACCGGGCTGGCTTCACGGGCAGGTAACAGATGACCAGGGACTAATGGTTGAGCTGTAGGCAGTATCTCTTTATTCATGCAGGACGCAGCACAATCTAAGACGAGCTAAGTTAAACTCAAAGTACAGTAAAACTCACAATGCTGTCTTTATATATACTTGCGAAGTAGGGTGGAAACAGGATGTGACATAGAGAGGGTGGAGAGAAAAGTGACTGGTGAAAATCAGAGTGTGACAAAGAGGGGGCAGATTAGGCGAGAATCCTATCACTGAACCACAAATGCCCTAAACCAAATGAAATAGAAGGGGTCTCATGCATACCAACAATAAACCACATAAAAACAAAGTTAAATAAAGAGCAAATGAAACTACTATTACAGTGAATCAGGAAAGGATCCCAGAAGAAACACAAAATCAGTCAGAAGTAACCACAGACAAGAAACGTTTGCAAGCAATAGTAGACCTAATAATCACAGGAATTAAGACAACTATGGAGGAAAGGGCTAGCAGAATTAAGAAAACAACAGATGAGACCCTCAAAGAAAATATTAGCTACCTCAAGGTTGTTAGAGAACTGAAAGCTGAAACAAGCTAATACTATAACTGAACTGGGGAAGGAAGCTGAAGGAATGGAAAGCAGACTAGCAGAAACAGAATTAGCCAGACAGAGAATGACCAAAAAAAAAAAAAAGAAAGAGGTAAAAGAGCTCAAAAAGAGGTTGAGAGACACTGAAAACAAGAACAGAGACATATGGGATGATTTCAAAAGAAGTAACATTCATATAATTGGTGTGCCAGAGGAAGAAAGAGAATAAGGGGTAGTAAATATCTCACAGGAAATAGAATAAAACATACAGACCTAAACAACAGAAAGGAAATTAAGATTCAAAAGGCCCAGAAGAGTCCCAAAAAGAATCAACCCATACCTGAAGACACCAAGACACATCATAGTTACAATGAAAAGAAATAAAGATAAAGAATGGATCCTAAAGACTGCAAGAGAAAAAGTAAAAATCACATACAGGAGAAAACTCATAAGACTATCTGCAGATTTCTCCATTCAAATTCTGAAAGTCAGAAGAGAATAGCAAGATATCTATCCAGCCCTCAATGAGAAAGCATTTCAACAAAGGATAATATATCCTGCTAGACTTTCATTCAAATTAGATGGAGGGATCAAAACCTTCTCAGAGAGGCAACAGTTAAAGGAGGCAACCATCACCAAGCCTCCCCTGAGAGAGGTACTAAAAGACCTCTCACAAACAAGAACATCATCAGAATACTTGACATATATCAGAGCAAATAAATAATTGTTGAATAATGGCACTTAAATACTTTAAATGCATAATAAGAATAAATGTCAATAGCTTAAACCCACCCATTATAAGGCACAGAGAAAGAGGATGGAATCAGAAACCTCAACCCAACCATGTGCTACTTGCAGGAATCCCACCTGACTCAACAAGACAAACACGGTGAAAGGATGAAAAAGTATCATACAGGCTAATGGACCACAAAAAAAGTCAGGAAGAGCCATTCCCATCTCTGACACAATAGACTTTAAATTAAATAAAGTAATAAAAGATAGGCAAGGTCATTACATAATGATCAGAGGATCAATCAACCAAGAAGATTTAACAATTATTAACATCTATGCACCCAATGAGGGCCCATCTAAATACATCAAACACAGAGTTGGGTGGTAGCACAGCGAGTTAAATTGCAGGTGGTGCAAACTGCAAGGACCAGCATAAGGCTCCCAATTCAAGCCCCTGGATCACTGCCTGCAGTGAAGCAGGTGGTGAAGCAGGTCTGCAGGCAGTGAAGCAGGTCTATAGGTGTCTTTCTTTCTCTCCCCCTCTCCATCTCCCCCTCTTCTCTCCATTTCTCTCTGTCTTATCCAACAATGATGACAACAATAATAATAACTACAACAATAATACAACAAGGTCAACAAAAGGGAATAAATAGATAAACAAATATTTTAAAAACACATCAAACACCTACTACTAAAGAACTACAAAAATACATCTGTAGTAATACAATAATAGTGGGAGACTTGAACACCCACCCCACTCACAGACAGATCAGTGAAGCAGAGAATCAACAAAGGCACAACAGTATTAATCGAAGAGATGGACACACTAGACCTCCTGGACATTTTCAGAGTTCTTCACCCCCCCAAAAAAAATGGAATACACATTCTTTTCAAATCCACAAAGCACATCCTCAAGGATAGACCACATATTATCCCACAAAGGCAGTGTCAAAAATTGAAGACCATTAAAATCATACCAAGCATCTTCTCACACCACAGTGGAGTAAAGCTAGCAATCAGAAATGAACAGAAAATTAGTAAAAGTCAAAACTTTGGAGACAACAATATACTGCTTAATAACCAGTGGGTCAAAGAGTCACTCAAGCAAGAAATTCAAATTTTCCTAGAAACTAATGAAAATAAAGACAAAAGTTATCAAAATATTTGGGATACAGCTAAAGCAGTACTGAGAGGGAAACTCATAGCTATACAATCACATATTAAAGACCAAGAAAAAGCTCAAATAAACGACCTTACTGAATGCCTTTAGGACTTAGAGAAAGAGGAACAAAGGAACCCTAAAGTAACCAGAAGGATAGAAATCACTAACATTAGAGCAGAAATAAACAATATTGAAAATAAGAAAACCATACAAAATATCAATGAATCCAAATGATTCTTCGTAAAATTAAACAAGATTGACAAACCCCTAGCCAGACTCACTAAAAAAAAAAAAAAAAAAAAGGAGAAAACTCAAATAAGTAGAATTGTAAACAATAGAGGAGATATCACAACAGTCACCACAGGAAACCAGAAAATCATGTGAAGCTTTTAGAAAGAACTATATGCCACCAGGATAATCTGGAAGAAACGGAAGAATTCCTAGAAACAAATACCCTACTAAAACTGAACCAAGAATAACTATAAAACCTAAATGGATCAATCACAAAGAAATTAGAACAGTTATTAAGAATCTTCCCAACAACAAAAGTCCTGGACCAGATGACTTTACCAATGAATTTTACAAAACTTTCATGAAACAGTTAATACTTATATTTCTAAAGCTCTTCCAAAAGATTGAAGAAACAGGAACACTCCCTTACACATTCTTTTTCTTTTTCCTTTTTAGTAAAAAGGAAACACTGACAAAAAACATAATATAAGAGGGGTACAAGTCCACACAATTCCCAACACCAGAACTCCATATTCTATCCCTTCCCTTGATATCTTTCCTATTCATTTCCCCTCTGGGCTTATGGGCCCAGAGTCATTATGTTCTTTATGTACATTCCCTTCCACCTTCTATGAAGCCAACATTACCCTGATACCAAAATCAGATATGGACACAACAAAAAAGGGAACTACAGACCAATATCTCTGATGAACATAGATGCCAAAATATTAAATAAGATCCTGGCCAACAGGTTACTGCAGTATATCAAAAAGATTGTTCATCACGACCAAGTAGGATTTATCACAGGAATGCAAGCCTGGTTCAACATACATAAGTCAATCAATGTCATTCACCACATCAACAGAAACAAAATCAAAAACTACATAATTATCTCAATAGATGCAGGGAAAGCCTTTGTCAAAATCCAACACCCATGCATGCTCAAAACTCTGCAAAAAATGGGACTAGATGGGAAATTCCTCAAGTGGTCCATTATCACCATGACTCTTAAACATAGTACTGGAAGTTCTGTCCATAGCAATCAGGCAAGAGAAAGAAATCAAAGGACTACAGATCAGAACGGAAGAAGTAAAGCTCTCACATTTGCAGATGATATGATAATATACGTAGAAAAATCTAAATAATCCAGCAGAAAGCTACTGGAAGTTATTAAGCAATATATCAAGGTGTCAGTCTACTAAATCAGTGCACACAAAAATCAGTGACATTTATTCATATTATGCATTTAAAGTATTTAAGTGCCATTATTCAACAATTATTTAGTTGCTCTCATATATGTCAAGTATTCTGACTGGGTTTGGAGTATGGTACCAAAGTAAAAAACTCTGGGTTGAGGGTGAGGGTGGGTGCTCAGTTTCACTGGAGTGGGGTGGGGGAGGAAGGTATGGGATACACTAATTCAGTGTTAGGAATGGTGTTTATGTACAGTCGTATAAACTTGTAGTCATATAAATCACTATTTAATTAATATGACAGGGGGAATAATTGATTCAATATCTGAGTCTTTGAAATGCTGAGATTTCTAAAAGCTTAGACCAGGAAAGCAGAAGTATCTGGTGGCATTATTTTATAAAATACAGACATATATATTGTCAAAGGAAAAATTATGGTGGGATCGTATATGATCCAGCAAATCCTAACAATGGGATTTTCAAAGTCAGCCCAATTGTCAAATAATTTGATTATAGCAATAACTATCTATGGCCTTCTTAAACCCAAAGACAGCAGGCACCTCCTGCTTCCTCTATAAAGCCCAACTTTCCCCCAGTCCTAGAACCTCTAGGGTGGGTGTCACCTTCCAGCATGCTTCAATCATTTCATGCCAACTGATAATGCATCTGCTGATCCCAACCTATTCAATGCAATGAGTACCACCTCAGCATTCTTCACTTTGGAATGTATCCAGAGATATCAGGCATGGAATGTCAACCCTTCAGCATCATTACTCAGGTGAGACCATTCATTTCTCATAGGACTCCTTAATTCCATTTTGGGTGGTCCACTTCCTAACAAAGCATCAAAAGCTAGATATAGACCAGTTCCCATGAGACAAGGCAGATGGACACATGTATATATAAATTAGGGAAAATATATACCTTAAAACAAGAGTGCACAATAGTCAATAATAGTGAGTCAATAATAGTCAGTAGTCAATAATAGTGAGTCAATAAATGAAGCAAGCAAATAGAAAGACCTACAAAGACACCTTAATATACCTAATGAAATAGTCTCTACTTAGACCTAGATACCCTCTTCACCTACTTTCCTCAGTAGGAAATAACACTTCCCTCAGTCACTCCAAAACTAACCTTATCAAAGCAAGGACTTCAAGGGCAGAATAAGGACAAAAGAGTGGCATACTTTAATGATGATTCTTTAGTCACTATCATGCCACCCCATCAGCCAGGACCCTAGTTCGTGAGTCTTGAGATTCCCAAACAGACGTGATGGACCTAGACCTTGATTATATCCCTCTCTATATTGTTACCAGATATCTTTATCAGGAACAACATAATAGACCCCTTCACGGGCCTCCATACAACCTTTTTCCTCATTGTGTATCAACAATGGTAGAGAATGTACCATCCTCTGAAGGGAATCCAGACAACATACTCTATCTTCCACCTGAATAAGATAGGTCCTGAAATTGAGGCAGCTTGGAATGTTCCTACTCTAGACCACAGAATGTGAGCTCAGATCTACAGTGATGCAGAGGTCACATAGACTCCTAAGCTAAATATGGGCCACAGTTCAGGTGAAATTAATGGTGTTTACAGTCAATAATATTTATAAACATTTCCCATATTTTGGAACTACTCTCTTCCTTGATCTAGCTTTCTAGTCATTCTTCCAGCAATGACATCATCTCCCCAGACAATATCTTGGATCCACCTGCATATCAGATTTTAGGCTCAGGGAAAAAAGAAAAAAAAAAAAAATAAAGGAGTAGTCATGAGCCCTTTGGTATATAATCAAAATAGGCCTACTAACTATCTATAAAAAGGAAGACCTCCAAATTTTCATCTGTAATATTCCAGCCTTTAGGTTCATGATTATTCAACAATTTATTTGGCTTTATATGTTAACTCTTTTTCAACCATCAGGTTCTAGATGCTAACATGATGCCAACCATACTCCCCTGAGCAGGTGACCCCACTAATATGTCCTGGAGCTCCAATTCCCCAGAGTCTTGTCCCACTAGGGAAAGAGAGAGAAAGGCTATGAGTATGGATCGACCTGTCAACATCCATGTTTAGCAGGGAAGCAATCACAGAATCCAGACCTCCCACCTTCTGCACCCCATAATGACCCTGTGTCCATACTCCCAGAGGGATAAAAAAAAAGGAATGCTTACAGGGGGATGGGATAGAATACGGAATTCTGGTGGTGGGAATTGTATGGAGTTGTCTTACCTATGGATTTTGTTAGTTTTTCCTTTTTATAAATAAAAATTTTAAAAGAATAAAGGACAACTGTTGGCAGTTATGTTTCATCTGTAATTTTTCCCCCGCCCCATCTGTAATTTTTTATTCCCTAGATTTATAAGAAATTTCCTTTGCATAAAAATCAGGTATATTGTGGGAGACTTCCGGAGGCAGAGCTATGAGCAGCAGCAAGATCTCTTTCTCTCCTCTCCTCTCCTCTCCTCTCCTCTCCTCTCCTCTCCTCTCCTCTCCTCTCCTCTCCTTTCCTCTCCTCTCCTCTCCCGGATCAACTAGGAATACCAAAGGAGACCACCCAGGACCAAAACAAGACAGAACTAGAATGACCACAGGAACCCACTACATCACCGGTGAGTACAAACATATGTGGCTGGTGACAGAGAAGAGTGTGGAGAGAGATTAAGTGACTGCTAACAGTCCAGCAGTTTATTAGTTGAGACACCACCTCCAGTCTTCTCCACCAACAAGGGGACAGCTGAAGGGAGAAGAGGACTCCCCAGAGACTCACCAAGTGCAACTATGAGTCTCCGTTGCTACTGCCCTCAGAATCTGGAGCAGCAACAGGGAGGGACACCAGGGGACAGAGATCTAACCAGGAAATTCAGGAGAAGACCTATACCTCGGTGGCATAGCTGTGGGGCTGTGAAAGTCTCTTTGCATAACCACTGGATTATCTCCATCACACCCTGCTTTATCTCTTGGTCAGCAGTCAGTGATTAAGCTAAGAAGCCTGTTGATAGTTTAAAAGCCCTCAGGCTCCCATAACCTACAGGGAAGAAAAAAAAGAGGCTTTTAGTCCACTGAGCTCCGAGTCAGGGATTAAAATACTATTGAAACAACTGTTAACTTCTACCACTGTGAACCCTTTAATTAACTTACTAAGACACAAGTAAATCCAGGCAATAGTGATCAGTAATTTGAAAAGTACTGAGAGAGGGAACTCATAACATAATATATAAAATGTCTAAAACAATAAGAAGAAATATTGGAGAAACAAACCAGGACAAGAGTCCAGCTAAAAGTCCCCCAGAGGGTGAAGCACAAAATAACGAGTTCAACATCCAAACACTAGCTAAGGAAATAATCACAGGAGTGAGTAAAAAATTTGAAAAAATTGTAATCAGAAATACAGGAAAAACAAATGAGGTTATGGAAGAAAATACTAATTATCTCATGGTTATTAGAGAGCTGAAAGCTGAAATCACTGAGCTAAGAATCAGATACTAAATGAAAAAGGAGTTATCACAACAGACACTGCAGAAATTCAACATATCATGAGAGGCTTCTATGGACAACTATATGCCACCAAGCTAAAGAACCTGGAAGAAATGGACAATTTCCTAGGTACCTACCAACTTCCAAAACTAAGTAAAGAGGAAGTAGATAACATGAACAGGCCCATCACAGCTAATGACATTGAAACAGTTATCAAAAATCTCCCAAAAAATAAAAGTCCTAGACCAGATGGTTTTACAAATGAATTCTACAAAACCTTCAAAAAAAGAACTAATACCTCTACTTTTAAAAGTCTTCCAGAAGATTGAAGACACTGGAATACTCCCTGCCAGCTTCTATGAATCCAGCATCATCCTGATACCAAAAGCAGACAGGGACACACCAAAAAAGAAAACTACAGACCAATATCTCTGATGAACATAGATGTTAAAATATTGAACAAAATTCTAGCCAACTGGAGACAGCAGTATATTAAAAAGATGTTCATCATGACCAAGTGGGGTTTATCCCAGGCATGCAAGGTTGGTTTAATGTATACGTAAATCAAACAATGTGATCCACCACATCAACAAAAGCAAGACCAAAAATCACATGGTCATATCAATAGATACAGAGAAAGCCTTTGACAAAATACAACATCCCTTTATGATCAAAACACTACAAAAAATGGGAATAGATGAAAAATTCCTCAAGATAATGGAGTCTATATATAGCAAACCTACAGCCAATATCATACTCAATGGTGAAAAACTGGAAGCATTTCCACTTAGATCAGCTACTAGACAGGGCTGCCCACTATCACCATTACTATTCAATATACTGTTGGAAGCTCTTGCCATAGTAATCAGGCAGGAGCAAGGAATTAAAGGGATACAGATTGGAAGAAAAGAAGTCAAACACTCCTTATTTGCAGATGACATGATAGTATACATGGAAAAACCTAAGGAATCCAGCATGAAGCTTTTGGAAATCATCAGGCAATACAGTAAGGTATCAGCCTATAAAATTACCATTCAAAAGTCAGTGGCATTCCTCTATGCAAACACTAAGTTAGAAGAAATTGAAGTCCAGAAATTAATTAATTTTACTATAGCAATAAAAACAATAAAATATCTAGGAATAAATCTAACCAAAGAACTGAAAGACTTGTATACTGAAAATTATGAGTCACTACTCAAAGAAATTGACAAAGACGGGAGTCGGGCTGTAGCTCAGAGGGTTAAGCGCAAGTGGCGCAAAGCACAAGGACCAGCATAAGGATCCCTGTTCGAACCCCAGTTCCCCAACTGCAGGGGAGTCGCTTCACAGGCGGTGAAGCAGGTCTGCAGGTGTCTATCTTTCTCTCCTCCTCTCTGTCTTCCCCTCCCCTCTCCATTTCCCTCTGTCCTATCCAACAACAACAACAACAATAATAACTACAACAATAAAACAAGGGCAACAAAAGGGAATAAATAAATAAAATTTAAAAAAAGAAATTGACAAAGACACAAAGAAGTGGAAAGATATTCCATGTTCATGGGCTGGAAAAATTAACATCATCAAAATGAATATACTACCCAGAGACATCTACAAATTTAATGCTATCCCCATCAAGATCCCAAGCACATTTTTAGGAGAATAGAAAAATTTTTACAAATGTTTATCTGGAACCAGAAAAGACTTACAATTGCCAAAAAAATCTTGAGAAAAAAGAACAAAACTGGAGGCATCACACTCCCAGATTTCAAACTGTATTATAGGACCATTGTCATCAAAACTGCTTGGTACTGGAACATGAATAGACACACTGACCAGTGGAATAAAATTGAAAACCCAGATGTGAGGCCCCACACCTATTTACATCTAATCTTTGACAAAGGTGCCCAGACTAGTAAATGGGAAAAGTAGAGTCTCTCCAACAAATGGTGTTGGAAATAATGGGTTGAAACATGCAGAAGAATAAAACTGAATCACTGTATTTCACCAAATATAAAAGTAAATTCCAAGTGGATCAAGGACTTGGATGTTAGACCACAAACTATCGGATACTTAGAGGAAAATATTGGCAGAACTCTTTTCCACATAAATTTTAAAGATATCTTCGATGAAACAAATGCAATTACAAAGAAGACTAAGGGAAGTGTAAACCTATGGGAATACATCAATTTAAAAAGCTTCTGTACAGCAAAAGAAACCACTACCCAAACCAAGAGACCCCTCACAGAATGGGAGAAGATCTTTACATGCAGATCTTTACATCAGATAAGAGTTTATCTTTACATCAGATAAGAGTTTAATAACAAACATATATAAAGAGCTTTCTCAACAACAAGACAACAAATAACCCCATCCAAAAATGGGGATAGGACTTGGACAGAATATTCACTGCAGAAGAGATCCAAAAGGCCGAGAAGCACATGAGAAAATGATCCAAGTCTCTGATTGTCAGAGAAATGCAAATAAAGACAACAATGAGATACCACTTCACTCCTTTAAGAATGTCATACATCAGAAAAGGTAACAGCAGCAAATGCTGGAGAGGGTGTGGGGTCAAAGGAAACCTCCTACACTGCTGGTGAGAATGTCAATTGGTCCAATCTCTGTGGAGAACAGTCTGGAGAACTCTCAGAAAGCTATAAATGGACCTACCCTATGACCCTGCAATTCCTCTCCTGGGGATATATCCTAAGGAACCCAACACATCCATCCAAAAAGATCTGTGTACACATATGTTCTTGGCAGTACAATTTGTAAAAGCCAAAACCTGGAAGCAACCCAGGTGTCCAACAACAGATAAGTGGCTGAGAAAGTTGTGGTATATGTACACAATGGAATACTACTCAGCTGTAAAAATGGTGACTTCACTGTTTTCAGCCGATCTTGGATGGACCTTGAAAAATTCATGTTAAGTGAAATAAGTCAGAAACAGAAGGATGAATATGGCATGATCTCACTCTCAGGCAGAAGTTGAAAAACAAGATCACAAAAGAAAACACAAGTAGAACCTGAAATGGAATTGGCATATCACACCAAAGTAAAAGACGCTGGGGTGGGTGGGTGGGGAGAATACAGGTCCATGAAGGATGATAGAGGACCTAGTGGGGGTTGTATTGTTATATGGGAAACTGGGAAATGTTATGCATGTACAAACTATTGTATTTACTCTTGAATGTAAAACATTAATTCCCTAATAAAGAAATTAAAAAAATCAGGTATATTGAAAGAAATGTATGAGGGCCTATAAATAAATATGTATTAGGATTTTTGTTGCTGATAGAATTATTTCCAGGTAATGCAGATGATCTCAAACGTGATTATTGTCTAAAATAGTAATAAATCCTTATAATGTGACTCTGTCAAATTCGACTCACTAAAACCATTCATAGTTAGCAAATATTTCATTTGACAGTTCTAATATAAACAAAAATAATAATTGAGTTCCAGATGTGTCATTCCTTTTGAGGTCATGTGATCATATTCTTTCCTGGATGGTAAGCTTTATAAACCTTAATGGGATTTCTTTGTTTTTCTTCTTTTTTTTTTTTTAAATCACCTTAATGGGATTTCTACAATAATCATAGCTAGCAGTTTTTACTTCTTGCCATTAAAAATGTTCCACCTATAGTTTGTGTAACTATGCATTATTTTACTCAGTCTCTATATAAGAGAGAAACTGAAACCTATAAAGATTTAAGAATTTACCCAAAATTACAAACCAAGTGACTGTTGGGGTCACAACTCACATTTAAGCAAGCTAGCTCTAAAACTAAGCTTTTCTGTGCACATCTGTCAGGAAAAAAGAGTTTATTAAATACAATTTGAAAAGAATATTTGCTTTGAATTTCTTTGAACTGATCATGCAGGTAGTTAGTAAACAGAAGCTATAAAAATACATAATCTCAGATCAGGAAGCAAGGCAGCTCAAGTGGGAAGGTACCTGCTTTGCCATTCAGGCAACTGAAGCTCAAACCTGGTTCCCACTACACTGAAGCAAGCTGCAGTGCTGTGATAGCTCTCTCTCTAGCTCTCTGTGTCTCTTGTCTCTGCCTCTCTCTCTCTCTCTCTCTCTCCATATATATATATATATATATATATATATATATATATATATATATATATATATATATCAGTCCAACACAATAACATCCTTGAGATGACCAAGAAGAAAAAAAAAAGTGGGAAAGATCTCCTGTAATTTAAATGACTTAAGTGAACAGTTATAATTCATATTCACATTTTTGAAAGATCTATACACTTTTACTATATTTGTGAAGCATTCTGAGCACAAACCTAATTGACTTAATAAAGTTTGCAATGGAGTCTGGAGATAGCTCAATCAATAGAGCACACACTTTATCTAGCATGTGTGAAGAGCTATTCTCGGTCACCATATGGGAACACTATGCAATAGAAAGTTTTATGTACAGTGGAGAGGTACTATGGTGTTTCTCTTCTCTCTCTTTCTCTGTCTCTTTCTTTTTCCACATCTCTCTACAATTTATATAAGAAAATAGGTCAAAATAGTGAAATCTTGAAGTCATGCACTATAATGAAAAAAAAGCCCAATAGGAAAAAAAACAATAACAAATAAAACACTAAAAATGGTAGAGTGATAATTAAATCTTTCACTTTCTCACTTCCTCTCTTACACACACACACACACACACACACACACACACACACACACACACAATTTTAACTAAGGGAACTATTATGTCCAGAAAATAAGACACATAGCTAGTGAGTTGAAGTTTATATATTCCCTAAGTCACCAAATAAAGATTAATAGATGTCAGACTACGATGCAGAGGAGAGAGGAGATCCGGAGCAGAGAAGGACAACAATTCTTTATTTGCGTGGACACCTCAGAGTTGGGTGAGAGCGCAGCAGTTCAGGCCAAATTGCTGAGTGAGTAGCAGCCCAGGCTGGCTCTGGTCATGTTCTCTCCAACCCAGAGAGTATGTGCCCAGAAAGAGGCACCTCCACAATAGCCCAGCAGCGTGTGGGGAGGGCTCCAACTGGGATCATTTCTTGGGCTCCTTATCTTTATATCATGTATGCTTAATCCAGTGCACCACCACCAACCCCCACATTATTTTTTTAAGACAACAAGCCCTTGCAACATGCTCAATATTGCCACAGGGCTCATTTTGCTTTGGGATTGAGAGGCAGAGAAAACAAGGCACAAGATAACACTTTCGAATTTCCCTTGACTTCATAGCACCTCCCACATAGTGCCAGGATTTGGAGATGGGCTGCTCAGATAGCCAGGCACACATTTCCTAGCAAGTGAGCTATCTTTCCTGTTCTGGAACAGTGCTCTATTGGTATCAGAAAATGTATCAGGGATGTATTAACACTGGTCTCCCTATTTTATAATTTTACTTATTTACTTTACTATCTATATCATGCACAACTAGCATTTTAGCTAGATAATATTATCAAATCATTAAGGGAGATAGAAATATGATATAAATACTTTAGCTACATTCTGACTTGAATAAGTCTAGGTTATTGGTTTCTGATAAATGTAATACTTAACTAGTTAGCTTTATATATGGAACATTTTATTTTAAAAGTCACACTTCTTAAGATAAATTATAAGTTTTCCCCACCCCCACTGTAAGTTTTTACATTTCAAAATTATTATTTTTTAATTTTTATTTATTGTTGGATACAGACAGAGAGAAATTGAGATGGGATGGGGAATTAGAAAGGGAGAGAGACAGACATCTGCGCTCTACTTCACCACTTGTGAAGTTTTCCCCCTACAGTTGGGGCTAGGGGCTTGAACCGGGGTCCTTCTGTATTATAGTGTGTGTGCTTAACTGGGTGAACCACCTCCCAGACCCGTTTTTACATTTCTATCAGAACATAGAAAGGTGATGATATATTACTCCTTGACCATTCTTGATGAAAGTCATTGAAATAAAGACTTTGGTAAACTATCTTACTTCTCAATATTGAGTTTAAACAAAATATTCTTGATGAAATTTTATCTTCTTGATATTGTTTGAGTTTATTTTACTCCTTAAAATAAGTTTAAAATAATTTTCCAAACACATTTTATTGATAGAGAAAGAAAGAGAGAGAGAGAGACCAGAGAACTACTTAGTTCTGGCTTATGGTGGTGCAAGAGACTGAACATGGGATCTGAGAGCCTTAAGCATGAAAAACTTCTGCATAGTCATTATGCTGTTTCCCTTATCAATGTAATTTTCTAATGTTAGGCAGCATTTCAATGAGTTTAATCTATTTTAATTATATAATAGCATACTTTTTCAATGAATAAGAAATTAAATTATATAAAAATGAAGCAATAACCACCTCGAAATGTTTCACTTTGGATCATGTCCAGAGACGCCAGGGCTGGAAAGTCAATCCTTCAGCTCCATTACTCTGGTGAGACCTTTTGTAGCTCATAGACCTTTTTAAATCTATTTTGGGTGGTGTAATTCCTAACAAAGCCATAGAACCTAGGTATTGGCCAGGACCCATGAGATAAAGCACATGTGCACATATATCCATAAATTAGGGGAAAATATACACTTTAAAGTAAAAATGCATAATATTTTGCAGTGAGTGACTCAATAAGTACTGCAAGCAAGTAGAAAGACCTAAAAAAGACACCATAAAATACTTAATCAAATAGTTTCTATTTAGACCTACATACCTCCCTCATCCACATCCTATGTCACTTCCTTCAACCACTCTAAGGCTACCCTTGTTAGGTAAATTAAGGACTATAAAACCTGGATAAGGCCAAGAGACAGGTAATCTTCAATGATAGCTCTCTTGGTCATTACCAGGCCATCCCATCGTCTGGGGCTCAAGTCAAAGAATCCTGGGATTCCCACATAGATATGATGAGCCTAGACCTCTGGCAGATATCTATCTACATCATTGGTGGTCATCTCCATCAGGAACAGTATTGCTGACCCACTTGTGGGCCTCTCTCGGACCTTGCTCACCATGTGGAACAACAATGGTAGGGACTTCCTCACCTTCTGAAAGGAGACTGGGTCAACAAACTCTGCTGCTCAAATAAGACTCATCCTGAAAATGAGTGCAGCTTAGTATGTTCCTAGCTATGACCAAGTAATGTGAGCTCAGATTGCTAGGGATGCAGAGGTTACACAGGCTCCTGTGCTAAATATGCATCCCAGGTCAGGTCAATGGAGGTTATAATTAATGGTATTTATATATCTTCCCATATTTAGGAGTTACTCTTTTCCCTGATACATCTATCTAGTCTTATTTCTAACTCTGACACCATATCCCCAGACAATACTTTTAACCCACCTGCATGTTAGATATTAGGCTCAGGTGAAAATTAGTAAAGTCATTGGCCCATTGGAGTATATTCAAAATAGATTTCCTAGATCCTTCCAACATGAAGACCCAATTGTCATCTGTTATTTATATTCTTCCTGGATTTTTCTAAAATGGAGACCCCAAATATCATCTGTGATATAGTCTTACCTTTAGATTTCTGGTTACTAAATAATTTGTTCTGCTTTATATCTTAATGCTTTTCGGCCACCAAGTTGCAAATGCTATCATGCCACCAATGTGAATTCCCTGGGCAGAAAACCTCACCAAGGTACCCTGGAACACTAACCTTCCAGAGCCCTGCCCCACAGAAACAAGCTGGGAGTATGCATTGACCTGCCACTGTTTACACCCAGTGGGAAAACAATTACAATAGACACACCTTCCATCTTCTGTTCCCCATAATGATCCTGAGTCCATGCTTTCAGAGGGATAAAGAATAGAAAAATTTCCAATGGAGGGGGAAGGATGCAGTACTCTGGTGGTAGGAATTGTGTGGAATTGTACCCTTCTTATCCAATGGGCTTGTTGATCATAATTCAATCAATAATAAATAAATAAATAAATAAATAAATAAATAAATAAAGCAATATACCTCATTTCAGGACAAACATGGTAGTTGGCTCATACATTTCATCAATGAAATAACTCAAGATTTAATTAAAATAATTTATTTAAAGATTTAAATTTTGGAATTGTTACCTAAGTTCAAAAAGGCACTTCTTACATTTTGACACATTTCTAAAATCTATTTTATTATTAATCAGTTTTACTTTTCATGAGAATAGAATAAACCAGTTGGATAAAATGCACAAAAGTACCTGAATAACTTTTAGCAAGGCTGACAGAAAACTGAACAGAAAATTATTGCACTACCTATTATATAAATTAATTACATCCATGGAAAAGAAACAATGACTTCACTGGTGAATTTCTCTAATATATCCTGCTAGACTTTCAGGAATAAATAAATTGACAGGATAATTTTTGAAAAATTCTCTTTGTGAAAGTGGTTTAACCTTGATTCTAACACTGAAAATACTCTCCCCAAAGAAGGGGGAAATAGTAATAATTGACTATCTATAGTTCTTTCCAATGACTTTCTGTTCTTTATTGTTTTCAGAAAAGACAAGAGATAAACTTTTTTTTTTTGCAGGAATTAAGTAATTCAATAGAATAGTTTAATCACACAAGTATCAGCTACTACTATTATCCTTTAAAGAATTCAAAAACTAAAGGAGTTAGCAATGGAAGGAATCACACAATAATTATTATGTCTCGTGTCAGATCCATGGCACAGCATACTGCCAGGTCTAAGTGATTCTCTGGTCTAATTCTCTCTCTCCCATAAATTTACATAGATACATACGTGCTTACATACATATATCTATACTTTGTTTTTTAAATGGAGAGGGGAAGAGAAGCACAGAAAGCAGGGGAAGACAAACACAGAAAGCAGGATAAAAGAAATGATTGTTTTTTTGTCTTATTTTGTCTTTCCATTACCACAATTCTATGATTTACACAGGATCACATTCATAAACTGACTTTAAAATGAGTTCCATTTTCTATCATACATAATTTACATTAAAGATAAAAAGAATAGATTTTGCTGGAAATCTTATTTGCCTACTTTATAATACATCAAAAGAGCAAAAATATTGACTCAGACTTATCAATATCATTCAGGTCCTTATCTGACTTTCTACATTTATTTTATTCTTTTTTGATGATAGAAAATGTTCAGAGTGTGGGCTATGGTGCACCTGATTCAAGCACAAGCTCCCCACCTTCAGAGAAGCCACAGTTAGGACATTTCACTACCAGTAAAACTGGTGCAGGTGTCTAAATTTCACTCTTCTCTCTATATGTCCCCTTCCCTCTCTCAAGTTTTTTCTGTTCTATCAAATAAAATATTGATAGAAAGAAGAAGAAGGGAAAAGGGGGTGGGAATGGCCACTTAAAATGGTGTATTCATAGTGCATGCACCAGGTCCCAGCAATAACCTAGTGGCAATAAAGAAAGGGAGAGGGAGATTGAGAGGTAGAGGGAGAGGGAGAGGGAGAGGGAGAGGGAGAGGGAGAGGGAGAGGGAGAGGGAGAGGGAGAGGGAGAGAGAGAGAGAGAGAGAAGAATAAGAGATAGCTAATAGGGTAGATGGTGCATAATTTCACACTTTAATTACAAATATTAAAAATATATGTCTTCTGGAGTCGGGCAGTAGCACAGCAGGTTAAGCGCATGTAGCGCAAAGTGCAAGGATTGGCCTACCTGCAGGGGCATCACTTCACAAGTGGTGAATCAGGTCTGCAAGTATCTCTCTTTCTCTCTGTCTTCCCCTCCTTTCTCCATTTCTCTCTTTCCTATCCAACACCAATCACATCAATAACAACAATAATAAATAAAATAAGGGCAACAAAAAGGAATATATATATATATATATGTGTGTGTGTGTGTCTTCTTGCCTGAGTACCACTTAAGACCTTTCTAATCATATTCTCAAAAGGAAGTAGTGCTATCAAAATGAAAGCGTTATTAATGTTGAATTTTTGAAACTTTGAAATAATTATATAGTAGTTAAAAATGTTCTAAAAGTAAATTAGTCTAGTCATCTATAAGATATGAAAAAAAATAATAGAACATAAAGTATATTCATTATAAATACATGATCTCTTAGACTGAATTGAATAGAAAGAAAACTGCTTCATGTCATGTCTAAAAACATTACCATTTGAGAAATCATTCATATATATCAGAAATAGTTACTCAAATATGATTCTTCTTGATATAGGTCAAAAATGAATGGACATAGTCTCATACTGTGATTTGAGTTCTCTCTAAAGTAGTCAGCTCTTTTTTATTTTATTATTTTTATTTTTATTTATAAAAAGGAAACATTGACTAAACAATAGGATAAGAGGGGTACAACTTCACATAATTTCTACCACAAGAACTCTGTATCCCACTACCTCCCCTGATAGCTTTCCTATTCTTTAACCCTCTGGGAGTATGTAGCCAAGGACCTTGTGGGATGCAGAAGGCTGAAGGTCTGGCTTCTGTAATTGCTTCCCCGCTGAACTTAGGCATTGACAGGTTGATCCATACTCCCAACCTGTCTCTCTCTTTCCCTAGTGGGGAAGGGCTCTGGAGAAGCAGAGCTCCAGGACACATTGGTGGGGTTGTCTGTCCAGAGAAGTCTGGTCGGCATCATGCTAGCATCTGGAACATGGTAGTTGAAAAGACAGTTAACATACAAAGCCAAGCAAATTGTTGGCTAATCATGGACCTAAAGGCTGGAATAGTGCATGTGAAGAGTTGGGGGGTCTCTGTTTTGTATATAGCTCCTAGGCATATTTTAGTTATACTCCAAACGGCCTGTGGCTATACTAGTGTTTTTTGTTGTTGTTGTTGGTTTGTTTGTTTTTTTGCCTGATGCTGAAATCTGATATGTAGGTGGATCCTTATTATTGTCTGGGGAGATGATGTCATGGCTGGCAGAAAACCAGAAAGCTGGATCAGGGAACAGAGTAGCTCCCAAATATGGGAAAGGTGTATAAATATTGTTGATTGTAAACCCCATCAATTTTATGGGATCTGGGGCCCAGATTCAGCTTAGGAGCCTATGTGACCTCTGCATCCCTGTAGATTGGAGCTCACATCCTGTGGTCATAAGTAGGAACATATCAGGATGCCTCAATATACCTATATTCCTCGGGTGTAGCATAAATTATGTTGTCCATTCTCCATTCAGAGGATAGAACATTCTCTACCATTGTTGATCCACATTGAGGTCAAGGTCCTATGGGGGCCCACAAAGGGGTCTATTGTGTTGTTCCTGATAGAGATGACCCGTTACAATGGAGAGAGGGGTTTAATTGAGGTCTAGGCCCATCATGTCTGAATAGGGACTCCCTGAATAGAGCCCCAGCTAATGGGGTAGCCTGATAGTGACTAAAGAGTCATAGTTAAAGTATGCTAATCTCTTCCCCTTATTCAGCTTTTGCAGTCTTTGCTTTGATGACGTTAGCTTTGGACTGAGTGAAAGAACTGTAATAGGAAGTATGTGAATAGGGTATTTAAGTCTAAGTAGACACTATTTCATTATGAACTTTACACTAACTCACTACAGACTATTGTGTATTTTTGCTTTCAGGTACATATTTTGCCCTAATTTATGGATACATGTTAACATATGATCTATCTTATGGGACCTGGCCCATATCTAGGATTTGGGTCTTTGTTAGGAAGTGAACAACCTGGAATGGAATTAGAGAATACTATGAAAGGAAAGGTCTTACCTGAGTAATGAGGCTGAAGGGTTGACATTCAGTGCCTGACGTGACGTCTCTGAACACAGTTTGAAGGTAAGCATGCTGAAGTGGTACTTCTTGCATTGATTAGGTTGGATTCAGCAGATGGAATATCATTTGGTGTGAATTGAGAGAAGCCTGCAGGAAAGTGAGCCACACCCTAGAGGTTTCAGGACTGCAGGAAATATAGGCTTTAAAGAGTAAGCAGGAGGATCCTGTTATTTTAGGGTTTAAGAAGACAATAGATAGTTATTACTATAATCACATTATTGGGCAATTGGGTTAACTTTGAAATATTCCTTTGTTAGGATTTGCTGGATCATATACAACATCACCATAATTTATGTACTTTGACATTATTTGTATATAGCTGTGCTACCAGTTGCTTCTGTTTTCCCTGGTCTAAGCTTTTAGGAGAGTCAACATATCAAAGACTCAGCCTATGTATTAAAAAGACTCAGTCTATGATTCAAAAAGTTTGAGACATTCAATCAATTTTTCCCCTCTCATATTAATTAAATGGTGATTTATCTGACTACAAATTCATAGGAGTGTACATAAACACCATGCCCACCACCAAAAGTCTGTGTCCCATCCCAGCCCCCTTCTGCCCCCACCCCCCACCCCATGAAGCTGAACATCCACCCTCACCCTCAACCCAGGGTTTTTACTTTGGTGCCTTAATCCAAATTCAGTCAAATCCTGCTTTGATATTCCCTTTCTATTATTCTTTTTCAACTTCTGTTTATGAGTGGGATCATCCCATACTTATCTTTATCTTTCTGACTTAGCTCACTTAAAATAATTCCTTCTAGCTCCATCCAAGATGAGTCAGAGAAGGTGGGTTCATTGTTCTTAATAGCTGTGTTGTATTCCATTGTGTGTATATATACCACAACTTTCTCTGCCACTCTTCTGTTTGGGGGCACCTGGACTGCTTCCAGGCTTTGGCTATTACAAATTGTGCTGCTATGAACTTAGGTAAATAAAACTCTTTTTAATTGATTGCTATCTCCAGGAGAGGAACTGCTAAGAACAAAGGTGTACACATTTCTTTTTGGTTGATTATTATGGAGTCCTTGGGGTATATCCCTAGGAGAGGGATTACTGAGTCATATGGAAGGTTATGTATAGTCTTGTGAAAGTTCTCCAGACTGCTCTTCACAGAGGCTGGTCCAGTTTACATTCCCACCAGCAGAGTTCTTCTATCCCCACAGCCTCTCCAGCATTTGTTGCTGCTGTCCTTTGTGATGCATGCCATTCTCACAAGGGTGAGGTAATATCTCAATGTTGTCTTTATTTTCATTTCTCTGACAATCAGTGACATGGATCATTTTTTCATGTTTTTATAGCCTTTTGGATCTCTTCTGTAGTGAATGTTCTGTTCATATCCTCTGCCCATTTTTGTGTGGGGTCATTTGCTTTTTTGTTGCTAAGTTTGCTGAGCTCATTGTATATTTTGGTGATTAGTCTCTTGTCTGATGTATGGCATGTGAATATCCTCTCCCATTCTGTGAGGGGTATCTTTGTTTGTGTGACAGTTTCTTTGTACTGTGCAGAAGCTTTTCAATTTGATGTGGTCCCATTGGTGTGTTTCTGCTTTAGTCTTCCTTGCAGTTGGTTTTGTTTCATCAAAGATGTCCTTGAGGTTTAGGAGGGAAAATGTTCCACCAATGTTTTCCTTTAAGTATATGATAGTTTCTGGTATAACAACCATGTCCTTGATCCATTTGGAGTTGAATTTTGCTTCTGGTGAAATATAGTGGTTCAGTTTCATTCTTTTGCATGTTTCAGCCCAGTTTTCCCAGCACTATTTATTGAAGAGAGCCTCCTTCTTCCATTTAATACTTTGGGCTCCCTTATCAAAGATTAGATGTCCATAAGTGTGGGTATTTAGTTCTGGGCTTTCAATTCTGTTCCACTGGTCTGTATGCCTATTTTTGTTCCAGTACCAGGCTGTTTTGTTGATGACGGCCTTATAATATAGTTTGAGATCTGGAAATGTGTTGCCTCCATTTCTGTTTCTTTTACTCAATATTGTTTTGGTGACTCTAGGTGTTTTCTGGTTCCAGATAAATGAATGTCATTTTTTTTTTCTACTCTCATAAAGAATCTTGGTGGTACTTTGATGGGTATCATATTAAATTTATATATGGTTCTGGGGAGAATAGTTATTTTGATGATATTTAATCTTCCAATCCATGAGCATGGGATGTCTTTCCATTTCTTGGTGTCAGTTTCTATTTCCTTGAATAGAGACTCATAGTTTTCAGTATACTAGTCTCTCACTTCTTTGGTCAGGTTTATTCCTGGGTATTTTGTTGATTTTGCTGCAACAGTGAATGGAAATGATTTCTGGATGTCTTCTTCAGATTTACTGTTTGCATAGACAAATGCCACTGATTTTTGTACATTGACTTTATAACCTGACACCTTGCTATACTGCCTAATAACTTCCAGTAGTTTTCTGCTGGATTTTTTAGGTTTTTCTATGTATATTATCATATCATCTGCAAATGTGAAAGCTTGACTTCTTCCCTTCCAATCTGCATTCCTTTGATTTCTTTCTCTTACCTGATTGTTATGGCAAGAATTTCCAGTACTATGTTGAAGAGTCATGGTGATAATAGACAGCCCTGTGTAGTCCCCAATCTGAGGGGTAATGCTTTCACCTTCTGTCTGTTGTATATGTTGTTGGTTGTAGGTTTGCTATATATGAACTCGACTATCTTGAGGAATTTCCCATCTAGTCCCAATTCTTTTTGCAGTGTTTTGAGCATGGGTGGGTGTTGGATTTTGTCAAAGGCTTTCTCTGTATCTATTGAGATAAACATGTGGTTTTTGGTTTTGCTTTTATTGATGTGGTGAATGACATTGATTAACTTATGTATGTTAAACCAACCTTGCATTCCTGGGATAATGCTGCAGGCATCACCATGAGAGCTGCTTGACATTGTGCCAGCTTCTCAGGAAGTTCAGCACAGCTGGACTCTCCAGACCAAACTGAAACCATCTTGCCTTTTGCCATTTATAGGGCTTGGTGTTGGTATGCATGAGACCCCTTCTGTTTCATTTGGTTTAAATCCCCCCTGCTTAACACTATTCTATTTACATAACCACTGCATTCTATTTACATAACCACTGTTAACAAGCACCACCCTCTCCCCAGGGCATTGGTGGTTCAGTGATAGGATTCTCGCCTGCTCCGCCCCCTCCTTGTCATACTCTCATTTTCACCAGTCACTTTTCTCTCCACCCTCTCTATGTCACATCCTGTTTCCACCCTACTTGGCAAGTATATATAAAGACAGCATTGTGAGTTTTACAGTACCTTGAGTTTAGCTTAGCTCAGCTTAGATTGTGCTGCTTCCTGCATGAATAAAGAGATACTGCGTACAACCCAGCCATGAGTCCTGGGTCGTCTGTTACCCGCCCATGAAGCCAGCCTAGGGAAAACAACATAACCCGTCGAAAACAACAGCTTGGGATTAAGCTCTGTGTGGTCTTAATAATATTTACCTATGGCCAAGGCTCAGAGCCTGACCAATAACAAAAATAATGGCAAAACCTGCACTGTAGTGGAACAAGCAATACCAATAATGCAGAATTTTTTAGGAGATTCCAAGAGGAAAAAATATTTTCCCCTTTATCTACACCACTTCCTCTAGTATTCCCCCTAAAATATAAGGAAATATGTTGCTTCCAACAGTGGAGGGGCCACCTTACATAGCATAATTAATAAATGGAAAGTTATGGTACCTGCCTATATACAATGGGCCTTTTAAACTATCACCCATCATGCTCCCATTTCCTTATGCAGGAATAGTACACAAGAACCTAGGTCACATAGTGAACATACACAGTAAGTGGATTCAGCTAGAGAGCTTAACTTTATGGAGAAGCTGGCCAGGTCAGCACCATCTTGGTGCCTTCTCAGTAAGAAACAAAACAAAACTCATTGATCAAACAATGGAACAGATTTTATGAAAAATTGGCTGCTCAATTTGTTTAAGGCCCCTAGAAACATGACAAGCTTGAACTTTCTATGAACCATTGGCTTCTGATGCATAGAGGCAATATAATGGCATAAACATACTGGTACAATATTAATCTTAATCAATAGGACATCTGCCTAGCACACAAGTACAGAGATAACAAAAGACATAGAAACTGTGATGTGATCTCTAGGGAGAAAAATGTCCTTGGAATATGAATGTTCTATAAAGCAGGAGTTGTTCCTTACCTGTGCTGTTCTTACTTGGTGATTTTTGTTTTAATAATCAAAGCCATGGCAATTTTTGTACTAGTGACCAAAGCCTTGGTGATTTTTGTTTTAATAATCTATACCTTGGTGATTTTTGTTTTAATGATCTAATCCTTATGAAATTTACAAAAAGGGAGTTGGGCGGTGGCGCAGTGGGTTAAGTGCACGTGGCGCAAAGCACAGGGACCGGCATAAGGATCCCGGTTTGAGCCCCCGGGTCCCCACCTGCACGGGAGTCGCTTCACGAGCGGTGAAGCAGGTCTGCAGGTGTCTATCTTTCTCTCCCCTCTCTCTCTGTCTTCCCCTCCTCTCTCCATTGTCCTATCCAACAAGAAAGCAACATCAACAATGGCAATAATAACCGCAACGAGGCTGCAACAACTAGGGCAACAAAAAGGGGAAAAAATGGCCTCTAGGAGCAGTGGATTCATGGTGCAGGCACCAAGCCCAGCAATAACCCTGGAGGAAAAAAAAAAAAAAAGAAACTTATAAAAATAAAGTTTTGCTTGAATAAGACTGAGATGTCTGCTTGAGCTTGATTCAGCATCACCTCACTCATCTCTCATTCATTATTCACCCACAGCACTCCTCCTCCAGGATACCCTAATAACTTGCTGGGGCTAGACCCTGGCAGGATAAACCTCACTTGGTCATTGTGGACAATCTTTTTGATATACTGCTGTATCTGGTTGGCAAGAATCTTGTTCAATATTTTGGCATCTATGTTCACCAGAGATATTGGTCTATAGTTTTCCTTTTTTGTTCTGTCCCTATCTGCTCTTGGTATCAGAATGATGTTGGCTTCATAGAAGGCAGAAGGGAGGGGGGCAGAGCTAAGATGGTGACTGGAATGTAGCAGCACCCATGGGCTCTGACATCAACTGCTATAAAGCCTTGAAATCATGGCCTGCAGCAGGACAAGCAAGGAAGCATCCTAAATGTAGACCAGGGAGGTGATTATAATTCAATTTGGGTTAAAAATTAGAGCAAAAAAAGGAAATTTCTTGATTATTTCTCTCAGCCCCTTTATCCCCATAACCAGACCCCAGGAGTAGGGGGCTGCTGCTAGCAGGCTGCCTGTGGAGCTCCTTTATTTACCAAGATTCCTGGCCCACCGGGGTTCCATTAAACCCTGATTCCACAATTCTAGGCTATTTCTGTTGTTCCTCTGAGTAAGGGACTTAGACCCATTCAAGTGACAATTAGCTAATCAAGCAAGCCTCACCCAGCCTGCTTGAAAGTTTTTTTTTTTTTTTTTTCACATTTGCTTTGTATTGTGTTTTCTTTCTCAATAAGTTGTCTAGACTAAATGTACATAGGCTAACAGGGAGCTGTCCAAGCTGTAGACAGAGTAAAAAGCTTGGGCTTTTTACTCTGTTCTATTTTACAAATACTATTATATATACACTCATATCCCTTCCCCCCCTCAGGTGACCAAAATTAACTCTTAGTATACTTTCCATTGCTAGATGAAAAGAATTATCACCCACTGTGAGAGAAACTTGTCTCACTTTTCATGCCTCATCTGTACACTATCGCCCTTCTCCCACCTCCAAGCCAATTAAAAAAAAAAAAAAAAAATATATATATATATATATATATATATATATATATATATATATATATATATATACACACAACTCTCCTTTCACTGCTTTTTTCCCTGTTTCCTTCTTTTTTCTTTTCTCTATTTTACCCCTGTCTTCCTTTCTCCCTTCCTCCTCCCTCTGCCTTCTGAATTCACTGATACTTATTTGTGAACTATTTCAGGGAAGAAGTCTGACTCAGACTGGACTCTTTTTGTGTGTGTCTCTGCTCTACTTCCCCTTCCCCTCTTGCTACCCCTAGAATCTACAGTGGACAGTAGATTTGCATAATTGTCTATTCCTGCTACCCTTTTTTTCCTTTCTCTTTCTTTTTCATTTAGACTTGGTTGCTATTTTTTCTTGAACTGGAGACATTGTGGGACTAACTGTAATTGTTAAACTGCTACAGTCGTTGCTTTAGTTACTATTGTAATTTCTGAGGGTGGTGATTACATTTGTCATAAAGATATTTAGTATAGTGTGGCTTGTACATAAAACAAAGCAACTGAGGAACAACAGAACATAAAAATAAAAAAAAAAACATCAAAAATGGGTAGATCAAGAGCAAATAAAACTGCTAATACAATGAATGAAGACAAGAGCCTATAAAAACTACAAATAAGCCAGAAGTAACCATAGATAAAAACATGCAAGCAATAATAAATTTATTAATCACAGAAATGAAAACAACTTTGGAGGAAAGGAATAGCAGTATTAGGGAAACAACAGATGAGACCCTCAAGGAAAATACTAACTACCTTGAGGCAATTAGAGATCTGAAAGCTGAAATAGCTGTAATGAAAAAGCAGCCAGGGAAGGGAAAGCAGAAGCAGAAAACAGAATTAGCCAGACAGAGCATAAGCTAGAGAAAACTAAGAAAGAGGTGAAAAAGCTCAAAAAGAGATTGGGAGACAATGAAAACAACAACAGAGACATATGGGACGATCTCAAAAGAAGTAACATTCATATAATTGGCCTGCCAGAGGAAGAAAGAGAGGAAGGGGAAGCAAGCATTCCGGAGGAAATTATAGAAAAAACTTCTCAGACCTGAACAACAGAAAGGACATTAAGATCCAAGAGGCTCAGAGAGTCCCAACCAGAATCAACCCAGACCTGAAGACACCAAGACACAACATAGTCACAATGAAAAGAAGTAAGGATAAAGAAAGGATCCTAAAGGCTGCAAGAGAAAAACAAAAAATCACATACAGGGGAAAACCTATAAGACTAGCCGCAGACTTCTCTACCCAAACTCTAAAGGACAGAAGAGAATGGCAAGATATCTATTGAGCCCTGAATGAAAAAGGGTTCCAAGCAAGGATAATATATCCCACTAGACTTTCATTCAAACTAGATGGAGTCAACAAAACCTTCTCAGACAAACAACAGTTAAAGGAAGCAACCATCACCAAACTGGCCCTGAAAGAGGTTCTAAAAGATCTCTTATAAACAAGAACATCAATATAATACTTGCAACATAACAAATAAAAACTTGTTGAACAACGGCACTACAACACATTAAATCCATAATATCAGTAAATGTCAATGGCTTAAACTCACCCATAAAAAGGCACAGAGTGGGAGGATGGATCAGAAAACATAACCTAAACATGTGCTGCTTGCAAGAATCCCACTTTACCCAACAAGATAAACACAGACTTAAAGTGAAAGGATGGACAACTATCATACAGGCTAATGGACCACAAAAAAAGGCAGAAACAGCCATTCTCATCTCTGACACAATAGATTTTAAATTAAATAAAGTAATGAAGATAGGCAAGGACATTACATAATGATTAGAGGATCAATCAGCCAAGAAGACTTAACAATTATTAACGTCTATTCACCCAATGAGGGACCATCTAAATAAATCAAACACCTTCTCAAAGAACTTAAAAAATACATCAAAAGTAATACAATAATAGTGGGAGACTTTAACACCCCACTCTCACAGTTAGATCAACAAAACACAGAATCAACAAAGAAACAAGAGAATTAAATGAAGAGATGGACAGACTAGACCTCTTGGACATTTTCAGAGTCCTTCACCTAAAAAAATTGGAATACACATTCTTTTCAAATCCATACAACACATACTCAAGGAAAGACCACATGTTAGGCCACAGAGACAGCATCAATAAATTCAAGAACATTGAAATCATCCCAAGTATCTTCTCAGACCACAGTGGAGTAAAACTAACATTTAACAACAAACAGAAAATTATTAAAAGTCACAGAATCTGGAAACTAAACAACATACTGCTTAAGAACCACTCGGTCAGAGAGACACTCAAGCAGGAAATACAAATGTTCCTGGATACAGATGAAAATGAAGACACCACCTATCAAAATATTTGGGACACAGCTAAAGCAGTATTGAGAGGGAAACTCACAGCCATACAATCACAAATTAAACAACAAGAAAATACAGAAATAAACAACCTTAATGCACACCTTAATGACTTAGAGGAAGAGGAACAAAAGGACCTTAAAGCAACCAAAAGGACAGAAATCACTAAAATTAGAGCCAAAATAAACAACATCGAAAATAAGAAAACCATACAAAAGATCAATGAAACCAAATGTTGGTTCTTTGAAAAATTAAACAATATTGACAAACCCCTAGCCAGACTCACTAAACAAAAAAGGCAGAAGACTCAAATTCATAGAATTGTAAACGATAGAGGAGATTTCACAACTGATACCACAGAAATCCAGAAAATCCTGTGAGACTTATATGAAGAACTATACACCACCAAGCTAGAAAATCTGGAAGAAATGGAACAATTCCTAGAAACATATGCCCTTCCAAAACTGAACCAAGAAGAACTACAAAACCTAAACCCACCAATCACAGACAGAGAAATTGAACTCGTTATTAAGAATCTCCCCAACAACAAAAGTCCTGGCTTCACAAACGAAGTCTACAAAACCTTCAGGAAACAGTTAGTACCCATACTCATAAAGCTTTTCCATAAGGTCAAAGAAACAGGGACACTCCCTTCCACTTTCTATGAAGCCAACATCACTCTGATACCCAAAGCAGATAGAGACAAAACAAAAAAGGAAAACTGCAGACCAATATTTCTGATGAACATAGATGCCAAAATATTAAACAAGATCTTAGCCAACCGGATACAACAGCACATCAAAAATATTGTTCATCATGACCAAGTGGGATTCATCCCAGGAATGCAAGGCTGGTTCAACATCCATAAGTCAATCAATATCATTCACCACATCAGTAAAAGCAAAGCCAAAAACTACATGATTACCTCAATAGATGCAGAAAAAGCCTTTGACAAAATCCAACACCCATTCATGCTCAAAACTCTACAAAAAATGGGAATATATGGGAAATTCTTAAAGATTGTGGAATCCATATATAGGAAACCAATAGTCAACATCATACTCAATGGACAGAAGTTGAAAACATTTCCCCTCAGATCAGGGACTAGACAGGGCTGCCCACTATCACCATTACTCTTCAACATAGTATTGGAAGTTCTTACCATAGAAATCAGGCAAGAGAAAGAAATCCAGGAATACAGATTGGAAGGGAAGAAGTCAAGCTCTCACTATTTGCAGATGATATGATAGTATACATAGAAAAACCTAAAGAATCCAGCAAAAAACTACTGGAAGTTATTAGGCAATATAGCAAGATATCAGGCTCAAATCAATGTACAAAAATGAGTGGCATTTCTCTATGCAAACACTAAATCTGAAGAAGAATAAATCCAGAAATCACTCCCTTTCACTGTTGCAACAAAATCAATAAAATACCTAGGAATAAAGTTGACCAAAGAAGTGAAAGACTTGTATACTGAAAAAACTATGAGTCACGCTTCAAGGAAATAGAAACTGATACCAAGAAATGGAAAGATATCCCATGTTCATGGATTGGAAGAATAAATATCATCAAAGTGAATATTCCCCCAGAGACATATACAAATTTAATGTGATACCAATCAAAGTTCCACCAAGATTCTTTAAGAAAATAGAACAAAAACTACATTCATTTATCTGGAACCAGAAAACACCTAGAATTGCCAAAAACATCTTGAGGATAAGATACAGAAATGGAGGCATCACACTCCCAGATCTCAAACTATATTATAATGCCATCATCATCAAAACAGCCTGGTACTGGAACAAATATAGGCACACAGACCAGTGGAACAGAATTGAGAACCCCACACCTATGAACATCTAATCTTTGATAAGGGGGCACAAAATATTAAATGGAAGAAGGCTCTCTTCAATAAATGGTTATGGAAAAACTGGGTTATAACATGCAGAAGAATGAAATTGAACTACCCTATCTCACCAGAAACAAAAATCAACTCCAAATGGATCAAAGACCTGTATTTCAGACAGGAAATTATCAAATACTTAGACAAAAACATTGGTGAAACACTTTCCCACCTAAACCTCAAGGACATTTTTGATGAAATGCAATTGCAAGGAAGACTAAAGCAAAAACAAACCAATGGGACTACATCAAGTTGAAAAGCTTCTGCACATCCAAAGAAACTATCACACAAAGAGACCCCTCAAAGAATGGGAGAAGATCGTCACATGACAAACATCAGACAAAAGACTAATCACCAAAATATACAGAGAACTCAGTAAACTTAGCACCAAAAAATCAATGACCCCCATCCAAAAATGGGCACAGGATATGAACAAAACATTCACCTCAGAGGAGATCCAAAAGGCTAACAAACATATGAAAAACTGTTCCAGGTCGCTGATTGTCAGAGAGATGCACATAAAGACAACACTGAGATACCACCTCAACCCTGTGAGAATGGCATACATCAAAAAGGACAGCAGCAACAAATGTTGGAGAGACTGTGGGGAGAGAGGAACCCTTCTACACTGCTGGTGGGAATGTAAATTGGTCCAGCCTCTGTGGACAGCAGTCTAGAGAACTTTCACAAGGCTAGACATAGACCTTCCATATGACCCAGTAATTCCTTTCCTAGGGATATACCCCAAGGATTCCATAATGCCCAACCAAATAGATGTGTGTACATCTATGTTCATAGCAGCACATTTTATAATAGCTAAAACCTGGAAGGAACCCAGGTGCCCAACAGCAGAAGAGTGAGTGGCTGAGAAAGCTGTGGTACACATACACAATGGAATACTATATAGCTATTAAGAACAATGAGCCCACTTTGTCTGACCCATCTTGGACAGAGCTAGAAGGAATTATGTTAAGTCAGCTAAGTCAGAAAGATAAAGATGAGTATGGGATGTCCCCACTCATCAACAGAAGTTGAGAAAGAAGAAAAAAATGGGAAACTAAAAGCAGGATCTGATTAAATCGAGAACAGGGCACCAATGTAAAAACACTGTGGTGAAGAGAAGGGTGGCCATTGGGATACCGGGCATGGTGGAATGTGTGGGGGGGGATGGGGTGGGT
Source organism: Erinaceus europaeus (assembly GCF_950295315.1). Lineage (NCBI taxonomy): Eukaryota > Metazoa > Chordata > Mammalia > Eulipotyphla > Erinaceidae > Erinaceus > Erinaceus europaeus. Next base: position 40,784,668 of record NC_080169.1, read on the forward strand.
GGTGGGGTGGGACAAAGTTTTTTGGTGGTGAGATTAGTGTTTATGTACAATCCTATTAAATTGTAAACATTATATAAAACACTATTTAATTAATATGAGAGTCGAAAAACTGATGATATGTATAGAACTTCTTAAAACACAGACTGAGTCTTTTTAATACATAGGCTGTCTTTGATATGTTCTCTCCTAAAAGCCTAGAACAGGGAGAACAGAAGCAACCGACAGCACAGCTATATACAAGATGCTGGATACTATACCCCAAACCCTATCAAATGGACTGTCCAAAGTTAACCCTATCACCAAATAATGTGATGATAACAATGATTATCCATTGTCTTCTTGAACCCTAAGACAACAGGAACCTCACAGTTCCACTATAGAGCCTGTATTTCCCCTAGTTCTGGAACCTTAGGGTGGGGCCCACTTTTCTGCATGCTGCTCTCAATTCAAATCAGATAATATTGCATCCGCGGATCACAACCTAATCAACACAACGAGTGCCACCCCAGCATGCTTCACTTCAGACTGTGACCAGAGACTTCAGGTGTGGAATGACAACCCTTCAGCTTCATCATTCAGGTGAGACCTTTCCTTTCATAGTATTCTCTAATTCCATTCCAGGTGTTCCACTCCCCAATAAAGTCCCCAAACCTAGATATAGTCCAGGTCCCCTGAGATAGAGCATAGGTTTACCCGTGCCCATAAACTCGGGGAAAAATATATACCTGAAAGAAGAAGTACACAAGAGCATGCAGGGAATACCCCCAACACTTCATCTGCACTATTACAGTCTTTATATCCTTTATTGTTCAACAATTTGTTTGGCTTTGTATGTTAACTCTCTTTTCAACCACCAGGTTCTGGATGCTGACCAGACTTCCCTGGACAGAAAACCCCATCAATGTGTACTGGAGCACCACTTCCTCAGAGCCCCACCCTACTAGGGAAAGAAAGAGACAGACTGGGAATATGGATCGACCATTCAACACCCATGTTCAGTGGGGAAGCAATTACAGAAGCCAAACCTTACACCCTCTGCAACCCACAATGACCCTGGATCCATACTCCCAGAGAGATAGAGAATGGGAAGGCTATCAGGGGAGGGGGTGGAATGTGGAGATCGGGTTTTGGGAATTGTGTGGAATTGTACCCCTCTTATTCTATAGTTTTGTTAATGTCTCCTTTATTAAATAAATAAATAAAAAGAAGGCAGAAGGGAGTGTTCCTTTTTGTTTGATCTTGTGGAAGAGCTTTAAAGTTTAAGCATTAACTGTTTCCTGAAGGTTTTGTATAATTTGTTTGTGAAGCCATTTGGTCCATGACTTTTGTTGTTGGTAAGATTCTTAATAACTGTTTCAATTTCTTTGTCTGCGATTGCCCCATTTAGGTTTCATAGTTCCTCTTGGCTCAGTTTTGAAAAGGTATATGTTTCTAGGAATTCCTCCATTTCTTCCAGGATCTCTAGCTTGGTGGTGTATAGTTCTTCATAGAAAGTTTGCATGATTTTCTGGATGTCTGTGGTGTAAGTTGTGATTTCTCCATCGTTTACAATTCTATTTATTTGAGTCTTCTTCTTCTTCTTCTTCTTCTTTTTTTTTTTTTTTTTTTTTTTTTGAGTGAGTCTGGCTAGGGGTTTGTCAATCTTGTTTAATTTTTCAAAAAACCAACATTTGGCCTCACTGATCTTTTTGTATCATTCTGTTATTTTCAATTTTGTTTATTTCTGCTCTAATTTTAGTGGTTTCTGTGCTTCTGGTTGCTTTAGGATTTCTTTGTTCCTCTTCCTCTATGTCCTTAAGACATAGGTCATTTATTTGAGCAGTTTCTTATTTTCTAATGTGTGCTTGTATGGCTATGAGTTTCCCTCTCAGTGCTGCTTTAGCTGTGTCCCAAATATTTTGATAGCTTGTGTCTACATTTTCATTTGTTTCCAGATACATTTGAATTTCTTGCTTGATTGTGTCTTTGATCCAGTTGTTCAAAGAGCATGTTGTTGAATTTCCAAATTTTGTGTCTTTTAGTAGTTTTCTATTTGTTGTTGAATGTTAATTTCAGTCAACTATGATCTGATAAGATACTTAGAATGATTTCAGTGCTCTTAAATTTGTTGATACTGTCTTTGTGGCTTAATATGTCATCTATCCTTAAGGATGTGCTTCGTGGATTTGAAATGAATGTGTATTAAATTTTAGGGGGGTGAATAACTCTGAACATGTCCAGGAGGTCTAGAATGTTTACTTCCCCTTCCTCTCTTTCTTCCTCTGGTAGGCCAATTATACAAATGTTACTCCTTTTGAGATCATCCCATATGTCTCTATTATTGTTTTCAGTGTCTCTCAACCTCTTTTTGAGCTCTTTTACCTCTTTCTTTGTTTTTTATAGCTCATTCTCTGTATGGCTAATTCTGTTTTCTGCTTCTATTAATCTGATTTTCCTTCTGTCAGCTTCGTTCTTCAGTTAAGTTATAGTATTAGCTTGTTTTTCTAGTTGGCCTTTTAGCTCAGCTATTTCAGCTTTCAGTTCTCTGATTACCTCAAGGTAGCTAGTATTTTCCTCTGGGGTCTCATCTGTTTTTTCCATAATTCTGATAGTCCTTCATCCATAGTTTTCTTCATTTCTGTGATTGTTAGGTTTACTATTGCTTGCATACTTGGAGTTTCTTCTAGGCTCCTGTCCTGATTCATTGTGGTAGCAGTTTTATTTGCTCTTGACTTAACTTTTTTTCTGATGTGGTTTGATTCTCCTGTTCTTTCATTATTCAGTTTTGTTTTGAGTACTAGCCACACAATACTTAATACTTTTCACAAATGCAGTCACAAACCTCAGAAATTACAACAGTAACTGAAGCAGGGATTGATGCTGTTCAACCAATACCAGTTAGCCAAATGACACCACCGATACAAGAAAAATAACAATCAAAGCCAAAGAAAAAGAAAGAGTAGTGAAAAAGCGGAAAGTACTAATAAACAATTATTCAAATCTACTGTTCACTATAAGTTCTAGGGATAGCAAGAGGAGAAAGGGAAGTAGAAAAGACACACACACACAGAATCCACTTCAATTCATATTCCTTCCATAAAATAATTCACAAATGAGTGTTAGTGAATTCAGAAAGCAAAAGAAAGAAGAAAAGAATAAGAAAGAAAAAAATGATTTCTTTTTAATTAGTTAGGAGGAGAAAAAAAAGGAGAGTGAAGGGAATAGGGAGAGAAAAACAAGTTCCTCTTATAATGGATAGAACACCCAGTCACCTATCAATGTAAAGAGCAACAGGAGTTAATTTTGCTCAATCAGAAGAGAAGGAAAAAGGGTCACACATATATAATAATAGTAATAATAAAATAAAATAGAGTAAAAAACTATAACAGTCAGTGTGCTTCTTGGACTGCTCCAGATAGGCTGCATGCAGCCTGAGCAGAAACCACTAATTATAAGAAGCATAAACAAAACAAAACAAAAACAAACGAACAAACAAAAACCTCCAGATAGTCTTTGCCAGGCAGGGCTGAAGCTCTGATTGATCATATATTTTGTCACTCAGATAGAGCTCCAGCCACCTAAAAGAGAGAGAAGGGAGAGAGAGAGAGAGAGAGAGAGAGAGAGAGAGAGAAGAAGGAGGAGGAGGAGGAGGGAGGAGGAGGAGGAGGAGGAGGAGGAGGAGGAGGAGGAGGAGAAAAGAAGAAGAAAAAGAAAATGAAAAAGGCTTGGAATGACACCTCTGCTGAGCCAAGAATCTTGGTAAATAAAAAAGCTCCACAGGAAGCCTGCTGGGAGCAGCTGGCCATCCTGTGAGGCTGGTTCTGGAGCTGGGAGAAGGGTGAATTCAAAAATAGTGAAGCCAAAGATTTTCCTTTCTTTGTTCCTTTGACCTCTGTTTGCCAGCCCAAAAGTAGGTTATAGCACTCTTTTTTGGTGTCACCTTGACCACCCATTATTCACCCTTTCATAGATGCATGCATTTTCCTACCCTCTCCAGTCAGTCCCAGGTTGTAAGCTGCTTTTTTTTTGGAGATCATGCAAGGTTTGCTTCTTTTGAAAAAAGCAAACCTACAGATTGATTACTGGATGTATTCTTATTCTATTTTCGTGTTTACATAGAGGAATGCCACTGGTAGGCTCACACTTTTCTATATTGTTTGGTAGTTTCCAGAAACTTTCTACTGGATGCTCTAGGGATATATATATATATATATATATATATATATATATATATATATATAATCTGTAAATATTAACGCTTAATTTCTTCTTTTCAAATCTAAATCCCTTTAATTATTTTCTCTTGCCTAATTATTAGGACTTCCAATACTATGTTGAATAGTAATGCTGTTAATAGGTACACCTGATTTGTATGCTTTGTACCTGACCTGAGAGAAAAGCTTTCAGATTCTCACCATTGAGTGTGATGTTAGCTGAAAGAACAGTAACAACAAATGTTGGAAAGAATGTGCCTCTGTGTGTGTGTGTGTGTGTGTGTGTGTGTGTGTGTGTGTGTGTTTATGTGTAGTAGCTGGGACACTTCTGTACTGTTTGTGGGAATGTCAATTTCCCAGTGCTTATGGAAAACAGTCTGCATATTACTCAGAAAAGAAACTATTCTATGTACCAGAAATTCCTCTCCTGGGGACTTATCTAAAGGAAACAAACAGCTATCAGATGAGATCTATGTTATATATGTATATAAAAGCACAATTTGAAATCACCAAAACTTGGAAGCATTCCAGATGTTCATTGACAGATGAGTGTATAAAAATAGCAGTATATTTACATGATGGAGTACTTCTTTGCTGTAAAAACAGTGAAGTTATTTCCTTTGCATCCTCCTGGATGAAACTTGAGAACACCATATTAAGTGAGGTAAGCAAAAAATAGAATGATGAATACCAAACGATATCACCTATAAATAGTACAAGTAGTACTTAATAGAGAAAGGGAGAGAGAACATTAAGTGAAACATGGATTGGGCATGGTATATTGCATCAAAGCAAAGGACTCTGGGGAAAGAGGGGGAGGAAGAGGAGAGAAGATAACTTTGGGGCCCTTGTGTGTAATGATATTGTACCCCTCTGTCTTCATTGCAGTCGTATTCATGTGACTGCACTGTAACCTTTTCAGTTAAAAAGATAGAAAAATAATAATAAAATAAATGAAAATTATATGGTATTTTCATTTTGGATCCATTAGAATATTACATAAATAGATATATTTAAAATGCATGTATGAAAGTCAGCATTTATCTTCTGCTAATGTATCTTCATTGACAATTTTTTGTTACCCTAGTGAATGCAATTTGTTTCCACTGTAATTTATAAAAACATACTGATAATTTTTCTTAGATACTTACCATTCCTCTTTTCTACTTATTAAGTACCTAAAAGGTTTTGCTTTTTCAACAGTTCCTTTCAAGTTGACCCTCAAAAATTAATGTGCATAGATGGTTTCTACACACCTGTTCCACCTGTCACTACCCTAAAGCACAATTATTCGCTAAGGCCTTGAAGTAAATCATTAGAGAAACTAGACAACCTAAAGTATGACTAAAAATTTTAAATATTTGAAGTGCCTAGAGGACAGATGTGGTAAAGTGCACAGAGTAATAAAACATGAGATTTTTACATCTACACATGTTCTAAATTAACACATGTTCTAAATTCTAGAGACCCTTCTGATAAATTGTGAGGATTACTTAGAAATCTACATATTTCCAGTTTTAGGTAACTTTTTACCAAGCACACACAACCTCATTACAAACTAGAAATTCTATTATCAAAAATGTCATTTGCACAAAGTTTTGTTTAGGTAAAATAGAGTATTAATTTATGTAGTCTATACCAAATGAATACAATTAATAAAAATCAAGGATCTGAGCAACTTCAATTCTTATTGATCAAAAAAATGTGCAGATACTAACAGTCCTTAAAGTAGCAGCAGCACATTAAGGTTCATCCATAAGGCAGGGTGATAGCACACCCAGTTGAGCTCATATGTAACCATGTACAAGGACCCTAGTTTAAGCCTTCAGTGTCCACGTCCAGGGGAAAACTTTAGGAGTGGTGAGACAGTGCTGTGGATATCTCTTTCCCTCTCTATTTCCCCTTCCCTCTTGATTCTATCTGTCCCTATCCAATAAGTTAGCAAACCAATTTAAAATTATATAAAATCTTTTTAAATGTGTACACACAGAGATATCAGTACGAATCTAAACTGATTCACTTAGCATTCCATCAGGTTCTTTTTTCCCTGTAAGACATATAAAGATAGTTTCAACATGCTTCTATCCAATAGCTTAGAGTAAAAAATTCACTGATACGTATTTTCCATTTTATAGTTCATCTCTGCACAAAGTTAAAATGAGTCAACTGCAAAATAAAAAGGAGGCTTGAGTGCATTCTAATCTGATTAGTTTAATTCTTGAGATTATACGTTCCTAAATAATAGGTGTTTTGAATATAGCCAGTTACTTTGTCATAACCCAGTTGAGTAAAATGCCAAATACTCTCAATATTGACCTAATGTAGCTGCATGTGAGCACGCACACATGAATGTACTTATACAATTAGAGAAAACATACCCAACTTCATAATTAAACAACCCTTTGTAATATGTGCTTCTGCTCCCACATTTACAAAATTAATTTTTCTTCAGGTCATTAAGACTCCAGTGTTATGCTTGCTTTTGCAATGTCCTCTTCTTTAACTTCAAAACTTAAATTTTATATTGCCTCTTTATTGCTCTCCAGAATCCTGTATTTTTTAATCTATTCTACATGTATTGGCATCTCAGGGTTCTATTTAAAATCCTAAAAATATTCTTTATCCAAAAAAATTCACCTAGAAAATCTTATTTCCATCTGTATCTTCAATCACTATGTATAGACACTAGTTTCATAAATTAGTTACCTTTTTCTTTTTGCTTTTTATAATCATATAGCCAAATGATGACTAGATATTACTATTGGGTGACCTATAGATTTCAAAAAGTCATCAAAACTAAAACTGCAATCTCACTAATTGCATCTAAACATAATTATTTCTTCTTTACCTTTCTTA